>NW_023270380.1:17487473-17920376 GCF_011800145.1 Mirounga leonina | reverse complement strand
GGGTGGTCATTATTGGTCTCTATCCGGTGTGGGGCCGTCTGGGTGGTCATTATTGGTCCCTACTCGGTGTGGGGCCGTCGGGGGTGCTTGATACAGGTACAGGTGGACTGTCCTGCCCACCAATACTCAGATAGGCTTTGGACTCACTTCTTAGCATCTCATCTGTGCAGGAGTCACGTTTTTTCCGTCTGCTTTGCCTCCACTTTATAGAGGGATGAATCTCAACTGCTCGTGTTTTCCTACTTAAGTTGTTTTGCAGAGAAGTTTGAGTCAATTTGGGGCCAACTGCTCACGAAAACGTCAGTTTCCACATTCGGCCTTCACCCTTGGAAGAACCGGTCACCACGCAGTCACACATTTTCGCATGGATGGTACTTTTCTGTGGGTTTTGGACAAGGTCCTGACGAGTAGAGTGCCCGGGAGAAGCAGAGCAGTTATCAGTCATGGACAGAACAACTCCTCTCCCTCTGATGCGCGGGTCTGAATGAGTGAAAGAATGAATGAATGAGGGTTTTGAAAGGCAACTTTACCCTGAGAGATCCTCCACACAATCAGGGGAACTTGACCCTTCCAGGCAAATTCAAGGAGAAATTTTTGTGTTTGTTTTTTTCTCCCACTTGTGGAAAGGTGATCCTCTGGACCATGGCCTGCAGAGCCTGGATTACACTGCTCCAGGGCGCTAACCCCGTGTGCCCGCCCTCCATCCCTGCTCGCAGGGCGTGCCCTCCCGGGGGGACTCCTCCAACCCCGTGTGGCTGTGCTCACCGGGCGCGCCCTCCCGGGGGGTACCCCACTAAGCCCATATGGCTGTGCTCGCGGGGCGCGCCTCCCGGGGGGACTCCTTCGACCCTGTGTGGCTGTGTTCGCGGGGCGCGCCTCCCTGGGGTCCCCTCTGACCCCGTGTGGCTGTGCTCGCGGGGCGCACCCTCCCTGGGGGTACCCCGCTAACCCCGTGTGGCTGTGCTCTCCAGGCACGCCTCCCGGAGGAACCCCGCCAACCCCGTGTGGCTGTGCTCGCTGGGCGCGCCGCCTAGGGGGATCCCGCTCACCCCGCGCCCTCTCTCGGTCCGCGGGAGAAGCTTCCGGGCGCCCTGGCCACATCCCCAGTGACCCTGCCTCCGGCGCCGGCGGCGCTGGTCTCTGCCCGGGAGGCCCCGTGGAGGCCGCCGCGGGCACCAGGCGCACAGAGGCTGCGGTGCGCGCCGGGTCCGCTCGGCCAAGGGCGCCCTTCTCCGCTCAACTCGCAGATGGCGCCGCCGAGGCCGGCCGTGGGGCCTGGGAGGATCCGTGTCAAAGCGTCGAGGTGCCGCCTTCCTGGCTGGCATCCGAGCCTCTGGGCGGGCAGCGGGGTCCTGAGTTCCCTGGAGGCATGGGCGCACATCCCCACCTGGTCCCTCTTCCTGCACCTCGAGTCTGAATCATTGACAAAAATCAGCACGTTTCAACACTATATTCCCGAAAGGCACCTACACCCTTCAAAGGGGATGGAGGTAAGTGCAGGGGTGAGGAGGAAGGGACCCTCAGGCCCAGTGACGCGCAGGCGCAGGCGCGGGCCCTCCAGTTCTCTGCTGAGCTGCGCAGCAGACAACCTAAGGGTAGGAGGCCAGGAGTAAGGTGAGGTGAAAGGCGCTGGCCCCTGGCACAGACATTAAGGACAAAATATTTAATAATTAAGAGTAATATTTTCATGCGTTATTAAAAAGTCAAATCAATGCAGAAAATCATGATACACAAAATATCAAAATTGTATGTAAAGAGTCCACCCGGGTTATGGATGTTTCCATTTGCCTCAGGCTCCAGTATGACTTCCTGTTGTTACTGACCCAAGCAATGTGGCACACTGTAGGCAAAAAACAAAGCCAGCAGTTCTGGCCTTTGACTTATTTCCACTCTTTCCAGGAAACCTGTTTACTTAAATATTAAATATGGTGTATTTTGTTGATGCTTTTTTGCCGGGTCTTTCAAAGCTCTGCTGCTTACCACCTCCCCCTCACCCCCCATCCCTGACACATACCACTCCTCTCTGATCTTTCTTTGGGAGGTATAGTGTAGGGCTAGCCAGTGGGAGGACCCAGAGGGGTCCTGTAGGACTAGCCAAGGACTAGGACAGGATAAAAATCAAGTGCCAGCCAAGAGGAAGTGAGAGCAGAGTTTACTGCAGATGCAGACAGAGTGTCTGGGAGACTTGGACAGGAAAGCAGAGTCCCATCTTTGCTTGAGGTCTGGGGTTTTTATTGAGCACAGTGGTCTGGTGTCTGTGTCCTCTCAGGTATCCAGGAACTGGTCAAACATGGATGCTCAGGTGTCCTCTGTAAGTTAAGTTCAGGGTGTCTAGAGTCAGTGGTCCTGGAGAACATACATGACTACCTCCCGCAGCCACTCTCAGATGTTATCTGCTGTGCTGGAAGACTCCAAAGAAATGGTTAACTCCTCATTTTTATGAGGAGGAGGTACATTGAGGCATGTGGAATGCAGAAGCACAGGTCCTAGCGAGAATATAGGCAGCAAGAAGGCCGTCCTTCATGGGTCTCTTCAAGTTCCCTGTCTCAGTAAGGTGGCACGTATCTACCTGATGGGGCAAAAAAATGTCGCTGTTGCCCATTTGTACACCCGGACACAATGATTCCAGCCTCTTGACTGCAATTGCCTCCTCAAGTTTTGTTAGGTTTCTTAGATTAATCTGTTGCTGCATAAATTAGCACTAAAACTTAACTGCTGGAAACAACAAACCTTTATTATGTCAGAGTTTCTGTGTGTCAAGATCCCAGGCGCCACTAGGGTGAGTGCCTCTGGCTCTGGGTCTTTCACAAGGTTGCCATCAAGGTGGGTCCAGATCTGCCCTCTCTCAAGACCACACTCCTTCTAGGTCTGCTTACAGGAGCTCCTTCTAGGTCTGCTTACAAGAGCCTCGATAGGCATTGGATTTTCCCTAGCTCTTGGCCCCAGAGGTCTGTTCCTTGCCAGAGCCTTTCCATAGCGTACCTCCCAACATGGCAGCTGGCTTTCCTCAGATGAACCCCAAGAAGCAAGCCACAGACAACCTATTCATTGTTTCACATAGGAGTGAAATTCCAGTCCTTTCTGCTGTATTATGCTAAATAGAAGGAAATCAGTAAGTCCAAGCCACATTCAGGAAACAAGATGCCACAGGCGTGTGAGTTCAGGGAGACAGGGATCACTGGGGTCAGTGGAGAGATGGTTTACATACTCACCCAAATCAGGACCAAGGATAGAAAAATAGTAATAAGAAATTCTAGAGGTGCCTGGGTGGCTCAGTCGGTTAAGCATCTGCCTTGGGCTCAGGTCATGATCTCAGGGTCCTGAGATTGAGCCCTGTGTTGGGCTCCCTGCTCAGTGGGGAGTCTGCTTCTCCTTCTCCCTTTGCCACTCCCCGCCACTCATGTTCTCTCTTTCTGTCTCAAATAAAATCTTAAAAAAAAAAAAGAAATTCTAGACTAGATTTGTAAAATAAACCACAGTGAAGAAACTTCTATTTTTCTTCTTATTTTACTTTAGTAAAACTTTGGTATCTAGAAATATAAATTGCTAGAAGAAAAAAAGATATACAAAATACAAGCCTGTTTTAAATATAGATTAAACAGATATTAAGTGTATTTTAATAAATATAAGCAAAACAATTATTAGGAAAAAAAGAAAATAATTCCAAATCTATGCACACTATTCATTAAAAGTGTACCAATGATTAATATAGAAAATTACTGTTAAACTCATAACCCATTTTCTCATTTTGCAGTTGTAACTTAACAAAAAGTTATAGGTGAAATAGGGATGCCCCATATTAAAAACTATACTATATATATATAAAATATATAAATTGAAAGTATATATATTTTAAGTGAACATTGAGTGTGTCAATATATAAATTTTTAATGCACCCTTCTTCCTTGTCAACTTATTTGGTCTATATACTAGATTAATAATAACGTAATTGCAGGGGATGAGGCATATCTGAATTTTATAGGATTTGTTTTATTAATACTCTCAGTAGAGAAAACAGTTTCTCAGAAGTATCTCAATAGGAATGTTAACAAAGATATTAAAGCCAACCTTGGCAACCTTAAGATACCAATTTTAAAATTTTATTCAAAATGAACCAAATAATGCTGTATTTTCAAATTTCATCTTTAGTCTCTTCTCAGTAAGCAGTTCTAATAACTACACTGACACATCATTGTCATCCGAAGTCCAGAGTCTACATTGCTGTTCACTCTTGATGTTGTACATTCTGTGGATTTAGACAATAATCATGCAGAAGAGCTTCACTGCCCTGAAAAAAACAAACAACAAAAAAAACTGCTCTCTCCCTCTCCCCAACCCCTGCAACCACCTTTTTACTGTCTTCATAGTTTTGCCTCTTCCAAAACGTCATAGAGTTGGAATATATATATATATATATATACACACACATATTGCCTTTTCATATTGGCTTCTTTCCCTTAGTAATATGCATTTAAGTTTCCTCCATGTGTTTTCATGGCTTGATAGCTCATTTCCTTTTAGAGGTGAGTCATACTCCCCTGTCTGGATGGACCACATTTTATTTATCCACTCTCCTCCTGAAGGCTATCTTGGTTGTCTCCAAGTGTGGCAACTATGAATCAAGTTTCTATAAACATTCATATGCAGGTTTTTGTGTGAACATAAGTTGTCAACTCCTTTGGGCAAATCCCACGGAGTCCAAGAGCATGTGTAGCTCTCCAAGAATCCTCCTGCTTTCTCCCAAACCAGCTCTGCTGCTCTCCTTTCTCATCACTGAGAGCTCCTGCAGCATCGGGGTACTCTAATGGGCGTGTATTCACCTTCTTTTACTAACTGGATCTTCTTCGCAAAGGACAGTGTTCCTACCAGAATTTTGAAGATAGAAAAAATTCTGCAAGACTTTTAGAGCTGGGGACAGCTTAACTGTTATGCAAGCTTATTACTGTTTGTGAAGGTTCACCTCAGCTAACCACTACAAAATTGAGTGACAACATTTTAGCAGAGAATGTTTTTTTTAAAGAATAGCTCTCAGGCACAGCAATGTAAGAGTTCAGTAATAACTTTGACATCCTCAGTTCCACAAAAAATACAATGGAAAGGATCTGCTAGACAAAACTATGAACACTCTATACTTAACCTAGAAAATGGTATTTTTTAAAAAGTCAGATTTCGTTGAAAGTTGAAAATACGGAGCGAGAAAATGTGTGGAAAAGCATGTCACAGGACATGCAAATGCAAATGCAAATGCACTTTCTGCAATGAAAAGCGTGTTCTAGGACCGTCCCACTGGGCACTAACAGAACGCAGAAACAGATGCATAGCTGACAGATTTTGCTTGTGTGCTCCTTACAACACAGAAGATCAAGGTATGTTGATGTCACAGGCATTCATTTATTATACTAGGAAACTTTTAGACAGCTGATTTGTTTGCTGTTTCTGTCTTTAATAATGTCAAAGAGCCAGAATGAATATATCTACACTTGAAATGCTATGTAAAAGCCTTAATTTTGATTTATATATATATATTTTAAAGATTTTATTTATTTATCTGAGAGAGAGAATGGGAGACAGAGAGCCTGAGAGGGGGAGGATCAGAGGGAGAAGCAGACTCCCCGCTGAGCAGGGAGCCCGATGTGGGACTCGATCCCGGGACTCCAGGATCATGACCTGAGCCGAAGGCAGTTGCTTAACCAACTGAGCCACCCAGGCGCCCCTATTTTTGATTTATATTATACTTTTTTTACACTTTCAATAAAAGGTTGAATTTTTATATCTTTATTCAGTTAAACTAATTGGTAGTTTATTAGAAAACTATGAAGATTGAAGGAATTTAGGAATTAAGCATGGGATATGGTGCCACATAGATTAACCATCTGTCTAGCTTAAGGAAAATAAAACCATTATTCAATATTTAAAGATTAAGTTAGCTTTCTTCAGCTGGTTTATCAATAAATATCTTGAACATAAGCCATAGCCAAACTAGTGAGTTATCAATATCCTGAAACCATAAGTGATCTTTTAAAATTGCCTTTGGCCATATATGAAGCTTATAAAAATCTGTTTTACAAATAAATTATGTTTAGGTTCATAATTTAGTATAAAGTTTAGACCAGCATATATACCAGAAATACTATTTGGTGAAATGATTTAGAATTGTTGCATTCAAAAGCAAAATTTTCCTTTTATTTTAAGAAATATGTATATATGTAATTGAACTGAAGAAGAGGTGGAAGGAGGAGGAAGAGGTGCAGGAGGAGGGGGAGGAGGAGAGGGGAGGAGAGGGAAGGGAGAGAGCAAGAAAAGAGGAAGAGAAAGAGAAATGAGAATGATGATAACAAAATGCTGGGATTATGAGTTATTATTGCCAAGGGAAAGTATTTTACAAGAAAATATTTCATTTGTAGGAAACATGAAACATATATTTACTGCTTTGTAAAAGGTATTAACCCTGTAATTTATGTTTTTATAGCTTCTACAACATGGAGCACAAATTCTGTTCTTATATCTCCATTAGTAACTTTTTTTAAAGAAGATTTTATTTATATGCGCCTGGGTGGCTCAGTCATTAAGCGGCTGCCTTCGGCTCAGGTCATGATCCCAGAGTCCTGGGATCGAGTCCCACATCGGGCTCCCTGCTGAGCCGGAAGCCTGCTTCTCCCTCCCCCTCTCCCCCTCCCCCTCCCCCTGCTTGTGTTCCTGCTCTTGCTGTCTCTGTCTCTGTCAAATAAATAAATAAAATCTTTAAAAAAAAAAGATTTTATTTATTTGAGAGAGAGACCCGTGAGCAAGGGGAGGGGCAAGGGGGAGGGAGAGACACAAGCAGACTCCACCAAGTGCAGAACCTGAGGGGGGGGCCTGCATCCCAGGACCCTGAGATCACGACCTGAGCTGAAATCCAGAGTCAGATTTTAACCGACTGAGCCCCCGAGGTGCCCCAGTAACTTTTTAAAATGTTTTATTTTATTTCTGTATGTCTCCATTTGGCTGTCCATAGTATAGAAATGTATTGCTGAATAGTGTTTTTCAGAATTTGAAAAAGCAATAAAGAATAATTTGAATGTTGTGAATGTTGTAAAAACACCATGCCTTTATGGTAATTAATGGTTATGTAGGGTTTAGAGCATTTCTAAAATAAACCTTCTATCTTATTGTTATTCAGAAGCATTTCATATCATAAATACCAAAGAAATTTATTATAATTTAATTTTTTGTGGATTGCCATTTTTCCTGGATATATTCTTTGGTTGAAAATAGTAGATTCTCAATTATTCTGTGACTTTTTCTACTACTATTTATTTTAAGGACTAGAAATTAATCATTGAAGATATTTAAAACACTAAAACCAAATTTGCAAGTAAGTACATTGTCATGGGGATAGCATGAAATAAATTTCATGAAATATATTTTATCTAATGTAAATTAAGTTAAAGAATCAAATACTTTTATCCCTAGAAACAAAAAGACAAATCAAGTTTCCATATATGTAAGTATATATATAAAGTGATTATATATTGCTATATTTATTTATTTATTTATTTATTTATTTATTTATTTAATTTTTTTTTTAAAGATTTTATTTATTTATTCATGAGAGACAGAGAGAGAGAGAGAGGCGAGGGAGAAGCAGGCTCTCAAGGAGCAGAGAGCCCGATGCGGGACTCAATCCCAGGACCCTGGGATCATGACCTGAGCCGAAGGCAGACGGTTAACCATCTGAGCCACCCAGGCGCCCATTGCTATATTTAGATATAAGTTTGCTTTAGTTCTAATTATAACTAACAATTAGAAATAATTTAAAAATATTTAGAGATGTTTCTGGAATTAAGATGTATTTACATTTGGTCCAAAAAAAGGTTTAAAATAATGGCTTCATTTGAGGTGTCAACTGTATAAAACCTAATTGGTCGGTTTGACTTGATTTTGGGGTTCTAAGGTATGGTTTTTATATTAATGCCTGGATTCCCCCCACCAATATGTTGGAAGCTGTTGAAATTCTCCAGCTCTTTATTTTACAAATCAGTTCTCATCAGATTTTTAAAAGTGAAGAAAAAGTTTTACCGCACATTTTCCACCATTGTATTACATGCATTTTGAGTTAGTTTGAATAGATGGTGACAATTTATTGAATTGTTCCCCTCTTTGCTGCACATGTACTATCCGCTCCATCTCTCCATTTCTGAGAGTTCTTCAGATTTCTGGAATCTCTGAATTCAGTGTTTGTCATCACAGTGCTCCTACCTAATGTTTTCATGGCATTCCAAACATACTTATCCTCTTACATTACTTTCCATGGATATTTTTTTCAGCATTAGATTTCTTCATGTATTTTGGAGTGTGGGAGGAAGCACATTCTCATCTCGATGGGGAGGCTTTTGTGTTAGTTACTCTCTCTGTAGTAATTATGCCGTTGGAAAGGAAAGGGTCAATATCAACAGATCATAATGTTGGTGGTCATTTCAGCTCGACTGAATAGTGCATCAGGTAGGACAGTGGGTGAGTGTTCAGGATGAGTAACCTGGCGTTGATGGAGTGTGAGTTATGTAGAGAATGTGTGGATGAGAAGAGAGATATGCATACTGGACCCATGATACGGAGAATCTTCAATTCAGGACTAAGGAGCAAGTGTTTTATTGTGCATGACCAGGGCTCAGCCAAATCTAGCCCGCTGCCTGTTTTCCTGTGGCCTATGAGCTGATACGCTTTTACTTTATTACATAGTGGAAAAATTAAAAAAAAAAAATGAGTATCTTGTGACATGAAATTGATATTAAAGTGAAAGTGCAGTGTCCATCCATAAAGGTTTATTGGAGCAGAGCTGAGCCCCGTTCTTTCTTTTTTTGTTGTTGTTGTTAAAATTTTTTATTGTTATGGTAATCACCATACATTACATCATTAGTTTTAGATGTAGTGTTCCATGATTAATTGTTTGTGCATAACACCCAGTGCTCCATGCAGAACATGCCCTATTTAATACCCATCACCAGGCTAACCCATCCTCCCACCGCCCTCCCCTCTAGAACCCTTGGTTTGATTTTCAGAGTCCATCGTCTCTCATGGTTCGTCTCCCCTCCAATTTCCACCCCTTCATTCTTCCGTCCTGCTATCTTTTTTTTTTCTTAACATATATTGCATTGTTTGTTTCAGAGGTACAGATCTGAGACTCAACAGTCTTGCACAATTCACAGCGCTTACCAGAGCACATACCCTCCCCAGTGTCTATCACCCAGCCACCCCATCCCTCCCACCCACCCTCACTCCAGCAACCCTCAGTTTGTTTCCTGAGATTAAGAATTCCTCATATCAGTGAGGTCATATGATATATGTCTTTCTCTGTTTGACTTATTTCGCTCATCATAATACCCTCCAGTTCCATCCACGTCGTAGCAAATGGCAACATATCATTCCTTTTGATGGCTGCATAATATTCCATTGTGTATATATACCACAACTTCTTTATCCATTCATCTGTCAATGGACATCTTGGCTCTTTCCACAGGTTGGCTATTGTGGACATTGCTGCTATAAACATCGGGGTGCACATACCCCTTTGGATCCCTACATTTGTATCTTTGGGGTAAATACCCAGTAGTGCAATTGCTGGATCATATGGTAGCTCTATTTTCAACTTTTTGAAGAACCTCCATGCTGTTTTCCAGAGTGGCTGCACCAGCTTGCATTCCCACCAACAATGTAGGAGGGTTCCCCTTTCTCCGCATCCCCGCCAACATCTGTCATTTCCTGACTTGTTAATTTTAGCCATTCTGACTGGTGTGAGGTGGTATCTCATTGAGGTTTTGATTTGGATTTCCCTGATGCCAAGCGATGTTGAGCACTTTTTCATGTGTCTGTTGGCAATTTGGATGTCTTCTTTGGAAAAAAGTCTGTTCATGTCTTCTGCCCATTTCTTGATTGGCTTCTTTGTTCTTTGGGTGTTGAGTTTGATAAGTTCTTTATAGACTTTGGATACTAGCCCTTTATCTGATATATCATTTGCAAATATCTTCTCCCATTCTGTCGGTTGTCTTTTGGTTTTGTTGACTGTTTCCTTTGCTTTGCAAAAGCTTTTTATCTTGATGAAGTCCCAATAGTTGACTTTTGACCTTGCTTCCCTTGCCTTTGGCGATGTTTCTAGGAAGAAGTTGCTTCGGCTGAGGTCAAAGAGGTGGCTGCCTGTGTTATCCTTTAGGATTTGGATGGACTCCTGTCTCACATTGAGGTCTTTCAACCATTTGGAGTCTATTTCTGTGTGTGGTATAAGGAAATGGTCCAGTTTCATTCTTCTGCATGTGGCTATCCAATTTTCCCAACACCATTTGTTGAAGAGACTGTCTTTTTTCCACTGGACATTCTTTCCTGCTTTGTCAAAGATGAGTTGACCATAGAGTTGAGGGTCCATTTCTGGGCTCTCTATTCTGTTCCATTGATCTATGTGTCTGTTTTTGTGCCAGTACCATACTTTTTTTTCGATGACAGCTTTGTAATAGAGCTGTAAGTCCAGAATTGTGATGCCGCCAGCTTTGCTTCTCTTTTTCAACATCCCTGTGGCTATTCGGGGTCTATTCTGGTTCCATACACATTTTAGGATTATTTGTTCCATTTCTTTGAAGAAAGTGGATGGTATTTTGATGGGGATTGCATTGAATGTGTAGATTGCTCTAGGTAGCATTGACATCTTCACAATATTTGTTCTTCCAATCCATGAGCATGGAACGTTTTTCCATTTCTTTGTGTCTTCCTCAATTTCTTTCAAGAGTGTTCTATAGTTTTCTGAGTACAGATCCTTTGCCTCTTTGGTTAGATTTATTCCTAGGTATCTTATGGTTTTGGGTGCAATTGTAAATGGGATCGACTCCTTAATTTCTCTTTCTTCTGTCTTGTTGGTGTATAGGAATGCCACTGATTTCTGTGCATTGATTTTATATCCTGCCACTTTACTGAATTCCTGTATGAGTTCTAGCAGTTTTGGGGTGGAGTCTTTGGGGTTTTCCACATAAAGTATCATATCATCTGCAAAGAGTGAGAGTTTGACTTCTTTGCCGATTTGGATGCCTTTGATTTAATTTTGTTGTCTGATTGTTGTGGCTAGGACTTCTAATAGTATGTTGAATAGCAGTGGTGATAGTGGACATCCCTGCCGCGTTCCTGACCTTAGGGGGAAAGCTCTCAGTTTTTCCCCATTGAGAATGATATTCGCTGTAGGTTTTTCATAGATGGCTTTATGATATTGAGGTATGTACCCTCTATCCCTATACTCTGAAGAGTTTGGATCAAGAAAGGATGCTGTACTTTGTCAAATGCTTTTTCTGCTTCTATTGAGAGGATCATATGATTCTTGTTCTTTCTTTGATTGATGTATTGTATCATATTGATTGATTTGCAGATGTTGAACCAACCTTGCAGCCCAGGGATAAATCCCACTTGGTCGTGGTGAATAATCCTTTTAATGTACTGTTGGATCCTGTTGGCTAGTATTTTGGTGAGAATTTTTGCATCCATGTTCCTCAGGGATATTGGTCTGTAATTCTCCTTTTTGATGGGGTCTTTGTCTGGTTTTGGGATCAAGGTAATGCTGGCCTCATAAAACGAGTTTGGAAGTTTTCCTTCCATTTCTATTTTTTGGAACAGTTTCAGAAGAATAGGTATTAATTCTTCTTGAAATGTTTGGTAGAATTCCCCTGGGAAGCCATCTGGTCCTGGGCTTTTGTTTGTTGGGAGATTTTTGATGATTGCTTCAATTTCCTTAATGGTTATAGATCTGTTCAGGTTTTCTATTTCTTCCTTGTTCAGTTTTAGTAGTTGATACATCTCTAGGAATGCATCCATTTCTTCCAGGTTATCTAATTTGCAGGCATAGAGTGGATCATAATATGTTCTTATAATTGTTTGTATTTCTTTGGTGTTGGTTGTGATCTCTCCCCTTTCATTCATGATTTTGTTGATTTGGGTCATTTCTCTTTTCTTTTTGATAAGTTTGGCCAGGGGTTTATCAATCTTGTTAATTCTTTCAAAGAACCAGCTCCTAGTTTTGTTGATCTGTTCTACTGTTCTTTTAGTTTCTATTTCATTGATTTCTGCTCTGATCATTATTATTTCACTTCTCCTGCTGGGTTTAGTCTTTATGTGCTGTTCTTTCTCCAGCTCCTTTAGGTGGAGGGTTAGGTTGTGTATTTGAGACCTTTCTTGTTTCTTGAGAAAGGCTTGTATTGCTATATACTTTCCTCTTAGGACTTCCTTTGCTGCATCCCAAAGATTTTGAACAGTTGTGTTTTCATTTTCATTGGTTTCCATGAATTTTTTTAATTCTTCTTTAATTTCCTGGTTGACCCATTCATTCTTCAGTAGGATGCTCTTTAGCCTCCATGTATTTGAGTTCTTTCTGACTTTCCTCTTGTGATTGAGTTCTAGTTTCAAAGCATTGTGGTCTGAAAATAGGCAGGGAATGATCCCAGTCTTTTGGTACCAGTTGAGACCTGATTTATGACCTAGGATGTGATCTATTCTGGAGAATGTTCCATGGGCACTAGAGAAGAATGTGTATTCCATTGCTTTGGGATGGAATGTTCTGAATACGTCTGTGAAGTCCATTTGGTCCAGTGTGTCATTTAAAGTCTTTATTTCCTTGTTGATCTTTTGCTTAGATGCTCTGTCCATTTCTGTGAGGGGGGTGTTAAAGTCCCTCACTATTATTGTATTGTTGTCAATGTGTTTCTTCGCTTTTGTTTTCAATTGCCTTATATAATTGGCTGCTCCCATGTTAGGGGCATAGATATTTAAAATTGTTAGATCTTCTTGTTGGATAGACCCTTTAAATAGGATATAATGTCCTTCCTCATCTCTTATTATAGTCTTTGGTTTAAAATCTGATTTGTCTGATATAAGGATTGCCACCCCAGCTTTCTTTTGGTGTCCATTAGCCTGGTAAATGGTTTTCCACCCCCTCACTTTCAATCTGGGGGTGTCTTTGGCTCTAAAATGAGTCTCTTGCAGACAGCATATCGATGGGTCTTGTTTTTTAATCCAATCTGATGGCCTGTGTCTTTTGATTGGGGCATTTAGCCCATTTACATTCAGGGTAACTATTGAAAGATAGGAATTTAGTGCCATTGTATTGCCTGTAAGGTGACTGTTACCATATATTGTCTGTGTTCCTTTCTGGTCTATGTTGCTTTTAGGCTCTCTCTTTGCTTAGAGGACCCCTTTCAAGATTTCTTGTAGGGCTGGTTTTGTGTTTGCAAATTCCTTTAGTTTTTGTTTGTCCTGGAAGCTTTTTGTCTCTCTTTCAATTTTCAATGACAGCCTAGCTGATATAGTATTCTTGGCTGCATATTTTTCTCCTTTAGTGCTCTGAATATATCCTGCCAGTCCTTTCTGGCCTACCAGGTCTCTTTGGATAAGTCTGATGCCAATCTAATGTTTCTACCCTTGTAGGTTACATATATCTTCTCCCGAGCTGCTTTCAGGATTTTCTCTTTGTCTCTGAGACTCATAAGTTTTACTATTAGATGTCGGGGTGTTGACCTATTTTTATTGATTTTGAGAGGGGTTCTCTGTGCTTCCTGGATTTTGATGCCAGTTTCCTTCCCCAAATTAGGGAAGTTCTCTGCTATAATTTGCTCCAATATACCTTCTGCCCCTCTCTCTCTTTCTTCTTCTGGGATCCCAATTATTCTAATGTTGTTTCGTCTTACGGTATTGCTTATCTCTCGAATTCTGCCCTCATGATCCAGTAGTTGTTTATCTCTCTTTTTCTCAGCTTCTTTACTTTCCACCATTTGGTCTTCTATCTCACTGATTCTCTCTTCTGCCTCATCTATCCTAGCAGTTCGCGCCCCCATATTTGATTGCACCTCATTAATAGCCTTTTTGATTTCGACTTGATTAGATTTTAGTTCTGTTACTTCTCCAGAAAGGGTCTCTCTAATAACTTCCATGCTTTTTTCAAGCCCAGCTAGTATCTTTAAAGTGATGATTCTGAATTTTAGATCCTACATCATACTAATGTCCATATTGAGTAGGTCCCTGGCAGTCGGTACCACCTGTTGTTCTTTTTGTTGAGGTGATTTTTTCCGTCTTCTCATTTTGTCCAGAAGAGAATAGATTAATGAGAGAACAAAATGCTAACAGGGTAACAACGTCTCCAGAAAATATACTCTAAACAAATCAGAAAAGATTTGAAGCAGGTGGAAAAGAAAGGGAAAGAGAGAAAAAGAAAAAGGAAAAAAAAGAAAAAAACAAACAAAAACAGAACAAAACAAAAAAAAAACCAGAATATATTCAAATATGATCAGGCTGGTACATAGATCAGTGCCACACACTAGATTTTGGGTGTATTTTGGTCTGTTAGAAGAAAGTGCCTCCCAAAATTTTAAAGAAAGAAAAACTTATATATGTACAAAAATAAGGGTTGATAGGATGAAGGGATGGAATATGAGTGTAAAGATGAAAATTATAGAAATTTTATAAAAGGAATTGATAAGTTGTTTGAAAAAAGAAAGAAGAGGATTTAAAAAAAAAGGGGGGGGAGAGAATGTGATCAGGCAGGGGAGTAGAAAAAGACCATACACTAGAGATTTAGGGTATATTTTGATCTGTTAGAAGAAACTATCTCAAAATTTTAAAGAGAATACAACTTATATATATATGCCAAAAATAAGGGTAACTACTATGAAGGGATAGAATATGACTCTAAAAATGAAAAATAAAAATGTTTTTTAAAAAAGGGATTGATAAGATGTTGGTTGAAAAAGGGAAAAAGAAAAATTCAAAAAAAAAAAAAAGAAAAAAAATTAACTTTGAAAGACTACAGAATCATGGTAAAAAAGCCATGGATTCTATGTGTAGTATTCCCCTAGCACTGGTGTTCTCCCATTCTCATTGATCGGTAAACTTGGTCTTGGCTGGCTGTTCTTGCTGCTCTTCTGGGGGAGGGGCCTATTGCCGTGGTTCCCAAATGTCTTTGCTGGAGGTGGTATTGCCCTGCCCTTGCCCGGTCCAGGCTAAGTAATCTGCTCAGGTTTGCTCTCCAGAGCTTTTGTTCCCTGCAAGCTCTCCGTACAGCTTTGGAAGCCGAGAGTGAAAATGGTGGCCTCCCAATCTCTGCCCCGGAGGAGCCGAGAACTCGGGGCCCCGCTCCTCAGTGAGCCCCCAGAGAAAAGCCATCAGTCACTCCCGTCTCCCCGGTCTCCGGCCGCATTCCGTGCTCACCCGGCCTGTGACCTAGTGTTTCTATTTCCGGCACCCGACCCCGGGTGGAGTCTCCAAACCCAGCAGATCCCTGCGGTGCACTCCCGTGCCTCTCCTCCTGGGGGAGGATGGGGAGTCTCCCTGGATCTGCTGCTTGTTGGGTCCCTGCTGGAGGAGCAGTGGCCTGACTGTGCCACGGATCACGGTTTATGGCAATCCTGAGCTGAGAGCCTGTGCCTCAGCTCTGTCTCTGCAGCTGGCTTCCCCGTCCGATACCTGGGAGCTCTGCCTCACTCAGGCACCCCCGGTCTTTCTGTGACCCCGAGGGTCCTGAGACCACACTGTCCCGCGAGGGTTCCACCCCCAGCTTAGCCACCAGAGTGACGTCCCTCAGCGGAGCAGACTTTTAAAAGTTCCGATTTTGTGCTCCGTGGCTCTATCACTTGCCAGAAGCGGCCAACGAAGGCCCCTCCTCCGCCGTCTATCCTCCCGAATATCGCCTCGGATTCAATTCTCCGCACGTCCTACCTTCCAGAAAGTGGTCGCTTTTCTGTTCAGACAGTTGTTGCTATTCTTTTCTCTGATCTCCTGTTGAGTTTGTAGGTGTTCAGAATGGTTTGATCCCTATCCAGCTGAATTCCTGAGACCAGACGAAATCCAGGTTTCCTACTCCTCCACCATCTTGCTCCGCCCCCGGCCCTGTTCTTTCTGTGTTGTATCTGTGTTTGCTGGAGATCGAGGCTGGCCCTTTAAGACTAAAACCTTGACTATGTGAACCTTTGCAGAAAGAGTTAGTTCTGCTGTTGAGACCATGTAACCGTTAACTGTCAGCGCCTTGGTTCGAACTCTATGTTTCACTGTGCTCTGGACCAAATCCTCTCGGCCTGTGACTTTCCTTTCTCAGTAATGGAATGGAGGCATCATTTCCTGAATTTCATTCTTAAATTGTCATGTAAACTGCTTGTTCCTGCTTGTTACATGGAAGACCCAAAATGCCAAAATCCCAAGGCTAAGAATTTATGTCATTACATTCTCAGAATATTGCCTCTGGTGGATCCTCAGAGATACTACTACATGCCTGATGCATTTAGCTGCCACAATTTCATTTCTAATATTATTTAGCATTATCTTTGTGTTTAGAAGGATCAGCATTTCCCTAATTTGGCATGTTATCAAGAAGCTGGTTTGATTTTTAGAGTTTCATAGTTTTCCAGAAAGAAAAACACCAAACTCATAATTTTCTTGTTGTGCTTGCATAGTACTAGCATTCCTCATATTTATTTATTTCCATATTTGGTGAAGACTCCTTATTATCCCCAAATTCCTGTTCTTCCTTCTTTCACAACACAATAACCCCCCCCCCAGTCTTAGCTGGGCAGAGCGAAGACCACATGTCTCAGTGTCTTTGGCAGCTAGATGTGGCCATGGGGATGTGGACCCCATGACGGCCAGTGGGGCCACCTGGAAGTTGTGTGTGTAACTTCCAGGACCTGTCCTTAGAGGGAAGGGGCTTCTTCTACAAGTGCTGCTTCCTGCCACCTGCGAGAGTGACGTAAGGGCTACAGCCCCAGCACCACCCACACCCTGTTATACAGTCCACCTTGGAGCAACCAGGCCTGTGAGCTGTCTTACCTGTCAGGGACTGACTGCCTCTAAAATTTGACTGGGAGAAAGAAAACTCTTACATTGTTTGAAGTGCTCTTATTTTGAGTTATTCTATTGCAACTTTCTGCCCCCCGCACCCCCCTAGGCAGAGGTCCTTGCTGCATTCCTCCCTGGCTGTGAGCCTCCCACCCAGCCTGCAGATTGTTCCCTCCATTGCTACTTTCTACCATAATCCTAACTAATGCATCCTGCAGTTGTTTTTTTTTTAAATTGGTCAGCTTACATTTCCTATTCTTCAGCAAATGGTACCCTAATTATACTATTTTTAATTTAATTGTTTTACATAAGGCTGACTCTAGTCTCTAAGTTCTAGGACAAGCACATGACTCTGGCCTGATCAGTCAGAACATTCCATCCCTTCGCTAGAATGAGTTTCACAGATGGTTACACAATCTAAACAAGAATGATTCAGATTCCCAGGTTTTTTGCAGAACCTTTTGGGAGAGAAAGGCTCTCTTTCCTTTATAACTGCTCAGCTTTTAGAATGTGAATCTGGACCTAACACCCACTCGCAGAGCAAAGGGGAGTCACAATGATAATGAAGTCGACAGAGAAGAAACCCAGCGAAAACAGGGATAGCATAGAGAGAGACAGGTTATACTATCACAAAAGCCTCTGGCTCTGGATACACTCAGGCCGGAAACTAAATACTCCTTCACTTCAAGTCCTTGAAGACTTGTATATTTTCCTGTTCAACCATTTTCCGCACTTCTAAGCTAGTGGGATTTGCCATTTGTAAATGAAAAATTCTCAAGTAATACTTTCCTTATTTATTAGATAGTCACAAAAGCTATAACACGTATTATTTTAATTTCTACAACAACCCCATGACTTTGTGAGTGTGTCAGTCTTATTAAGTTTTGTACTTCCTACAGCATCCAGCACAGTATTCTGATGAGAGCAGCTGTTTAACAAGTGTTTATAAAATTAAACTGAGATAAAATACCAGAATTGACTATAATCTGACATCTCAGTAATTTAACTCAAACAAGACAAAACTTATGCAACAAAATGCCTGTTGTCTTCAAAATCTTTCAATGAATCAGGCTTCCATTGCTCAGTACCTTTTGAGAGTTGCTGGTTTGAAATCGTCTTTAGAGTCAGTGCCATTTTGGTATCATACTTCTAACTGATAAATTTTGTTTTGAAACATGCTGTAATTTCTGGAAACAGCCGAAATGCATTTGGAATTAGGTCTGTTACGGAGTGAGAGAGGCTGAAGGATGTGGGTGGTAGTTGTGGAAGTGAGAGAACAGCTTCTAACTGTTGGGAGTACCAGCCATACATAGGTCTTCTGCAAAACACTGTGTAGTCAGGTCTGCAAAACAGCGCTGGGGTGGGTGGAGTGCATGCTTTGGCCCAATGGCGCTAAGTACTGGACATGGGTTTCCTTATTTAATTCTTCTGTGAACTTGCATGAAATATATTACTATTCCAATTTATAGCTGAGAAATTAATGAATTGCTTGAGGCATGTCAAATCAGTGAGGGATATCCATTAAGGGTCAACTCAAATGGCCTAGCATAAATCAAGGTTTCTTAGAGAAGACTTCCAAGCAGAGTCTGCAGAATGCACCCATTCATTGAGCCCTCTGCTAAATTCAACTCACTGCTGCACACACCCTCACTTCCTATTAAAAAACAATATTATTTCTGCCTGAGGATACCCAGTGCTCCCAGGGCTCTTACTGTATGATGAAGATAGGGACTTAGGCATAGCTGGATGGACCATGGAAAGTTCTCCCTGAGGGGTTCCTCACCCTAGTGCAACTTGACACATTGATTGAGATTATGGAAGGAAAACATCTGGCTAATCCTGTGGCGATAAAAGCTTTCTGTTTAGAAGAAACAACCTTTCTGGGAAAATGGGAGTAGTCAAAGCCCAGACGTCAATAATGTAGGGAATCTCTCTGCTGGCAGCGTTATGGGCTGGCGACTGTGCCACGGGCCAGCTCATCCAGCTCCAACTGCTGAGCTAACACGTGCTCCACATGCAGTGGGAGAGAGGGCGAGAGGGGCACCCACGTCATTCAGCTCATCAGTGATTTGACTCTTTCTCAGTAGGTAGATAGCACTGAGGTGACTACACTGTTTGAATAATTTGTCTTTGTTTTGTTTTTGGCTCATGATTTCACAGTCTTCATTATTCTAATTTTACTTGGCTATGTATAGAACATTCTTAGGTGTGTCCACAATGGTAAGAGACTCAGCTTTCCTTTGAAAATGCCCTGCACAAGAGAGAGTGCCAGAGTGTATACCGTCCAGGACTCTCAATTTCTTGTGTCTTTCAAAGAAATTCTCCCGTGAATCAGCTGAGACAATGAGCAAGGTAACCCAGGGTAACAAAAAGACACAGGGTTCTCTGATAGTATCATATTTTCTTTATTTGCTTTTCTGAAATTAATCCAGAGACTGGAATAGAGGCAATAAGTCAGGAGGCCTGATGGATACACACACTGTTGTCTGCAAACAGAGGTGGATGCTGTTCTTTAAAAGGACGCCTAGCACGTTCGGCAGGAGGCTTTCATTTCACCTGCTGCTTCTGTACCACTCAATGAAACCATGTTCCGGTGGTGACTTGAGAGCACAGCTCTGTCACTCTCTGTAACCCCAGGTGTCTGCCTGGTCAAGACGTGGCTGGAAATTTCCGGTGATTGCAGCACGTAAAGAGAACTCTGCTGTGCTGCTATTAAGAAAAGGATGTCAGGCTGCCTCTGCCTTTCAGTGTGGACCATAGAAAAGAGGTCCCAGGCACAGTGAGGGGAGGGTCTAGAGCAGATAGCTGGGGGCCAGGGGAGGTCAGGTGGGATGTGCTAATAGGCGCAAATGCTCTTGACCTTTGGCAAGGTATTCAATCTCTTCCTGCCTCAGTCTTTATTTGTAAACTTAGGATATAGTAACACTAATATCATAGAATTGTCAGGAAGATTAAATGATCTGAGACAGTATTTCTACAGTGTCTCTCTGTGCAGTCACCATATCAGCAAGCGCATGTTAGCTGGGATGATAAGGAGATGGTGGAGAATCTCGTTACTGAGTACAGACATGGGAGGGGATGGGTTTTTTGAAGGCCAATTGCCTAACAGAAATTTATGATATTCCTCCTTTAAAATGTAGTAACTATAGAAATACTATTTATTCACTTTTTGCTCTGTGAAGCAGTCAGTCATGCATTATCCCATTTACAGTTGAGGGATATGGGACACACAAAGGAAAATGTGGCTTCCATTGCTCACGAAGTTGGTTAGTGGTGGGATCAGAATGTTGTCTGACACGAAGTGACTGTGAGCATGATTTACAAAGGACTCAAGATGACATGAGACGGGCTTGCTTCTTGCATTTTGGGGGTGGGCTTGGAGTGACAGGGGAAACACAGGGTCTGCTGGGAAAGGAAAACTAGGGTGAGGCCCCAAGTCGGGGACCCTTGGAGCCTGGGAAATGCAGAGTCTGTACACCTGGGGCAGGGGAAGGGGTGAGAGGACAGTCACCTGCCAGGTCCTGCTCATCCTGACTACGGACCTGTCACTTCCGAGAAGCCTCTCTGATCCTTCAGACCTGGTTTGGCTGCTGCCTCCTTCCACAGGAGCCCAGGCTCTTTGCAACATTTCCACATGTATTTTGGGTCTTCCTGATCAATTTTCAGTGCTGAGAAAGCCGGTGTTTTCCTAACTGTCCTCCAGGCTGGGCACCGTGCCTGGCCCACAGCAGGGGCTCTTGCATGGGGTCACTGACTGAACGAGAGGGAGGCGGGGGCTGCCAGAATCGCTCTGGGGTCCAGGTCTTCTGTGGCCTTTTGGGGCCTCTGACTCAGCTTGATCAC
The DNA here is from genome assembly GCF_011800145.1 of Mirounga leonina. Taxonomy (NCBI): domain Eukaryota; kingdom Metazoa; phylum Chordata; class Mammalia; order Carnivora; family Phocidae; genus Mirounga; species Mirounga leonina. The sequence continues at coordinate 17,899,709 of NW_023270380.1, read as the reverse complement.
AGAGCAAGAGCTGGAATTGCCATGGGTGAGCCAGAGAGGAGGGGAAGTGGTAGATTTCTTTCACCACCCAGAAAATATCATCGGGGGCTTCAGATTTCAGGCTAGAAGATGGGTAACAATGGTCAGAAGTCTAGACATGGAGCTTCACCCCAAGTTCCCCCAGCTGAGATGCAGGAATGTTTGGAAGCACTCCGCTGTACCTTCAAAGCAGAGCAGAGTGGAGCAGGAAGGAATCGCAGGGAAAGCTTTCTGGGCTGGATGAGAAGCATCACATGCCAGGCGAATGCTTCTGCAGGTGGGACCTGCCCGTCCCTGCGATGAAGCAGGTGCTTTGACGTCTCCACGGCTCTAATTCCAGGTCCACACGGAACCGCTGAGTAGCCGGCCCTGCTTTCCCCTCGGGTGCCGATGCAAGTTTGTTGCTTTGTTTTATATTCCACCCCACAGCAAAGACCAGATTTGGAGAACTGGCTTTCTCTCTGAAGGTTTCCCAGAACAACACTGTTCACAACTCACCCCACTATTCTCCTTTACTAGATCTTGCCCTCTCTCTTTCCATAATATACTCCATTTTCTTTTCCCGACATCATCAATTCAATTTATACCGTTCTTTTTGATCTTTGTTTGTACTGTTGTGTAACTTGTCCTTATGTTCTTTGAACTGTTCCTTTTGTTATTTTCATTGCTTGATGTTATATTTCAAGTTCCTTAGGGGCATTTTAGTTCTGCCTGTCCTTTCCCACTTCTTCAAATACCCTTTAGATCTGAGTGCAATATTTGTGCATAGGAAACATTCTAGAAATATGTATTAAATAAGGAATTCAGTGCTTGCTATCATCTGTGTCAGTGATACCCATCTCTTCTTGTAAGAGCCCACAGGGAAACTGAGGTAGATATAAATGGGAGAGGCTCCTTGCAGCTGGAGGTTAGCAGCCTGGGGCCCTGGGCCCAGTAGCTCCATCCAGCTGCCCTGAGTGTGAGGGCATCCAGATCTCATCTTGGCCCGAATTCATGCACAGCACCCTTCATGCAGGTGCTTGAGAAGCTCTGATTGATGTGAACTGTCAAATAAAAATGGTGCCGAACTGAGTCGAACAGGCAAGGAAGACTTTTTTTCAGGACTGCTGCAGTAGGGGAGAGAGATTGAACTCAGCTCCACTGAGACCAAAAGTAAGAGAGATTTTAAGCACTGGGGTGAGCCAGCGGGCAGTTCCAGAGGACGTCAAGGGCGACTGGTCAGAGTGATTAGGCCGTCGGTGTTTGCTTGGACCTGCACAACCCCGTTTCTCCCCTTCCATCATCACATGGCCTCTCTTCTCCCTGTGTGTCTCTTCCATGGACATTTGTCATTGGGTTTGGGGTGTACCTGGGAAATCCAGGATAATCTCATCTCTAGATCCTTAAATTAATAACATCTGCAAAGGCCTTCCAAATAAAGTCCCATTCACAGGTGCTGGGGATTAAGACTTCATCATCTCTTGGGACACAATTTAATCCATAACATCCCTTGATGTAGATAGATAGATAAATAGATAGATACATAGATCTCTTCTACTGGCTCTGTTTCTCTGCTGAACACTGACTGACACACCCTCCCTGGATTTTCATCTGTATAAGGATGGAATGGGTAGACAGAAAGGTGAGCTTCAAGGTCCATCTTAAATAAATAATTTTTAAAATACCTTGTAATTAAAGAGAACACAGGATTCCCAATTTTTTAATTATTGCTTTAAAAGACTCCTACAGGGGCACCAGGTGGCTCAGATGGTTAAGCGTCTGCCTTCGGCTCAGATCATGATCACAGGGCCCTGGGATCAAGTCCGGCATCGGGCTCCCTGCTCAGTGGGGAGTCTGCTTCTCATTCTCCCTCTGCCCCTGTTTGTGCTCTCTCTTTCTCAAATAAATTAATAAAATCTTTAAAAAAAACAAAAGATTCCTACAATAGGCTTCACATGGAAGACCATTAGTAATAGTGAGGATGCTGCTTTTATTTCCTTCAAAAATTAAAAAAGCAGAGGTCTCTCTGCACACAGCACTACAGCATTGGTTACAACAGAGTTTCTAGAGTTACCCCTTTACTTTGCTTTTCTATGCAAATCATGCAGAGAAAGATACATTTTCCTTGTCTCTTCGGCTAAATACTGGCATGCTCTCTAGGGAGAGAGATTTAACAAAAATCAGAACTCATTTAGAAAATACTCCTCAACACTTTCATAAGAAAATAACAAGTTAGTCAAATTTCTCTCCCTCCTGATGTGACTAAATATTCCTGATGGATTCCAGTCCATTTTTTACTAAAAGGATATTGAAGAGGTAAGCATATTTCCTGCTGTCTCATGAAGACATCTACCAATAAATTATTTGTGCTAAAATGGAAAGCACTCAGAAGAATCAATTTTTGATGCAAGAAAAGAATAATTTTGCAACTTGGTAAAAGAATATGACTTTCAAATGTTTGAAATTATAGTGGAAAATTGACCTTAAAGGGCCAAACCATAGATTCCTGTTAGTAACGTGCATAGTAAAGTCCCATCCATATGATCAAATCAATATCCTTGCAGGAGACAATGCATATTCTTTTCCAGTTAATATGTTTCCTTCCCTGCACCCATATGTAAAATGTTTTATTTCCACATGCTGATTAAATCATTCCATGGTTGAAACAGACCTTGCCAAGAATATCAGTATTTTTAATGGGAGGTATATGGAAAATGGCAGAATTATATCTTTTGATAGGATACATAAACATATATGTGTTTTTTGTGCATTATCTTTTAGAGTAATAATTATTTTAAAATATTAACTGAGGGTGATGAATAACTATTATTAGTCAAAATAAATGTGAAAAAAGAAACCCAATTATCATACATCTCATTAATCTAAAGCATTTTCTAGAGCATCAGCAGTTAACATGATACAAAATCCAAGACCATTGTCATGTCACTAATTAATATTAGTTGAAGCAATGCAAATTAGAATGAAATTTTGAGTAAGATAATATTTGGAAAAAAGGTGGGTTTTATAAATTTCTTCAACATGTCTACTTATAGTCAAGGCTTCCAATAAGGCTTATTTTAATGAATAAATAAGAACAGTCAGTAACCTGTAACAGGTCTAAGAATATTACTGTCATACTGCTTGTGAGTAAATAGACATTTTAAGGAGTGGAAGTAGATAGATTTTGGAACAGTTAGGACTGTGTGCAAATTGTCCCAGATCATGTCCATGTGGGTCAGCTCACTGTACTGTGTGTCCAGGTTATACATCCTTTTGGAAGAGCCCGTGTTCTGTGAGACAGGGGTGGATGGGACTATCCACTGGGCTGTAGAAGCTGTTTTCATCATGTGTCTGAATTGTCCTCCTCTACTAGAGGAATAGAACATGTCATGGGACAATAATCTTTGTTTCTGAATGAAGATCAATTTTTACAAAAAGATTTTAAATGCTCAAATACTATTTTCTTAAAAAAAAAAAAATCTCCCCTACATATGCTTGACAATGTTCTTGATTCTCTGGATAAATTTTTGTTTTCTGTAAAAAAAGAAAAAGTAAACCAACTACTATGTGTATTATCATCAGTTTCTATTTGGCAAAATCAAACTTGAAGAACACTTGAGACATTTTACATGTGTAAAACACTACCTTTCCATTTCTACTTGCAGTGTAAATGGGCTTTGCGTAAAGCAAGCTGACCACAGAGGAGTCTGAATGTTCTCTAACATTCATTTCAGCCAGCATTGATTTTTTTGTGCAATAATCCCGCACAAATTCCACAGTGTGGGAAAAGTCCCATGTGTGAAGCATGTTTCTCTGCAGGGTAAAGGTAGCTAGCCACAGTTATTTTTACAAAGTTAGGATATAGGATACAGTATACTCTATGTGTGTGCGTGTGTGTGTGAGCACGTGCATGCATGTGTGGGAGAGCGTGTGTATGTGTGTGTGAGTGCGTGTGTGTGTTGTGTGTGTGTGTGTGTGTGTACGCACACTGAGGGAAAGCCCTGTGAGGACACAGCAAGAAGGTAGCCATCTGCAAACCAGGAAGAGAGGTTTTTCACCAGCAACCTAGTCCCCTAATGCCGTGATCTTGGATTTTCCAGCCTCCAGAACTATGAGAACTAGATTTCTGGGGTTGAAGCCAATCTGTGGTCTTTGCTGTCGGCCCCAGCTGGTAACACAATGTACTTGTGAGCCAGGTCAGGCTGTGAATGTGCTTTAGGGTCAGAATTGGATCTGTATTTCCGGGTGAGGTTTCTACAACTGTGTATCTGGTCCCAGCATTGCCACTTCCTGGCTGTGTGACATTGAACAAGTAACTTCAAGTCTCTGACCTTCATTTTCTTATCTAGAAAATGAGACATTTGACATTTTCCAAGAGAAATAAATGTATGGAAACTAAGCTCAGTAAAGGGATGCTTTGTGTTGACAAAATGGTTAAAACATGTTCTGATTTGACATCTAAAGATTTATTAAGTATGGATTCAACCCTAAATCTCAATAAATATATGTAAGAATTCATTGGCATTCATGTATTTAACAGTTACTAGTTTATACCATCAATTTAAGAGTATTTAAATCAGGATTCATTAGGAGCACTTCAAAACATGATCTTAAAACTGTATTATTTAATTCTAGTGAGTCACAGTTGCCAAAATACATAGGTAAACTTTCATATGTCCCCTGATTGATGTATCTTATTTATTAACTCAAAAATATGTTTTAAGTGAAAGTTTCAGTAAGAATAGGATCACACCTGTTTTTACTGGTCTCTTGATTGCTCCCAGCTTTGTTGGATGGACTATGGCTGCAGAAAGTAAAAACTTCATTCTGCCTGAGTGGCTCCTTCTCTGTCAAAGTCAAGGTTGTTGTGTTGGCTTTAGGAGCAGATGACGGCGCTCTTGTTAACACTGGATGAGTGGCCAGGAGAGCAACTTTGTCCTGACAGAAATAAAGTGCTCTTTCAGTTAAATAATCATCCATACATAAGAAGTGGACAGCGTATTGTCCCCAAGAAGATATCAGCTGCCATCCACAGGGAGCTTTCTGTTACATATCAATGGCTTGGCCCTGTCACTTCCTTTCAGTGGTGGATTAGAGCTTCTAGGATTTCAACCACTAGGCCACCAAAGGTGAGTGTTCAACGAAAAATGAAATCTGCATTTAGAGATCTGACAGCATTTTTGGTGCTGAAACTCATTGTAAGTTTCAGGCCCAAAATGAGTGACACAGAATGATGTACTTTTCTCTCAATTTCACTGCATATCATAAAAAATTTTTATAACAACTTTATTGAAATAAAATTAGCATACCATAGGGGCACCTGGATGGCTCAGGTGGTTAAGCAACGGACTCTTGATTTTGGCTCAGGTCATGATCTCAGGGTCAGGGGGTCGAGCCCCGACCCTGCTCAGTGAGGAGTCTGCTTCTCCCTCTCCTTCTGCCCCTCCCCCCCACACTCTCTCTCTCAAATAAATAAATCTTAAAAAAAAATTAACATAACCTAAACTTCACCCATTTAACGCATACCAATCAATGGTCTTTCCTATATTTACAGGTGTGCACAAGCATCATCACTGTCAATTTTAGGATATTTTCATCACTTCAGAAAGAAACCTTATACCATTTAGCTACCCTGCCACCACCCTCCTCCTCATTCCCTGCACCCCCTCGGGCCCAGCCATCACTCGCCTGCTGTCTGTCTCTGTAGACGAGTCCACTGGAGACACTTCGCAGAGATGGAATCATACCACACATGATCTTTTGTGACTGGCTTCCTTCACTTAGCTAATGTTTTTGAGGTTTTGGGTGATCATCTAACAGCCAGAATCCGGCCACACCGTGCTCCACCGTAGCTGTGCCTGGAACTTGTCTATGTTGTTTTCACGGAGTAAAGCTGCCCGGGTCCAGTCTGGATCTGGAATGAGGATCTCCAGATGTGGGGAGGAGGCATGGGCCTCTCGAGTCTCCACACCTGCAGCATCCCATCCTTGGAGCGACGTTGGCAACGTCTTAAAAGTAAGCGGGTACTAGCTCTGACAACCTGCCATTTCAGAGCCCTGACAGGGCCTGGGGTTCCCACATTCCCTGCCTCTGCCAACTTAACCGGCATCCAGGGAGTGTCCTCACCGGCCACCACACTGTGCCAGAGTCTACTGTTTGCAACGCTCATGGAAATGTAATGCATTCAGAGCCTTCAGTTTCATAATCCTTGAGTACTTTATGATGTCATGAAAACACATCAGTAACACACCACAATGGAGCACAACTGGGGAAGAGGAGTGCTTTGGGGAGGGACAGACTGACTCCCTGATGGTGTGGTCCAGAAATTCAGATTATCCAACAAATGCTGAGGGGCTGTGAGGATGGTAGGAACGTTCTCCACAAGCAGAGCACCTCTGATTAGATGATTTGGGGCATCCCCATAGCAGACTTTCTCTTATTGCTGTTCCTCAGGCTGGCAAGCTCACTTCTTAGTAGGAAGGAGGTGAATGTAATAAATTATTCCTCAGAGGCAAAAATGGAGAGGATGAAATTCAGTGACTGAGGGTGAGGGCAGGTGTTCCCCATTTTGGGGTTTGACCGAATTGCTGCTGAGCTGAGGCTGTTTATCGCTAATGGTGGGCTGAAAAGTGAGAAGTTCTATCAGTCAGCTAGATTTATGTGACTCCAACATGCTTGATGATACTTTATTCCTCGGGGCTGATTTGCTACAGTGGTCTCCCTGGTCCAGGGTTTTGTTTGATGGTTTTGGTTACAAATGGTTAACTGCAGTCCAGAAGCAGATAACTCATCCTACATCATCCAGAGGTCAACGTAGCCTCACTCCCTGTCCCAGCGCCTATGTCATCCCCTCACCTCACAGCTTCACAAGAAGGCTGAGTGCGGTACCGTAAGGTATTGTGACTTCATTATAGGTGTGTATGTCTGTATAGGATTCCATACTATCTGCAGTGTCAGGGACCCGCTGGGTGTCTTGGAAGGTCTCCCCCCTATATTTTAGTGTTATATAGGCATAGGTTGAATTCCCAGTCAATTTAAGATAATCGTGTCCAACAACTAGCCAGTTCAATGAAAAAAATCAATTTCACTTGTTATATGGTGATGGGGAGTACAAAAGCCCTCCAGTTAAATGTAACTTTAAGAACATGTGTTGTCATCTGATAGCCAGCAGACCTTGCTGGGCAAATACTGAAAAATACTCAGGGGCACCTGGGTGGCTTAGTTGGTTGAGTGTCTAACTCTTGGTTTCAGCTCAAGTCATGATCTCAGGTTGTGGGATCGAGCCCCACGCTGGGCTCTGTGCCCAGCAGGGAGTCTGCTTGAGATTGTCTCTCCCTCGCTCTCAATAAATAAATACAATCTTTTTTAAAAAAAGAGAAAAGTACTCAGAGCAAATTTTTCCATTTGGGGGAAAACCTCACTTCTCTTAGCTCCAAATGAGCTAACCTACCCCTTACTTTTTCACTAAATTCCACTAGAACCTTTCTCCATGCAAGTATCTAGTAGTGCATCCTTTACTGTAACCCAGGGAAGTACTAACCAAAATAGCTCTGTGTTGGTGACATTTGGTGCTCTCTGGCTGGCCATCTGGCTCATCTCAAAACACAGCCTTGTTTGACTTTCTGATATCTAGTTCCTGATGAATAATTCTATTTCGGCGTGATAGAAGTAAGAATACAATGTGTGGGTGAGGTCTTCATCCAAGGCAGATCAGTATGGGCTTAGGTCAGCCAGATGCATTAAGCTTCACAAGGTCCGATGCTCAGGGTGCGTGACTGGAGAGAGTAACACTCATGGTTTTTCTATCGCTGACTAGTGTCCTATCATTTGAATGTTATGTAAAAAAAATAAAATAAGTAAATAAAAACCAACTTACATTTCCCAAACTCAACTTTTCAGTATAGGAATTCATGGAATGTAGTTGTTTCTCAGGGCAAAATGTCATGAATATTCCATTGGGGTAAAAATATTCTCTGGAAGCTTAGCTCAGAGAGAGTTTTGGCAACATGTCATACTTTTTGTTTTCCATTTTACATTGAATGCTTTTATTTCTTACACTCCCAAGAAAGGAGATTTAGATTTTTGCTGTTCTCCTGGAAAGAGAACATCACTGAAACGCGTTTGGATGCCATGGGATTCTAATGTGCTGGTTTGAAAGACTGGCTCCTTCTCATGGGAACCAGCTCAACCCTGAGTGTGTGGGTAGAACATAGTGAGTAGAAGTCAGCGTTAGCAGCCATGGGTGACTGAGTAGCGTGTGTGGAATGAGATAGATACTTAATTCAAGATCAGACTTTTACGTTATTCAAGGAAGAAAAACCCCAGATTTCTCCTGTTTTTGATTTTCAGTGACTACTCAGTTCTAAGTAAGTAAGATCATGTGGGGATTACATGGTAACTGATTGAATAGAATTTTGCTTTGCTTTGAGCCTTCAGACTCCTCTGCTAACCAAAAGGTGTTTTCAAAGATTAACTCGTTGAAATGCTACATTTGATTAAAAAAAAAAAGTTTGAGGTCCTTGCATGTTGCCTCTATGGTTTTGGTGATAAGTCTGAACATTCTTTACCTGGTTTACCAATGCATTAATTAACCGACTTTGAAATAAAAATGGCAGTGGGGTGTTCTGAGTCCTATAGGAATGCCCTGATTATTATGAATCACCCCCTCACTTCCGCCTGTCTGAGCTGTTGTGATCAGGCCAGCAGGCACTTTAGAGACGATTACTAATTTTTGACTGGGAACTAGAAACATTCGTGATAAATAGTGAATAGATCTCTTTTTCTTTAGTCTCCATTAAATCACAACACAAATATGTTCTGAGAATTAATCCATGACTTGTTTTTGAAGAGAAATCAGGGCATTTTTTTCTCATCCTTTTAATCATGTTGTGAATGACAGGAAGCGTTTGTAAGTTGGGGGGTCCTTGTGTCCAAACTCTCCCACAGGTGTAATCTGCTCAAATGTGTTGGCCCTCTAAAAACAGAAAAATGTGTTTTTTCATTTACTACTTGTTCCCAATACTTAAAAACTTAGGCATTTCTTATAAGATTGCATACTTCTGGCTCTTCTTGGAACAAGGGGAGATTTGGGAAACTGGCCCTCCCTGTCTGCCAGGAACACCTGGACGAGGCTGGGTAGTAGCTGCCAGATTTCCGTGGGGGATGACTGCCACAGCACTGGTTTTCAACAGTCTCTTCTACCCCCTCCCCGGCCCTTTGAACGGAGATTATTTCTATGTATTTTCCCGCAGCCAAAGAGAAACGGAAGACGAGTTGCTTATAGATATTTATGATATTTAAGTGCCTTGAATGGATTAGGGGTCATCTGCATTGAGCACTCCTTGCAGGTGGGGTGCGGGAGGGGGTGGTCAGGGGGCTCAGAGGAGGTGCCCACTTCACGAGGGGGCTGGCAGGGCTCTGTCCTGCACTCGAGCCTGGGAGGGGTGGGCCTTTGTGAATGCCTCAGCGGTTGTCCCCGGAGTCTTTTTGAGGCTCAACCCAAGCAGAAGTTAATCCATTTTTTATATTTTTGACTTGAATTTTGTTCAGTGTGTTTTATTTTGAAGAACAGCTTGAGAGCATAGGCCCTGGGGTCAGACTGCCTGGATTCGGTAGTCTAAATTTACTAGTATTTGCCTCTGTTGACTCTGAAAATGATGCTTACTCCTTCTGGATCCCAACGTCCTTCTCTGTAAAATACAAATGTCTGCAGTAGGGTCATAGAAAGGGATGCAACATGTAGTCTGGATGATAGTGCTTAGTGCAGAGTGAGACACAGAGTACGAGCTCAGTCAGGCCTGAAGGTTCCTCACTTCCCCAATCCCACCTCCAAACCAACTTGCCAAATTATAATGTGATTTGCACCATAAAATAGTAAAGTCTAAATATCAATCACAACCAAAATGATAGGTATTAATCTGCTTATGATCACTTCCTGTGTGCTAGCCACTTTCTGTGCATTATTTTATTAAATCCTCACAGTACAACAACATATTAGGGTTTTCCAGAGAGAGGGAGAGAGCACAGTTTTCAAACTGTTTTTGAAAGTCATACCTGTTTACCATGAAGCATCTGTGGTTACCCTAGGTTGATAGCTCTACGGTGTCTGCATCTGCTGCTTTCTAAGTTATTTCAAAACAGGGAATCTTCTACTGAAGGCCAGGCCGTAAATCCACAAAAGCCGGGGCACTGCCCTGCAAGGCCTGAGCTGTGTCGTCACAGAAGCTGTGGACAGCCTGGGTCACTGACAGCGTGAGATCATAAATCCCGCATTTGAATGTGAGCCCAGGCTTTTAAACTCCGACCCAGAGACTGGGCTTGCAGGCTTCAAAGTAAGAGGGATGAACCCAGGAGAGTGCCAGATGGCCAGGTCAAGAATCCAGCTTGCCGCGCTAGGGGGACCTCAGCCGTCTCCTGGAGACAGCACCCTTCTGTTCTGCACATACTCACAGGAATCCCCATGAGAGATGATTGTTTCGGACCCCTAATTGTGGCCAGGCAGGCTTCCAGAGTACCCCAACTTCTTGACACCTCTCCCCATTTAATCTCCCCTCGTGCTCTCACTCATAACTAGCATCACCAATGAAGTGTGACTCTGTTGGGGTTTCGACTGGCCTTCGTAGAATCCCCTGTTCATTGGATGAAGATAGGGTAATCAGTGAGATTGGCCATCCATAGCTGCAGTGTCTTCCCTGCTCTTCTTATGTTGGTGTACCTGCTTATTTTCATATCTTTTCCCACAACTTGATTGTGAGCCCCCAGGGGATGGCGACCTCATCTTTATTTGTCACTCTTTTTTTTTTTTTTAAAGATTTTATTTATTTATTTGAGAGAGAGAGAATGAGAGACAGAGAGCACGAGAGGGAGGAGGGTCAGAGGGAGAAGCAGACTCCCCGCCAAGCAGGGAGCCCGATGCGGGACTCGATCCCGGGACTCCAGGATCATGACCTGAGCCAAAGGCAGTCGCTTAACCAACTGAGCCACCCAGGCGCCTTATTTGTCACTCTTTACTCATCTGCTCCCCTACCCCATCTAGCATTCACGTTCTATGATGGTGGGAGCATCTCTGCTGTCTTCACGTTTTACCCCCAGCGCCTCGGATGTGGCCTGGTGCACAGTCATTGAATAAATGAGTAAGGCACTGTCTTTGGAGTTTTCATGTTTCTTATGCTAATTTAGAAAATCTATTGCAGAAGTTACACTTATCAATCATTTTTGTCACATTTTTGTTTTCTCTTCTTTAAGGCTACTTTCTTTGTCTTTAAGCATATTTTCTAATGTGTTTTAACTGCTCATATATGAAACTAAACCAATCAACTTCTCCTTGTAGTGCTCAGGGTTGTGTGATCTTCCATGATTGATTCGTGCTGGTGCTCTGTAGGCTGCTCTCAGCCAGGAGCTGAAATCTAAAGCACCTGGATCAAACATCCCTTGAAGACTTTTATGACAGACTAGTTCTGGCCACCACCATGTTCACGTGCTGTGGAAGCAATTCCATAACGTCTCTGTGCATCTTCTAATGCTATTTTCATATTTGGATGAGATTTGAAAACTGAATTACTTCTCTTCCTCTCCCCTGTGAATTTCTTTCAAATAGATGCTAATCTCGTTTTAATGCAGGCCATACATCTAAGTGTTTACCAGCCAGCCCTTTGATGTATTTGATGATGGTGAAATGTGAAGGCATGACCCAGATCTCAGTGAGGCTTTCCATTTGGCATCCAGAATATCTGCTGTCTTAGCGCTTTGCTTCCCTAAATTTATCCTTAGATTTTTTTTAAAAGAAATGTAAATAAATAAACTGTGAATCTCATTTTATGCCAACATTTTACCAGGGGAGCTATGGTACGCACGCTACCCTTTCCAATGAAATTTCACTCCATGTGTCATTTCATGAGCAAGTTCCATGAGGAGCTTTGTTACCATAGAACAGTTTGAGTGAAGAGTGCACACAGCTTGCTAGTCATTCTCCAAAAAATTGCTTATTGCTCCTCCAGGGACTAATAGTGACAAGGAGCACGGCTAAGGACGGCTGTGCCTGGTGATAGAGTTTAGGGCTTAGGAGGTAAGGCAAACATTTCAGGTATCAAACAGATGCTTGGAAATGAAGATATCATTTATTAGCATGTTAATCAGTATAAACAGCTTTATTATTCTATAAGCCTCAGGACAAAACCAGCAATTTAACTTACAGTAAAATGCTGCTTTATCAGTTGTTAAATACAAAAGATCAGTTGCAGACAGAATTGTGCTTGAGGCTGGGGTTTTGTCAGTTTATGGGGATGAGGATTTAATGCAATTGTACATCCTTGTGAATGACATTTATTAATGCTATTTAAGATTTTCCATAGTGTGGACCAACTCAAGGCTTTTTTAAAAAATGGTCCAAAAAATGGGCATCAGATTGGAAATTATTAATAAATTTATAAATGTCTTTTTTGAAATTTTCATTTATTCCATTTTACAGGACTAATTTTCTTGATACTCCTAATAAAATAGATTTTTCTCTTTTTTTGTTTTTTTGTTTTTCTGTCTTTTTTGTTGGGGGGGGGGCAGGCAGTCTTTATCCTGGGAAACAAAGAACAGAGATGGCAGAGAACTGTTCCTGTCTGAGCATTAATATTCATGTTCACTCAAAATAATTGTTTGCTTGGGTGAAACTCCTTGGAAGAAGTTCACAAAGGGAAGCATGTTTAGTCTTCACAAGCAACCCAATGTCTGCGATAATTCCCTACCTCTGCACATCAGTTGGACATAGAAAGGCATCTGTGGGACAGAGGCTGCTGAAAATTAGTTGGTAAATTTCCACAAATGCTTCTTAAAACAGAGTGAGCAGGACAGTAAACTTAACTTTGGGAGCTTTTGGTTGGAAATGGATTAACAGATGGCATTTTTTAAAAACTATGATTGGAAAAAATAATGAGCTTTATTCTAACTTTTCCTACAAAAGTCCTCAGCTTAAGTTTTCCTTCCTTAGAAAGTCCTTCCTTCACTCTTTCATCAAAACCATGAAACCCACACTCTTCATAGCATTTATCACATATTCTAATTATCTGTGCATTGGTTTCCCCACGAATGTGCCCCCCGCCCCGGCCATCAGAGACCTTCTGACAGGTCATTGGGGCCCTGTGTGGCACAGGGAGATGCTTGGTGAACAGTAATTAATGAGTGAGCGTCTTGGAAAGCACCGCGCCAGCTGCAAAGTGGGACCCTACCCTGCGCTGGGAGGTCCAGTGCCTCCATCCTGGAGAGCCAGAGCCCCTCCGGCTCCTGGAGCTGTCCAGCTCCTGGGGACTGGCAGCATCCCTGTTCTCTCTGCAGCAAACACGCCATGGGAAGCTGACAGCGCAAAAATCATCTTGAAAAGATCTTAGCATTTGACTTACTTTTCTAATGTCTGTGGATTTCATAATGAATAACTTTTCTGCTGGCAGGAACTGGTGATTATAATGAACCTATTTGGAAGACAATAACTAGTCCAGTAGACTCTAACTAGCATTCTGCCTCCCTGGAGCTCAGTGTTCTTATACACAAAATGAGGTGGTGGCCAATAGGATTCCTAGGGTTCCACCTACCTGTAATATTCCATGAATCTATCCTTGGAATTTGATAACTTGTTTTATCTCCTAGATGATGTGATGTGATGTTCAGGGTTCGGGAGAGAACTGTCAAGAAAGAATTCTTGAGACATCTTTGGTGCAAAAGGTGGTTTTATTAAAGTGGAGACAGGACCTGTGGGCAGAAAGAGCTGCACAGGGGTCATGAGGAGTGGCTGATTATATACTTTCAAGTTGGGAGGGGGTTAGGGAGAGCGTAGGTCTCTAAGGAATTTGGAAGTAAGGTTTCCAGGACCTTGAGGGTCTAGCTGTTGTTAGGAAAAAGTCACTTACTAATGTCTAGTAAAACCTTAGTCATGAGACCTTTAGATGTATATCAGGGGGCCATATGCTTGGAGGATGATTGCTGACATATATCTTGGGGGGGGTGGTTAGAGATAAAGGAAGTTTCCAAAGGAATGTCTGTATGTTTAAAGTAGACACAGGATCCTGGAACCTTTTGCCCTTAGCAAAGTATTAACATTGAGACAGTTAAGTTCCTGGAGGAAGGTCACTCTGCTTGTCCCAAGTACTTGTCAATGGCCTGCAATGGAAATTTAATCTTTTCTTCTATATTTCTTTTGCCTTTGTTCTCTACATCACTATATACTTCAACATGTTACAAAGAACTAGGTAAATAAAAAGAGTGAAAACATCATCAGTATAAGTTAAGGACATCTAAGCTCCTGAAGGTTGTGGAGAAAAGCATGAGTGAATAGGTACATACACAAGAAAGAATAGATCATCTTCTTGATTGCTTGTTGAAGTTGTTTTATCATGTAGACTGTCAGGGAGAAAATGAATGAGTGAAAATAAAAGCCTACATTGCTGAAGACTATTCTAGCGATTAACTAGATGATCTTTCCCCAGATGGAGATTTATTTTCTAGCAGACTGTTAGATTGCTTTGAAAAGTAAACGAAACAACAGTAACAAAACTCGAAAACTCCCTTTCAAGTAAGTATCTTTAACTTAGAAATGTAACTTCTTTATTTTTAGGAGCAAATAGCTTTAATGCAAGGCAGTTTTTCTTGGGTATTTGGAATAGTATCAGATAAACCAGGGACTTAGCAGAGGTATTTCTTCTGTTTGATCAAAATTTAACTTACATTTTGTTAAAAATAACAATTTGCTATAGTGATATGTATTTTCTATGAACATTCAGAATATAGAGGTCATCAAAAAAATAGAATAAAATAAGTAACATTTCAATGCAAAACTCTCTGGAATACACATGCGCACACACACACACACATAAATGTATATATACTCTTTTTATAAAACATCAAAGGTAATGTAAAGTTCAATGAAATTTCTCATTATCCATTCCTAAGTTACTTCAATGTAATAAACCCATAAGTAAATTTTGACTTTGCCTGTTAGATCTGGAAATGAGAGCAGAATGGAAACTTGGACCCCACTAGCATGAGCTGAGTGAGGACCCTGACACATAGGTTCACCAGGGCGAGTAGAGGATGGCCTCCCTTTCCCCTCACATTTCAGAGTGAGACCAACCATCTGAGCAGCTCCTCCTCCCTTGGCACTGTGAATGAACACTCCAAATGTAGCCTTGACAAGCAGTTCATTTTGTTGGCTTTCAGTTGAGATTTTGTGCATTATTTAGAGCATTACCTATCTCCAGTTAAATAAGGTAATTCTTTATTCTTACAAATCATAGTTCTGTTAACTTGTCTGAGTTGCAAATTAGGTTTCCACTGGAAGAACAGAAGAAATGTGTATACCTAGAAAAATATTTCTTTTCCAGGCCACTATAATACCTTTTATCATCATATGGCAAAATCTATTAGGAATAATAAGATTCAATATCTTATTGAACTTTTCTGACCTTTAATTAGGCAGGAAGGGATTACAAGTTTAGATTATTAGTGGAATTTAAAATATTTTCTGGTAGGTGTTAGTGTGTGCAATTTTAGGTAATATGATTTCTAAGATGTTTTCTACTGCCTTAAAAACAACACTTTTAATAGTCTAGTATTTCTGATAACATGATCGCATGTTTCCCAGTACAGAGATTCTCTCCTTTAATTCTTCCTCTAACTTTGTGACTTTGGTTATGTTATTATGCTCAGGTTACACATGAGGACAGTGAAACCTAGCAGGTTAAACAGCATTTCCAATGTAAATAGGGTCTTCACCAAGTCTGACTCCAGAACCCACACTTTTACTTCCCAAGTAATGGCCTCATCTGGGCAGTGGGATTCTTGCCCATGGAGGAAGGAGATAGGAACCTCACTCCAAAGGGAAGGAAGGGCAGATGCCAGGGCAGAGATGCCTGGAAGTAAGGACACTATTCCACAATCTCGGGCATGTGGGCATCAGGTAGAGATGAAGGGTGGAGTCAGGTGGGCATGGCGTCAGGGGTTAGGGTTGGGGGGGTCACTGTAGGTCCTGGTAAGTGACCAGGTCCACGGTGGAGATTCCGTTTATGTAATTCTATATTCATTAGAGCTGAGTGTGACTAATTTCAATATTCTATGGCAGTGTACTTTCCCTTGTGTGGCCTAAATCTTATGCTTTTAATGGTGCTATATTTTTGGTGATTTATGAGTTATGAATTTTTCCCTTAATCATAATTACATGCCCTTTTTATCTGCTTTGTCATTTTCTCCCTTTGATTTCTGCCTTGTCTGATATTAATACAACCGCTCCAGCTTATTTTAGTTAACATCTTCCCAAGGAGGCACTTGGTTTCCTTCCCACCTTATCCAAGCATTTCTGTTTTCCCTTGGAGCATCAGGGTGGGTGTGTGTCAGGGAAGAGGATGGCCTCAGTCAGCACTCAGGATAGTCACAAACGGGGCCTGCCTCTTTTTCCCATGTGATGCGTTACAGTGCCTATAGTCAGAGTTGTATCCTATTCCTGCAGAGATAAACGGGGGTTCTGTCTGTTCTGCAATACACCTAGAAATTAATAATAGAAATGAGTTTAAAAATCCAAATAATTAATCTCTCTCTCTCTCTGTCTACCCCCCCATTGGAGATAAAAGACAGAATATATAGAAATAAAAATCATGAAAATATCTCACAATATAAATCCAAGATCCATGTGAAAACTGTGTACAGAGGAAATCTAAGGGTTATAAACATTATTTAAGAAAAAAAGAAAAGGAAGAATTAAGCATTCAGTTAGAAAAGATGGGAGAAGAGACAGTTTGTAGTTTGATTATGAACTGATGGTAAGAGACTATACACATAATCATTTATTTTTACAAGTTGCTGATATATTTTGTCAAGGATAAGTTACTTTAAAAGTTTGAGGTGGTCACACAGAATACGGACAGAATAATCTTGGTACATTTTATTTCTTTGTCTCCACTTTGTCTCTAAGACATGAGAATGTTGAAAACACTATCTACACATGTAGGATTCTAAACCAGTGGAGAAAAAACTATGAAATTCTGTTCTTTTATACATAGGCTCTATACTAAAATATTCCTTTTTAAAAATAAATATTGTATTTATTTATTTATTTTTAGAGAAGGAGGGGGAGAGAGAGAGAGCGAGCACGTGTGCAAGCTGCGGGGGCAGGGGCAGAGGCAGAGGGAGAGAGAATCTCAGGCATGGAACCCGACGGACGCGGGGCTCAGTCTCATGACCTGAACTGAAATCAAGATTCAGACACTGGACCGACTGAGCCACGCAGGCACCCCAAGAGCTAATATTTTTAATGACCCATATGGATACCACACTGAGTAAGGTATATGTAGGTAGATTTCATACAAATTATGGCTGACACTTGTTAGACTATTGACATATTATTTTGTATATGAAGTCAGTGTGTGTCTCAAGAAAAATATATCTTTAGGGTTTTACTTGCCTTCCTTATACCTTTAAGTCATCTTGATGCACCTGAACTCAGTTGCTTTTATTTTCATTAAAATTGAATGCCTTCAGCCCTTCTTGCTTCACCTCCGACCCTATTCACATCCTGTCTTTACCCTCTGTCTGGTTCCTGGTCCTTCCATTTACAGAATCAGTAGCAGGCTGATCTGAATCTCCTTGGCTGGACCCTCAGCACCGTTTAAGAACCTGCTCCCCTTCTAGGTGGGAAGATAGAGTAACTAGTCTTAGCTCAGTCCTGCAACCCAAATTCTAAATGAATTGACCTTTTCAAGGTGTTTGGACATTAGCTGTCTTGTGTTAATGTTCTAGTTTCTTTCTAAGAAGAGTTCATAGAAACTTTTTACTGGCAGGAGAAGTTTCTTATAACTTTCTTGATGATGTCTAAAAGGTAGGAAATATGGTTCTCAGATTTATTTTCTGGCATATTTGAATGGAAACCAGATCAGCATTTAGACAGGTAGAAAGCAAATGGGACTATTAAGGTAAAAAATCTAGGTCAGGAAATCCATCTGGTTAGAAGGTCATCTTAAGTAGAAGGATATCTTTTTAGGCTAATGACATCACTGACTTGCACATATAAATTCCTCCTGCTTATATTTTCTTTACATTCTATCTTGGCTGACTTTGACACCCATATGAGACTCTTGTTTGAAATGCAGAGAAATCACTCACTTCAAGAACGCCTGCAAGCTTCCTGACAAATTCACCATTGGTCTTTCCATCCAAGGAGGGTTTGAAAATAAATCTGAGTCTCTTAACAGCAACATCACAGCAATGATGTTCTTCCTCTCCTGCCCGAGATCCGTGCCCGACCCAGGATATTGGGTGACATCCTGACTGTGACGCACTGAGTACAGCAGCCTGAATGAATCACTTTATCAGCTACAGAGTCAGAGTTAGGAGCACAATTGCTTATGGGAATTGTAGTCTTCACCATCCTGTACAAAATGACTTAAAATGGATTCAAAGGGCAAAGTTTGGGTTCTGATGTGAGCAAAGGAGATGACTCTAAGAGTTTTTCTCCCCCTTACAAGTCAGACGGAACTTTGCTAGATGTGATCTGGTGTGTTGTGATCCATTGTGTGGTGTCTAAAGCATTTTATTACAAACAAGAGTTAAAATAGTAAAGTTTGGGAATTATATATTTTTATAATAGAGTGAATTAAAGGCTATATCCCACAACTGATCACAACACACCAGATCACATCCAGCTACAGTCTTTCTGTACTGTGAAAATTTGAGTAGTCTCCACTTAAGGGTATATTAAAAACAGATCAACAACCACAAAATGTTTTGAGCCCCGTGAAAATTTAAAAACACACGTAAACCTATAAAGAAAATTAGTGTATAATCCAATCCTGTGCTTTCTCTTAGATGGGTGGGTGAGAAGATCTTTTCATAGAAAGATAAGTAAGAGAGTAAATGAATAAGAAAGGAAATAAATTAATTAATATGAAAAATAGAGAATCCCCTGTCTTGTTTTGGCCCCTTATCTGATGTTTTCTTATTGGCTATTTGACCTCGGTGGGATAAAATCTCTCGTTTATAAAATAAGGTAGGTGAGTTAAACTGTTTCTAACCTGTCATTGCTTCTCGTGACCCACTGAGGGACCCATGCTTCCCACATCTGCAGCTCTGGACTGTATCTGTCTGGAGGTCCCAGTTTGGGGGGTTAGGAGGAGGATCTTGCACAAGGGGACATAGGAAGTGTTCATTAAACTTCGAGCTCAGAGTGTCTCCCAGTCACTTTCTACTCTTTGTAGACCAGCAAGCACTTTCCTGCCAACAACATCGACCCTGTTTGTATTGCGTGTTGTATAGTAAGGACATGGAAAAGCATGTTTGGCACAAGAGGACTCACTAGAGTTCTTCCTGGTAATTTCTTGCCAAATTTTGATGGTGCATGGACAAGGGTAGCAGCCAGTTTGAGACTATTGTGTTGACTAGGGGGCTTAGCTCTGTCATAGATGGTGCAGAAAGCAAAATCCTGACCCCCAGGTCCTCCTGAATGTTTCCATGATGAAACACTGGCATTGTGAATACACTGGCCTGCAGGGCAACAGGAACTCCGGATGGAATGAAAGTTACACATTGGTTGAATTGAGCATAGATTTTTCTGGACTACTGAGGTGGATCCACTGTAAGCAGTCTCTAAAGGTACTGAAGAAAGGAAAAGGATCTGAATTTTGGACCCCAGGTGGTACAGCTGAAAGAGCATGCATCTGAATGCAGACCCTATCAGTTACCAGCTCTGAGATCTTGGGCATGTCATTAAAATTCTCTGAGCATGTTTCCTTATCTGCAAAATACAAAACATAAAATCTGCAAAAAGATTAGATTTCTGCTATGAGAAATAGATTTTTTTCTGTGAGAAATAAAATTAAAAATAATTCATAAAAGGGGGCATAGGCAAAGTACTGAACGAATATTAATTTCCTTCCGTCTTCTAGTAGTAAACACACACACAAAAAACTCTGACAGACAGTATAAGGGACAGATGAAATGTATAAGGTTCTACCTTCATCTAATTGGGAATAGATGATATATATTGTAGATATTGCCTATCAAAAAATATACACATGTGGCAGATGTGACATTTTAGATTAGTCATCCAGGCCTTTGCAAAATTTTATCTCTGAAGTTAACATTAGATCCATCGTTACGACTTTGTAGTAATTCTTTTTTAGTATCATGCCATGGCTGCGTGTGTGTGGTTTCCTTAGCACCAGATTGTACGCCCTGTGAACATGTGTGCGCCCTGCGCAGGGCGTTCGTAGCCCCGCTGTAGCTGCGCTCTGTGTGTGAATAGATGGTGGTGGGAGTGTTTGTCCTCCCAGTGTGGACTCTTGCTGCACCTGCTCCTCTGAAGAACTTCACTCCCGAACCCAGAACATTTCCCCCTATGGCGACTGTTTCTAAAACCAGGCAAGTGAACCCATAGGGAATGGATAAGAAATCACAGGGATTATAAATCTGTAGGCCTTGTCTGTTAATAAAATAGTTCATACACCTAAAAAAAAAAAAGAAATCACAGGGATCGTAGCCGCATCGTCCTCACCAAGGTCACTGCGCGCCGTCACCAGTGGCCGCTGAGCGGGCGTTCCCACCTCGGCGTGGACGCCAAGCCTGACTCCGTGCTGCCAGGGGGAAGCCGGGCGCGGGGGTCGGAGCCCGGCGCGCGGGAGTGCGGGGGAGCTCAGGGGTGTGCCAGGCGCACGGGAGTGCGGGGGAGACGGGCGTGCGCTGGACCTCAGCCGCTCAGGTCTGGCGCTCAGGCTGGGCGGCCAGGAGCGCCGGGGGCGAGGGCCACCTGCAGATCTCGTGCTTGGGCCAGAGGCGAAGGATTTGAAGTCCTGGCAGCAGCCCAGGGCTGTGGCTGTTTGTGCCTCAGGGAGAGGCCCGTCCTCTCAGCAGGGCGCTTCTGTAGCTGATAATCACGATGGGCTTAACCCAAAGTGACTTCTGACACCAGGAAGGACAGGTGATTAGGGGACACATTTTCACAGTCTTCCTTTTAAAGAGGGTTATCCCTGATTAACCCTTTCATACTTTTCTAGAGCTTCTGTAAAAACTTCCACTTTAAAAAAAAAAACAAAAGTAAAACAACAAAGTCTCAGAACTGGCATTATCTTGCATAGTACAGTGATGCGTGTCCATGTGTAGTTAGGCAGACTGGCTAATCTGTGCTGCGGATACAAACTAAAGCAGGAGACGACAGTATTTCAAAGTCATGTATTTTTAAAAACATTTGTTTTTATTATGGAACTTACATATGATCATCAGGGAACATTTCAAAATGCAGACAGGTATTAAGAACAAACGTCTGGCTGTAATCCCAACATCCAGAGACGTCCCGCTCAGAACGTGCCCTGATGGCAGGAGGTGTGGTGTGGCCTTGTGCTTTGCATCAGCGGTTCTCCAACTGGCTTGACCTTAGAACTCAAGCACAAATAACAGCCACCAAACATACAAGCCAACTGAGATACTCCAGGTTACTGTCCTTGCTGTCTGTATTCTCGGAAAACTGCTCGCGTGATTCTGGTGCATGGTCATGGTTGAAAATCACTAGCTTGCATACTAAAAATGATGGTAAATAAAATGAAAAGATATTGAATCAAAAGAAATGGGAGTGCATAAACTGGATATGTGATTTCTTTTTCTCAAAGGCAAAATATGCCTTCATGCCTTAAAGCCTGAAGCCAGCAGCAGAGAACTCCCCTGTACACAGGGGGCTTTGTGGTGGGAGAGCTTCTGTACCTCCCACCAGCTCTTGCTGAGCATCAGATGCCTGTCTTCCCATTAACTGACATGCTGGCTGATGGGTATATTCGTTTTCCTACTTTCCAAACTCTACTTCAAGTCCTGGGCTTGGTATCTCTTTTGCATTATTTTTTTATCTTTGGAAACATTTGTAACTCACCCCCTTCACAGCCCCCAGACCCCCGTTGAGAGGGTGGTTTATCTTTTCTCCCTGGTTTTGCTTCAGGCCTTTCATTTTCTTCCTCTCAGACTTGCCTCTGTCCTGCCCTGGCCTGGGGCACCTAGTAGCTGACCACCTTGGGCTAAGCCAAGGTGAACGTGCTTGTCCCTGAGGTTCCTTAGAACTCCAATTCTAAGCCATAAAGAACAAGTCAATAGAAGTGTTCTGTTGGGGAGGGTATCCTTCATTCTTCATTAAGACTCTTCATAGATCTTCAGGCACTGACATTAACCCTTATCCATTCATTAAACAAAGAGTGATCAAGCACTGTTAAGTCCCAGCTACTACTTGGAGCCTGGGTATATACTAGCCAGTGAACCATGTACTGTCCTTGCACACGTGAGGCCCACAGTCTGGGCGGCCGTGGGGGGGGGGGGGTCATACAGAAAAGAAACCAACAGATGGGTAATGTGTCAGGTGATGGTTATATGCTCACATGGCCATTTTATGTGGGATTTTTATGAAAAGGCCTTTCTGAGAAGTTGGGGGCTGTTGTGGATATTTTGTGCAGATATATATGGATGAGGAGGAGCTGTGTGCGAGACACTGGAGGCGCTGTTCCCCCAGCCCAGGTGACAGGTGGGACTCCAGACCTCACTCTCAGTGTCTGGGAAGTCACTGGAGGGTTTGGAGCATGGGGCAGGGTTATAGGATCGTGTGTTCTAAAGGAGGACGATGATTGCCAAGAGCAGAAGAGCCCGTGGAGGGGACAGGGCTACTGGGGACATTTAAGGGGCAGTTAGTGGGCACTGGTCTGGCAGTGAGGGGAGCAGGGCTGGTGATAACATGACTGGCTTTGAAGGTAGAACCTCCCTTTGAAGGTAGAACCATCCCGCATTTGTGGATGGACTTGGTGAAGGCATGAGAGAGGAGAGTCCAAAGAACCACAAGGTATCCCCTGTTTTCCTTTGTTACAAGTAAGGCTGTAGTGGGTATTTCTTGTACACTTCTCTGTGCAAATGGGGAGTGTCTGTAGGGTGTAGATCTAGGAGTATAATCTTTAAATAAGTGTTTGCATTGTTTTAAGTGTTAAATATTTCAATACCACATTCTGAAGTGGTTATAACGATTGCTATCCAGCTATTAATGGGTGTCTTAGTCTGTTCAGGCTGCTGTAACACTCTTGCCATAGACCAAGTGGCTTATAAACTGCAGACATTTATTTCTCAGAGTTCTGGAGGCACCAACAGACCTGCTGTCTGGTGAGGGCCTGCTTCTTCTGGGTTCATAGACGGCTGAATTCTCTTGTCCTCATACGGCAGAAGGGGTGGGTGGAGCACTCCAGTCTCTTTTATAAGGACACAGATCCCATTCATGAGGCTCCACCTTCATGATCCGATCACCTCCCAAACCCCCACCTCCCCACCTCCAATTACATCACACTGGGAATAACATTTTGACATATGAATATTTTTGAAGGGATGCGGGGGGTATATAAACATTCGGTTGATAGCAAAGAATACCTCCAATTTTCCTCCAGCCTTTAAAAGGGTCAGACGTCTTAATTTTTGCCAATCTGATGAAATGGAACACTATTTCATTGCTGGATTAATTTGCGTTTCCCTATTAATGAGTATGTTTTATATTGATCTGTATTTTATCTTCTTTATCTTCCTTGTTCATATCCTAGATCAAATATTTTTACTGGACTGTTTTTTCTTATTAATTAATGGGAAAATATATGTGTGTGTACTTAATTTATTGTATGTTTTGTTGTAGAGATGTAGTGATATTGTGATTTATAGGAAGTGAATTTTCTCCCTGAGTTCTGTGAGCTGCTCTAGCAAGTTAATGAAACACAGGGAGGGGGTCACGAGAACCTCTGATCTATAGCCGGTTGGTCAGATGCACAAGTAAGAGCCTGGGTGTGCGGCAGGCATCTGAAGTGAAGGGGCAGAGGGGTCCTCACCTGTGGAATCCGAGGCTGCCTCCAGGGGGACAGGTGACAGAATTGAGTTGAATTTTTGGACATCCTGCTGGTCTCCTGAGAATTGATTGGTAGTGGATGGGAAAGCACGGATGGCACACACACACATTGTATTTGGGTCCAGGAACCCAAACTGGAAGTGTTTAATATTGATGTTTCCTAATTTATACATTTCTTCCTTTCCTCTTTTTTTTTTTTTTTTTTTTTTGGTATGTCTTATTTAACAAATCTTTCTGTGCTCTGAGGTCATGAAGGCATTTTGGTTTATCTTTTTTATTTGAAGTGTTGCTTTTCTATATTTAGAACTTGAATCCACTTAGAACTATTTTTTATATACTGATATATATATACATAGTGATATGGGGGTCAGGGTTTTTTAATGTGAATTATTGTATCTCTCAGGGTGGGCTAGTTGTGCAGTGGTAATAGATGACCTCCCCAATGGCAATGACAAGGCAAGTTTACGTCTTGATCACGGTAAGTATCCAGTGTCACGGGCAGGCCCTGTCCCACGAATCACTGGGAGCCTGAGGCGCATTTGCTCTGTGGTCTGGGACGTGAAGCCTCCTTCATCCATGCTGCAGGGAAGGGGGCCAGCAGCCCTCAGCTCACTCCTCTCAGCAGCCACCCCGCTACTTACTGGCCTGGTGGACCGCGAGGCCACTGGGAAGTAGTCTTCAGTCTCCCTGGACAGAGAGGACACGGTGATACTTGAAAACTAGCCTCATCTTCCACACAAACAGTTCCCAAGGCACTTCTTCCATCAGTGTCTTCCCCACCAATTTGCAGTGTCACCAATACACCAAGTTGTAAAACATGTACACATTTGTTTATTCATCCTGTATTTTATGCTCTTGTTCTATTTGGCAGATTTCATACTGTTAACATTATCGTTACTTCTCAGTAAGTCCTCCTGTGTGGGAGGCAGGAAACCCAACTTCTTCAGCGATGTCTTTGTGTCTATCATTGGCTTTTTGCTAACACATGAATTTTAGATGCGTTGTCTAATTCCATAAAAGGTCATGTTGAGATCACAGCAGGAGTTGCATTGACCTTGTAGACTCATTTGGGGCTGAGTTACGTCTCTAAGCTAGTGAGTCTCACCAGGTGTGAGCACGTACATCTCTCTCCATTGGTGGAGGTTTTCTTTTATGTCTCTTGGTGGTGGTTTACACTTTTCTCCATAAGTATCTGGCATATCTTTCTCTAAATTTATTTCTAGGTACCGTGCCCTTTCCCCTCCTCCCTTCCTTTTTTTCACCTTTTCTATTTTTAATGATGTATTTAGTATGTTTATAGAAATGCTGTTGATTTGGGGCCCAGAAAACTTGAAGATCTCTCTTTTCATTTCTAATTGTTTGCACAATCTCTTGGTTTTTCTGCATAGATAATCATATCATCTTCAAAATCCATGCCTCTCTCCCCCATTCCTTAAAACTTTTCTTTCACTCCTTGTCTTGACTCTCTAGTTAAGATCTCCATCCTCAAGCTGAGTAGACCCATTGACAGTATCTTCCTATGGACTCGAAGGAAGGCTTTCAATATTTCACTGTTCAGTATGTTGTTTGAGGTAGGTTTTCTGATATACCGTGTATCAGGTTAAGAATTTCTTCTTTGTTTCCTTTTTGTTTTCTCTTTATTCTTCTTTGAGTTATATTATCAATAATTAATGTTGAATTTATTACACCAGAATTTTATTTGAATAAAATATCCTCTATCTCTGCCTTTTTTTCCAAAGATTAATCAAAATGTGTTTTTTTTTTTCTATATATCAATTAGTTTTATATTGGGCCTTTAATTAGCTTGTGATTCATTTCTGCAAAATACTTCCAGTTGCACATGGCACTTTAATGGTTTTTGCTTTCAATGAATTTATGACCACAGATTAGTTCTTCTTTAAAGCCGATACATTTTTGTGTTTTATGCTTGTAAATCTACATGTGGGTACAACACATGTACACCCTGCAAATTTTGACTGATTATATTGCTTGCTAGAGAAATCACTTCAAAAGTCAGAATTTTAAGTTGGGTTAGGAATGCTCTATTATTTTCAAATGCATGATAATTTGATAAAGTTGAGCTGAGCTCTGAGACTCTTCAGAAGACCATTTTCCAAGACAACAAAGAAGCAGAGGAGAGTGAGCTAGAGTAAGGGAAGCAGCCAATTCCTCCTTTTTCATTTTGCTGGAGCTGCAAATGCCTCTCAGCTGCTTGGTGGTTGGGCATGGACATCCTCTCTGGACCATGCTTGCTGGGAGGAGAATTAGCGCTGGCCTCTTCGTGGCTGCCCACTCAGTAGAAACCCTGTCTCCATCTCCATGTCTCTTAATTAGCCAGGTGATGCGTGAGGCTCCTTGGAAAAACAAAACAAAGCAGAAAACAAGCAAAAAGCTTAGAGGGGATTTTTTTTTTCTTTTTCACACACACACACACAAAAACCCCTCCATTAAATTTAAGTCAAATAACTGGTCTTGATCTTGGGTATTCCTCCTCGGAGCTCACATCCAGATATGTTGGGGTGAAGGACAAAACATTCTCAGACTCCTGTTTCCTGGTTTGCTGGGCCCTCCGGAGCACACGGCTATGATCCGCCACTGTGGTTTTTACTGAGAACACACTATCTGTGCATATGAATTAGTGACTGTGGGCATGAAACCCAAGTCCCCAGGTAGTAGAAAATATCTAAAATACAGTCCAATCTCCATTGGCCACTGCCTAAGATTCACATAAAATTGATGAAAACACTAACATGAGATGAAAGCTGAATATGTCAGCAAAACATTGGTCCTTATTGACGCTCTTTAGGAAAAGGGGAAATAGTCACTTATTGACCATTTTTCCTTTTTATGGGAGCTTCAAAGTGACCATTGAGGAACATAGACTAGGCTGGACTCTGTTAGGAGTTAGGGAAGATGTCCTGCACGGCTACTCTCTGCCACCAGCTCAGGAACTGTGCTATCATTGCTAGACTGAGGATTAATTAGCTCACCAGTTATCAGTTTGTCTTTCTAAAGGAGCAATTATTTGAGGATAGTGGAAGCCATGGATGTGCATCCTTGCTCCTCAGCAGACAGCACTGTCAGGTCAGCTGCCTGTGCAGACCTCAGCTGGGAGGGGCGTGTCTGGGTTGGTGACACCGAGCAAGAGGGTTTTGCCAAATCTACAAACCTTGTTTATTGCCACAGATTGTCTCTTCTTCCTTGGAGTTTCTGTCTCTATTTCCAAAAAACATATCCTGGCAATCCTTTTGCTTCTGTTTACAAGGGTGTTTATAACATTCCTGATCACAGAACACAATGTCATACAGCTACCTTCCATTTTTCACCAGGAAACAGCAGAGTCAATGCCCACATGGCCATAAAAACTCTTTCTTTCCTTTAGTTGTCCAGTGTGTTGGAATGTCTACTTATCAGCAAACTCTTGTCACATTGGTTTAAGTCCTTTGTTTGGTTCCAGAGTCCATACTGGACTCTAAACTCAGAGAGGGCAAGAACCTTCTTCATATTCGTCTTTGTATCTCCAACTCCAATCAAGCATCCATTGAATCTGTTCATACCTCACTTGAAGTGCTCACTATAGTGTCAGCGATGATCTCTTCATCTCTGGTTTGCCCAAGACATTTACAGCATAGGCCAGTTTTGTAGTACAATTATTAGCAGTAATTCTCTTCTTACTCAAAAGTATCCCAGTTTCATTGATAAGTTATATGGTCACATGTTAGTCAACTTCCTTCGTGGCAAAGTCCATCCCTTACCCATCCTTGTATCCTCAGGATTTAGCTCAGCATCAAAGATCGTGGACACTCAATTAAGGTTTATGGAACTGATTAGGTAAAAAAAGTAATGAAATATCACAGGTGATTTTCTACACATGAAGAATCTGTAACAAAGAAGAAAATAAAGGTATCTGTGTCATCCA
Organism: Mirounga leonina; assembly: GCF_011800145.1. Classification (NCBI taxonomy): domain Eukaryota; kingdom Metazoa; phylum Chordata; class Mammalia; order Carnivora; family Phocidae; genus Mirounga; species Mirounga leonina. The sequence goes on along the minus strand of NW_023270380.1, from coordinate 17,871,930 downwards.
GGGAGCTAGCAAGAAAGACACTGGCTGATTTGAGGAGAACTTAATAAACAGACTCTGCAAAGATGTGGGGAAAACACCAGGGAAGGAATAATGGTAACCAATTAGGAGAAGAAAGAAATGTCCTCCTCTAGGCTTTGATGGGAGGAGCAAAACACTTATTTCCAGGAAATGCGTGCCATGTGGAGAAGAGTCCATTGTCGGAGCTACGGATCCTCAGTCAGGGATGCAGCTGGCCCATGTCCATGCTGCTGGCCGGGAGCAAGGAGAAAACAGAACCCATTCCTACTCTCCCCTCTCTCTCTAGTCTTTTTCCAGATTTTTCTATTGGCTAAACCCAAAGAGAAGCCACAGGGGAATGAATCCTGTTGACATGTGTATTGTCAGTCTCTTGGAATACAGAACTTGGTAGAGAAGGGTGAAAGGTCTTTGGGGATAAACGGAAGCCTGGGAGCAGAGCTAGGAAAGGGACATAAAATGCTGTTAAGACATTTGGCCTGGGACACTTGGCCTAGCTGACAAGGACAGACACCGTCTGTATGCAGCTAATTTCTAACAACGGGTCACAGGACATGTGTTGGTAGATGATACCATTCATTGCTGGCTGAGGAAAGACTGTCTGGTTTCTTCAGAGCTTCAAGAAATAAAGATCATATTCTGACACTTTCTACATTTATAAATTCAGTGATTTTCCATGTGTTTATCTCTGACTCTTGAGTTTATGAAGATGGCAATCCAGGGGCTCCTGAATATGTCAGCTTATGAAATGGAAATATTTTTATTTCTCTACTGAAAAAGTAATATGTTTTAAAAATATCATAGAAAAGCTTAAGAAAAATACTAAGTAATGAGCTATCATTCCACTATTCAGAGACAATTTTCCTATGCATATATATCTGTATATGAATATACTCTATATTCATGTGGGTATATGGACATACGTATGTTATAAAAATTATCGCTTAACATGTATTAGTTGGTAGCACGTTTTTAAAGGAGTCTTTCCAAATCAGTGGGATTGGGTGTAACTCGGAGGAAGAGCCGCGGGCTGAAAACTCCAGCAAATGGCTTCGCTTCACTCTCATCAATTCCATAATCCATGTGGTAGGTGCAAAGTAGGCAGATCTTTAAGAAATCTCAGGATTTTGGAAAAATTAGAAAAAGACTCACTGATTGTTTATTTGCTTCTGGATGCTGGCATTTAATTTGGATATTGGGGAAGATTTCCTGGCTTGCAAGTGTTTGCACTACAGAGATTTTTATTATTTAATTTTTATTCTTTCTTTTGAAAAAAAAAAATGGCTTCATCCCTGTGGTCTATTTAGTGCCTTGGATATCAATAGGTTGTTAAGATGTGGCCAGTCATTGGACCATTGAGATAGATGTAGTGTCCATCCAACCAGACATAGGGGATTTCTTCACAGAAGCATCTGACCTGTACTGTGGCTGGCAGAGCCAACTGTGATCATACAGAGACTTGCTTTCTGATTATATTTCTCAAGTGGCATATTTATAAGTATGTGCATATATGCAGCTACATTGTCTGGGCTCATTTCTTAGTTCTGCTCTTAGTAAGTGGGGAACCTTGGAGGCAAGTAGGCTAATCTCCCTGTGCTTCCTCAATAATTTGGGGGTAAAACTGATGCTCTTGTACCACAGAAGACTAATGATACAAGCACCACGGAACTAATCATATTCATATATATATGTGTGTGTGTATATATATATTATATATGGATATATGCTAGCTTAAGGTAGTGCCAGGCATACAGTAGGCACTTAACAAACTGAAACTCATCATGATCCTTGGAATACTTGAGCGCACATTCTGATTGGACTTCTGGGAGCCAGAGCAGCACTAGGCTGATAAATTCTTGGTGTTCAGGATTAAAATGTGTCACGGTCTGGCCTGGTCTTGGATACCAGGGTCTGATTTGAAGATACAATGTACTTTGTAGTTTGGGGATTGGAAACCACCACTGGAGAGCCCATTCTAGAATCACAGAAGCACCTGCTACAGAGGACTTTACATGGAGGGTTATTTAGAGGCATCACTTTACTGATAATTTCTTCTGTGGAGATTTCGGCAAGGAATAGTTGACATTTTTTGGAAGGACAGATTGTCCAGGTGAATCATTTCCTTTCCAGTAAGTCAATAGTGTCCTGTTTGAAAATGTAGACTTGCCATCCATCCCTTTTAAATGATCATGTTTTGAGAGCCCCAAAGGCTGGCACTGTGTTTCATTCATCACTTTATCCCCATTGCCAAGTGCATTTCCTGGCACCAAGGAAATGTATTTTGAGTAAATGAATGTGTTCATGCTTTGTCTGCCTGTGGAAGGGGCTTTGGATACTAGCCTCTTGGATATGCATCTAGGAGGATTGCTGCAAATTCCCTGGCACTGGAGACTTCTATGATGTAAAAGGAGAACTTCTGGCCTCTTAACAAAGCCCAGGGATCTACAGGACTAGATATAATTGCTTCCAAAGTGTGCGGCTGATATAACATGTGTTGTACCCTGATGCTCACTGATGTACCACGGGACAGACTTCTCAGCAGAAGGGGCCAACGTGCATTGTGTTTACTTCGATTTGTGGTGTGTCTGTGAAATGTTTTGTTTTGACCTCCCAGTAATTGATCTCCACAGAAAAGCTAAGATCGTTAGAAGAACTTCTTAGATCTTAGACTTTTTTTTCTTAATGGGAGGCTTGGGAATTTAGAAATGTGGATGGAAGGGTACAGTTTGTCATTGTTGGGGCAATTTCAAAGGAGTAAAGAAAGAAAAAAGTGAACAGGGCAAAATAATGAGACAGGGGAATCTGTGTTCAGCTCCTGTTCTGGATCTCCTCCCTGTTTCCTACCAGACCTAGTGACACCCTTTTAGTCCCCTTGGTACCCAGGAAACTTAGACATTTTCCTCTATTTCTCTGTTAAAGCTCGTCCTGAGGAAATACTCTCCTTCCTCTCCAAGAATATTTTCATGTTAATGGGAGAAAAACTTAGGAGGCATGAAGGAAAACGTTGCCCCATGTGGTGTCTGAGACAACAGGGGAGTGGGTGGGAGGGATTGTAGGGTTCAGGAAGAGACCAGGTCCGGCTGAATCAATGCCCGTGGACAGTCTCCCAGCAGTGGTGTGTCTTCTCTTCCAGAGTTTCCCAGACCCCTAAGAGTTGGAAGCACGGCTGGGTTGCTTATGGGATCTTTCCTGGCCTGCAGTGCGTCCTCTGGACTCAAATACTTTTATAAGGTAGCGACAACTTAGTAAGTTCAATAGTATGAAGCTGAAAAAAATGATTCCATGATGAGCTAGGTGGGCTCTCTCAGGCTGGGGCTCCCCTTCTTCCTCTCTGGCCAGTGGCACCTGAGGTGTGTCACCCTGCTTGAAGGACCTGATGCTTGCGTTGTGCTCATTTCTCTTGTGAAATAATCCATTGCACTTTTGTGGATTTTGAGGACAGGGGCGGTATTATTGCCACGAGGGATGAAACAGACTGGCAGATAGGTTGCTCAATAAATATTTGAACAAGTGACTGGATCAGCCCATGAGCAAGGTGCTAACATGGCAAAGAGATGATAAAAATAGCTAATACTCCTTCGGAGTGCATACAACTGCATTTTTGCAGGAGCATGACACATCAAAGGATATACTTACAAGGCAATTTATTTTTCTCTCCTAGAGACTTTGAAAATTTTCTCTGTTGGGCTATTTCTTCCTCTGGTCTGTTAAATTCTGGTCACTTGAAAATAAGATTCTCCAGTCAGTAAATAAAATGTTCATTCTTTTGTCATAGTCAAACGTTGAACTTCTTTTCTTTTGATATGGAGGCTTCTTGTCTGGCGTGCTAGAGGGGGTGGGAGTTGGGGTGCATGAGGAACTGGGGTGCCGGGGGGCTGGGAGTCTCTGGAGGCTGGTGCATGCAGTGAGGGGTGTCTCAGTAAAGGTCTGGCATTTTGGAAACGATGGTAAGGTCTCAAAATTTAATCCCAATTCTGTGCATTTATAAAATACCTTGTGTTTTCAGCCTAAGAAAAGTACTCATTCACTGTTAATTTAGATGCTGGATGTCTGATTAATGGTAAGCAATCAGCTTGCCATCTTTAGACTGCTGTGTGGCTTTTTATCATTATCATTGTTATGCTTTCTATTGTTATTTGAAGCTGGTTTCCTCAAGGCCTTCAGAGTTGCAGGAATTGATGGTGACAGGCAGGGTGGGTCCTGTTGGTAAGAGTTGAACCTATGTTGAGTTAGCCCTGAGGGGTCGTAGGTTTTTGGAGGCTTCTTACCTCCTTCTCTCCTTCCCTCCCTCCTTCTTTCCTTTCCTTCTTCCTTCTTTCTTTTCCTTTCTGAATTTAAAGTACAAAATCGAGAACATCAAGCGTGTAAGAATGTGAATGAGTGATCTGAGACGCTTTTATAAACATCCTTCTGGTTGTTGCATGAATAATTGGTTGGTCAGAGCGAAAGAGTAAGAAGGCAGGAGGACTAGGAGGACGCTGCAGGGGTCAGGGAGGGCGTGGTGAGCAGCTGTAGTCCTTCTAATTTTCTGCTTGAGGAGTAAGAACCACAATGAGCTCCTGGGTCTTAGTGTCCAAAGACCACCCTCTATTGGAGGATGCAAGTCTCCTTGGAGAAAGGTCTGACTCCAGAGATGAACGTGGACAGTGCAAGGTGAACCTGGAATATCCTGCTCAGAAATATGATGGGAACGTACAGAAAGGCAGAGAGAAGCCATTCTGAAACGGCTCACCTTGGCCAAATCGAGCACAATTTGAACAACAGAACCAAAGGTGACGATGTCACAGGGCAACACGCTGAAGAGGGGAGCCCGAGAGTCCATGTGCTCATTGTCAAAGAATTAATACGCAAATACGGGAAAAGGAAATCTCTTTAGAGTAGAATGCCAGCCAATAAGCAATGCATCCCATTTATTCACTGACCCAAACCTGCCCTGTGTTATCAGGGGAACTCAATGGCTCTCCCAGAACTAATTCCTCACTGTTAAGGAATGTTAGCAGCAAAATTGCATAACAATAAACTTACAGCTTTTCTTTCCCTCTATTTCCTCTTGACAGAGACAGAGAAGGAGGGAGAGAGAGATCTATTCTGTGCAAAGTAATCTCACACAAAAAGTTTTCAATCAACAAAGTTTTCTAATAAGTGGTAATAAATCACAATAATGATGTTATCTATTTGGATCAGTCCCTTTATAGCCTTGTTTCCCTTTCCAAATGAGTTCATTATAAAAGTAAAATAATTTCTGACTGAGCAGGAATCAGGCTTCTAGCATCAAATTTATTGGCAAAAATCAGTAACGATAATCTAATTTTGCTTGATCTACTTTTGTGCTTTTAATGATCACCAGAAATAATGTGTTAAGTCAGAGCTCAAGTTGATGAGGCAAATATTTTGTAATAAGTTTTTATTATTACAAATTATTTTGTCTTATAGCTTGTTTATTTCATTACATGTTGGTATATATATAAAATTAATTTTTTTCTGAGCAATTTCTCAGAAAAATGACTGTGCTGTCCTGTACGAATTCCTAATGAGTCATTGACTGCAATTGTTCTAGTAATTAACTTACAAAATGTTTATTTTCAAAGGCTTCCCTTCTTACCAAGTAATAGCATATATGTTCTACCCAAGCAGATGGAGGTGGTAATCATGATAAATTGACAAACAAAACCATCCCTTCTAACTTAGGGTTTCCCTTCACTGAATACATTAGGTGCATCAGAAATAGTCATTTACTGGAAGCACATTAGTAAAGCATGTCCTCACCCTCAACAACCACACTTGAATTTTAATTGAATTCATGGGATTCCAGGAGTGAAGGAGCTGCCGAAACACAGCACTCACTTTCTGTATCTTACCACCGACTCTTCCTTTCTCCACTAGCAAACCTTTCCCATATTTTCGCATTTAGGGAAAATGATTTGCAGAGTTGTTCCAAACTGATTAGAATCCTTGTTGTACCACTGAATCCTTTTCTACATTGTAGAAGCTGTTTGAACGCCACTCTCTGAGAAAGGTATATTGGGGGGCTGTAAATTTTATGTATGTATACACATGGATTGCACTCCTTCTTTTCTGTGTTCCCCAGTCTATACTGCTAACAAAATAAGCTGAGGGATCAGAAAGTGTGGACAAAGATTTATTGGAATAACTTACTTTTAATAATTTAGCTCAGATACCTAGCTGCTTGTTATTGTATTAAAATGCATTTTCTACCTCAAGGGTAAATCTTTATTGCAAGGAAGATTGAATATTTTTGAAAATATAGAAAAATAGTGCCATAATAGCAGTTTTCAAAAATGTTAGAGTAGATTATTTACATGAAAAAATTGTTAAAATGCAGATTTAAGAGGCAGAGATTCAATAGATGTGGGACCTGCATTCTGTGAGTATGTATAAAATAAATGGGTCACACCAAATGCTCTCCGGGCCTCTGTAAACTCAAACATTCTACGGATGTTGGCACTTCTAGTTTTTAAATTTATGTTTCTTGTAAATTTTCTAATAATTTTGCTTACGCCTGGGAACAATGATTTATTTAATGATTATAATTTGATAAAATCAATTCAAAACCCAAAACTTTATGGCAAACCTATTATGAGCAAGGAGTAATAAAAAATATCCTTATGGATCAGGTCGATGATATTAGACCCTGGATGGCATCTTAGGTGTAGAGGGAAGCCTCCTGCTGATCCTGCGGGCCTCACCTGGCTTCTCTGAAGACGTGGGACACGTGGCTGACTTGGACTCTTCTGTCTTTGAGCCAGGGACCACTCCTCTCATATTTGTGATTGAAACATGAGTCACTCCCCCAAGCACTAGGCATACAACTAAAAAACATCCACTTGATTACAAGTAAAAGGAAATCTATGTCGTCAAAAAGGGCTTGTTCACGTGAGGTGGTTACTGTTGAATCTCTCAGATGTGCTCTGATCAGATGTGTTTTTAGATGTGTTTCATCCACTTGACCGGGGGAGGGGGGCAGGAAAGCATTCAGACGTTTGCCACCGTCCTCCATGTCCTGTGCTCTTCCAAAAGTGAACAGGTGTCAGAAAATTCAGGGTAAGGGTTGGGCTGATAGTGGCCTGGTGCCCAAATAGTTCCTGTAAACACCACACCGCCTGCCTTGCCTGGGGCTCAGTTCTCAGTGGAGTGCATTTGGAGGTGTGATGGGGAAGAAGAAAGGAGGCCGCAGAGTCCACCCCCAGATCTGGCCCCTCAGGCAGGGACTTCTCAGCCCTCCATTCCCTCCCCTTCCCACCCTTCTTTCTGCAAAACCCAACCCCACACTTTACCTGGAGCCTGGCTCCATCTGTGTGATAAAACATCAGTATCTCTGAAGTCTGTTTTTCTTCTTACACATTAACTGATCTTTGAGTCTTTAAAAACCCACATATGCACCATGGTTGCCAAGATGCACAGAGTATAGAAGACCAATCATGAATGCGGAAAGACGTAGAAAGAAGCTTTCATCCCTCATTTTTATACTTTGTACATACAAGGGCACAAAGTGGGGTGGGGAACCATGAGAATTTATTTTGTCTCACAGAGGTGAAGAATGGGGAGGGAGGAAAGAAACACTGACCCGAAGCAGGAATTTGCACAAAATAATATTTAATTCGTGGTGATGTGGGAAGAGGCCCCAACTCCAGCTGCTCCTTGCTTCATAACCTTGGGATTACCTGAGTCTGGCACTCAGCCCTGGCATGAAACCATCTGTGTCTCACAGAGCACCTCTGCTGGGACGCCCTGAGTGGAGCTGGGAGGTCACAGCAGAAGCTAGGAGGGCAGCAGTTGCTGATCTTGCCATAGTCATAAAAAAAACTGAAGGATGTTCCAGTTCCAGTAAGAATCTTGGGAATAGGCCAGGTCCTACAGAGCAACGCTTGCTGTCAATAATTTACCTCTAGTAAATAACTAGCAGCTGTCCTGATACTTAGATGATGGCTTATAAAATGCTCAGGAGAATGAAACACATACACACACACACACACACACACACCATTAAAGGAAAATACATTTTTTTCCAAAGGTATATTCTATTCTTGTTTCCAAAGCCTAAATTTAATATTTAACACCCTACCATTGGAGTAGATGTGTATTGAAAAAGGAAATGTAGAAAGCTCTAGTTCTCTAAAAAAGGAACTGTCCACAACTACTGCTATCTACATGTACTTGGGACAATATATATTTTATCTTGTCATTCAAGCAGATTTAAAGATGTCCACTTCTTTATTCACACAGAAAGGCTGGTTAAGGGCACAGGTTTGAAGTCTGATAAACCGGAGTCACATCTTCAGCTGGCTACTTATGTGAATTCAGGCCAGTCATTCAGCTCTTCAGGGTCTCATTTGCAGATGTGGATTTAATTCCTGCTTATTGATGGGAATAATGAGGGTGCCCATCTCAGGTGTTTAAGAATTAGATGGTGTACCAGATGCCTGGGTGGCTCAGTTGGTGGAGTGCCCGGCTCTTGGTTTCAGCTCAGGCCATGATCTCGGGGTTGTGGGATCGAGCCCCACATCTCTCAAATAAATAAATCTTTTTACTTATTTATTTTTTTAAAAAAAATGTTTTATTTATTTATTCATGAGAGTCAGAGAGAGAGAGAGGCAGAGGCAGAGGGAGAAGCAGGCTCCCCACCTAGCAGGGAGCCCGATGCGGGACTCGATCCCAGGACCCTGGGACCATGGCCTGAGCTGAAGGCAGACGCTTAACCATCTGAGCCACCCAGGCACCCTGCAAATAAATAAATCTTTTTAAAACACAAATTAAATGGCATAGTAAGTCTAAGTAAATGTTAGCTATCACCATGATTCATTTGGACCACTAACTATGAGGTGTTGGAGTGAGATTCAAACTTGGGCATCCTAGTTGGAGAGCCTGGCCTCAGCACCACCGTGTTATGTTGTGTGTCAGACATGAAGGAGTTTGGAAACAGGACAATGGCCAAGTTGAGAGAGGAAGGTGATGTTCCTCAATGAGGTATCAAATAGCATCTCAAGACAGAGGTGGATATCCTTTTATTTATTTTATTTTTTTATTTTTATTTTTATTTATTTATTTTTTAAATTTTATTATGTTAGTCACCATACAATACATCATTAGTTTTTGATGTGGTGATCCATGATCCATTGTTTTCGTATAACACCCAGTGCTCCATGCAGTACCTACCCTCCTTAATACCCATCACCGGGCTAACCAATCCCCCCTCCCCACTCCCCTCTAAAACCTTGTTTGTTTTTCAGAGTCCACAGTCTCTCATGGTTCATCTCTCCCTCCAATTTCCTCCCCTTCATTTTTCCCTTCCTTCTCCTAATGTCCTCCATGCTATTCCTTATGTTCCACAAATAAGTGAAACCATATGATAATTGACTTTCTCTGCTTGACTTATTTCATGTAGCATAATCTCCTCCAGTCCCATCCATGTTGATGTAAAAGTTGGGTATTCATCCTTTCTGATGGCTGAGTAATATTCCATTGTATATATGGACCACATCTTCTTTATCCATTCATCTGTTGAAGGGCATCTCGGCCCTTTCCACAGTTTGGCTATTGCAGACATTGCTGCTATGAACATTGGGGTGCATATGGCCCTTCTTTTCACTACATCTGTGTCTCTGGGGTAAATACCCAGGAGTGCAATTGCTGGGCCATAGGGTATCTCTATTTTTAAATTTTTGAGGAACCTCCACACTGTTTTCCAAAGTGGCTATACCAACTTGCATTCCCACCAACAGTGTAAGAGGGTTCCCCTTTCTCTTTTTAAATGTTGATTAAAACATTAGAAGTTTACTTGTAAAGAGTGGGAGTCAGCCTCCAGGTAGACCAGCTGGCCAGGTTAAAAATACAAGTCTTATTTCAAGAAAAAATGGAAATGTTGCTAAGGTCACCAAATTACCCATTCCTTTTGGAAAACAGTGACTGCACATGAGGATCATAGTCACAAAGGTCATGTCAAAGGTGTCTAGACAGCAGCAAAGCAGGAATCGGGGCTTATCTCAGTGGGAGTCCTGGTTTATGGAAAATGGTTAAGATTTTGCTGCTTTGGAACCAAAACTAGTTAGGGTGACCCTGTTTTTGTTGATATTCTTGGCATTGTCATTGCAGTTGTTTTTGATTACTTCCTTGTGTTTTGTTTTATCTCAGGATGAAATTTTTTTTCTTTTGTGTTTGTTTGCATATTTATTTATTTATCACTGGTAAGAGGGCATGCTTAGTGATAGTGGAAGGAGGCCAAATTATTACGTCTTTCTTTTTTCCGGTTGATTCTACGGTGCCTTGGAATAAGAAAGTATGGGAGATTTCATGTGGTTTCAGATTGTTTTTAAATTCCTAGCACCCAGTGTATCATATAACTCTGTAGGAGTCTGGTACTTATTCATGCAGTTGCCTGTTATTTGTAAAACAGCTTACATGGTTTACAAATGTTCTTCATTCCTCTTCTATATCATGGGTGGCTGTTAGTGGAATTTGTGCTTATGACAGATCATCTTACTTTGACAGGTACATTTAGCTGTTTATCCTAAGAGCACGTTAATAAGACAATTGGTTTGAACTGATGGTCTCCAGTGACTTCCCCCCACCTCTCCTCTTTGCTGCTGGGACTGTGACCCTCCATCCTTCTTTTCTTTGCCCTATTGCCATCACAAGAAGTGGGCCCAGGAGGCAGTCTCTGATTAGGGAGTGTCCCTGCTGAGCATGTTTTGTTCATAGTTATATGTCAATTCCAAATCAGGCCCAACCTCAGCACAAAATTGAAAAAGCTACTTACAGCTAAGAGACGTGCAGTAATTGCTGTTGGTTATATTTGGTGCCCAAAGCTATTAATTATTAGGAGAAAACAATGTGGTTTTATGGGAGCAAACATTTTTACAACACTAACACTCTCATCTCAGAGCAATAAATAACATGTCTTTGGGCATATTCGTGAGTAGAGGCTTCAAGCCAGTGTAATAACAGACTACGTATGGGATGTCCCAGGAAATTCACTCTTGTCATAGAGGAAGAATGAGGGATGACTTTTTTTTGAGAGAAATACATTGCATTCTTTTCCTATAAAGGACATTGGAGACCATTCTGACCTGAAATGATGCCTCTTGCATAAGAGAATCTCCATTCAGCAAACACTATTGCTCCCATTTCTCCTTGCCGTGATAGTCTCTCCTCACAAATAACCTATCCAATCTGTCTCCTTTGTAGTTGGACTAAATGACTTAGAGACATGAGTGGAGCAAAATCGGTACAAATCCAGCCTCACCAGTAAGATTTTATGTCCACCTCACCCCAAATAAGACCGAGAACATTACAGACTGGATTTCTCATTCTGCTCTCATTTCCCTGTCAATATAGTGCACAGACACTATGGAAAAGACAAATGAGAAAAAGAAGATTAACCTCTACAACAATAAAACTGTTTCTACTGGTGCCTGAAAATACAGGGACAAGGGGTTTATAGTGACACGTAAACAACTGACAACTGACCAGAACCCCAATATTACTGTCCCCTGCACAGAGTGTGTGCCCCCATCACCCAGGCAAGCCTTATGACAGAAACATGTGCAGCATGGGTAAGATTCTGTGAACGTCTCCGGGAACTGAGAAAGACAAGATGCACTGGACAATCAGTGCGATGATTTTATTCAGGCCATTGCAGTAGGGAGAATGTTCATTAATGAGAAGGATCTCAAAGAAAAGGAGAGGAGGTTTTGTAGAGGCAGGTAAACAAGCTAGTCATCATGAACCTTTGGGAGTCATGAGGTTGGTGGGGATGGCATTTTCTTGACATATACAGGAGCAGGGTGGTCCCTGGGGGGTGGCTATTCACAGAGCACAAAAAATTGGAGGCATTTCGGAAGACAAAAGAGTGAGGGGATTTCATAACCATCACTGCTCTTTGGAAGCATGGGACTCAGGTAAAATTCAACATTATCAAAACCAAGCATTCTTCAGATTAAGAATACCCAACATGAAGGATATTAAAATGGGGGATGTTTACCTACTGAACAAACCATTAAAAAAGCCTAACCAGGAGCGCCTGGGTGGCTCAGTCGGTTAAGCCGCTGCCTTCGGCTCAGGTCATGATCCCGGGGTCCTGGGATCGAGCCCCGCATCGGGCTCCCTGCTCAGTGGGAAGCCTGCTTCTCCCTCTCCCTCTGCTTACCTCTCTGCCTACTTGTTCTCTCTCTCTCTCTGTCAAATAAATGAATAAAATCTTTAAAAAAAAAAAAAAGCCTAACTGAAGTATAACTGATTTGCAATAATCATATATTTAAACTGTACAATTTCATTACTTCAGCATGTAAAGACATCACCAAATTCAGAATAGTGAACATATCCATCACCTCCAAGACTTTCCTCAAGCCACCCTTTCATAGTTCCTCCCTCCCACCTATATTTACTGCATGCCAACGAAATTCCAGATATTTTGTCATACACCTATGTGTACTTAAACCTGAAAGGACTAGCATCACTTATAAATCTTCCCTAATTCTCTACATTCAAACTTCCTAACAGCAGAATGAAAGGATTAAAGTCTTCACTCAGGAGACAGAGCTACCTGTGGATACCAGGTCTGTCACTTATAACCCAAGCCTTTGTGAAACGAGAATGTAACAGAACTGGAGTTGTAGGGTTGCAAGGGGATTAAGCAATATACCATGTGTAAAGTGCTAAACTCTTGTCTGATACGGAGTAGTCAGTGATGGTATACGTGTGACGCCTCTTCTCTCCTGGGTAATATATGGCCCCAGTCCATCCCTCTAAGTAGAGCAGCAGGTGCATGGGGAAATTTCACTAATTCAGATTAATGGGTAATGCTTACACTGAGTTAATGAAAAGCCCAATTTGTGGATTATTTTAAAAGAAGTATACATTAGTAATGTTTAAATTCAGGCATTATCTGTATCTCTGTGAACAACATATTTAATGGAGTGCTCAGTTCTAAAAGTATATAAGTATAGTTGTTAATTAGCATATCAAAGCACCAATTAAATGGTAATACTTATTGCTTACTGGGGACCCTGAATACAGCAGCTGCCCTGGAAGAGAGAATCCTTCACTTAAAGGAAGACAAAAAAGATCTCAACCTGTGGCTCAGAAAAGCGAGAGAAAAATGTGTGCGAGTATGGACTATCAGTTAATATTACTTGCATGATGATGCGATCTCCAAGCCAAGAAATTCCCATACAAACTGATTTCTGACCCATGGAATACTCAGATTTCAAGAAGATAAAAACCAAAATGGTTCTGTAGCAACACTTCTCCCTGTTTGCGTATTTCATTCTCATATTAAATGTAAGTTATACCATCTCATTCTATCTTTCACCATTATTTTCATATTTCATATATTTTTTCTTTCTTTACCCGGGGTTCGTGATGCTTTGACAAAATATGTAAAGAACGAAAATAAGCAAACCATAAACAATTTCCACTGAATATAAGTTCTTAACCTCTGTCTTCATTTTCTCTTTTCTTTCCTTTCTCTCCCTCTCTCTCTCATATACACACACTCATACACTTGTGCATGCATGCATACACACATACAAACATATACCACAAAAGCCATTCAATGAAATGATCCTTTATGAAGAAAATTTGCAAATAGTACAATCAGAAGATTAACAGTCACAAAAACTAGAAGAGATAGCAGAAAAATAACAAAGAATAAATACATTTAAAATAATTAAAGGGAGAAAAATGAACTAACAGATATAAAGAAATAACAAGACACTATACAAAAGATGAAGAAAAAAGAGGAACAAGGAGAAAGAAAAGAAGAGGTGATGGAAAAGAAAAGGGAGATTTAAAAATTATTTTAGGAATTCTAGACATAAAACTAAATCATTGGCATTTAAAAGATGGTCCTGGATATCATATATAACACACACAAGAAGACTCTGAAAGATGGCAAGAAGGCAGAAAAGTAAATATTTTCTTAGACAAACAAACTGAGGGAATTCATTGTCAGTAGCCCTTCCCTGCAAGAAATATTAAAAGAAGTTCTTCAGAGAAAAATAAAATGATAAAGGGCAGAAACTTGGATCTATAGAAAGAAAGGCAAAGCATCAGAAAAGGAAGAAAGAAGGTAAAATAACATCTTTTATATTTTTTAATATGAATTGATGTAAAAGCTGTTTAAAGTAATAGCTATTTGAAGTAATAGCAATTTATTGAGTGATTATAGCATATGGATAAATGTATGATAGCAATATCATAAGAAAAGGGAGGGAAGAATTGGAAATATCCTGTTATAAGGTATGTATACTACAAGTGAAGTGATACAGTATTATTTGAAGATGAGTTTAGCTTAGTTATAAGTGTATATGGTAAACTCAATGGCAACCAATAAGTAAAATACAAAAGAAGTATGATCAATATGCTTAGTCAGGAGGTAAATGGGAATTATATAGAATATTTAATTAAAAACAGAAGGCAAAGAAAGACAGGGAAAGAAAAAAATAAAAAAACATGTAATGAATAAAGAAGTGACAGTAGGTCTTTATTCAGTTGTACCAATAATCGCTTAAAATGTGAATGATCTAAATTAAAAAACAGAAATTGTTCTAGCATATAAAAATCAAGACTCAACTATGTCTCATCTACAAGAAAACCAGTTTAAATATAAAAGCAAAAGATGGAGAAAGATACACTAAGTTAAAAGTACTCAAAAGAAAGCCAGAGTAGCTATATTAATTTCAGAAAAAACAACTTTAGAACAAGGAACATTTAAAAAATGAAGAGAGGCACTACATAATGATAAAAGGATCTATTCTCCAAGATAACACAACAGTTCTTAACGTGTACACAACCAACAACAGAGCATGCAAATACATAGGCAGAAACTGTTAAGAATTGAAAAGAAAAAAAAGATAAATCCATTATTACATTTGGATATTTCAGCACCTTTCAGTAATTTATAGACCGACCAGCCAGTCTGAAAATCAATAAGAATAGAGTTAACCTGAATAGCACTACCAATAAACTTAATCTAATTGACAATTATAAAATAGTTCATCTAACAACAGTGGTATTAACATTCCTCTCAAGATCACATAGAACATTGGCACAGATAGACACATTTTGGACCTTAAAATACACATTAACAAATTCATATAATTCATTCAAAGTATGTTTTCAGAGTATGTTTTAATAAAACATACTCTGAAAAGTATGTTTTAATAAAATTGAACTATAAATCAATAATAGAAAGAGTGCTGGAAAATACCCAAATATTGGTAATTTCAATAGAATAATTCTATGTAATACATGTGTCAAAGGAGAAGTCTCGAGATTTAAAAATTTTTTTTGAACTAAATAGAAATAAAATTTATCAAAATTTGTAGAATGTAGTGAAAGCCATGTTCAGAGGAAGATTTATAGTTTTAAATGTATATATGGTAAAAGATGAAAGGTGTAAAATCAACAGACTGAGATGCCACTTAGTAGAAAGAAGAGCAATTTAAGCATAAAGCCAACATAAGAAAAAGAGAGGATTTCAATGAAATTTAAAACAGCAAAACAATAGAGAAAATCAACAAAACCAAAAATTGCATCTTTGAAAATATAAATAAAATTAATTAACCTCTAGCCAGGCTGGAGAAGAAGAAAGAGAGAGAAGACACATATGTCCACTACTGAAATTTGAAAATGTTCATTAGCACTTATTTCATGGGCATTAAATAGATACTAAAGGAATACTATAAACAATTCCCTACACTCCAGTTTTATAAATTAGATAGAAAGCATTAATTCCTTGAAAGAAGCAGACTAAAAAAAACTCACATAAGGAGAAGTAGATGATCTGAATAGGCCTATACCTACAAAAGAAATTTAATCAATAATTAATAACCTTCAAAACAGAAAGCACCAGGTCCAAATGATTTCTGTGGGGAATTTTACCAAACATTTAAGGAAGAAATGATACCAATTCTCCACCATCTCTTCTATAAAATAGGAGCAGAGAAAACATTTACTAACTCATTCTATGAGGCCATAATTACTGTAATACCAAAAGCAGAAAAAAAAAAAACAACCATTAGAAGGAAGGAAAACTGTAGACCTATATCTCTCATGACCATAGATTCACGAATCCTCAACAAAATATTAGTATTTCAAATCTCCTGTATAAAAAGAATCATACATCATGATCAAGTGAGATTTACTCCAGGTATACAAGACATGTAGAACATTCAAAAACAAATCATTGTAATCTAACACATCAACAGACTAAAGATGAAAAATTATATAACCATGCCAATTGATTCAGAAAATTCACTTGACAGAATACAACACTTATTCATGATAAAATCTCTCCTCAAACCAGGAATAGAGGGTAACACCCTCAACATGATGAAGAGCATCTACAGAAGACCTGCAGCTAACATCATGCTCAGTCATGAGCAACTGAGTGCTCTCCAGCTAGACGGCCAAGTGAGAATGTCCTTTCTCACCACCTCTTTTCAGTATTGTACTGGGCATTCCAGCTAGTGTAATGAGAAAAGAGAATGATACAAAAATATTCAGATTGGGAAGGAAGAAGTGAAATTATGTGCAGATGACAATGTTGTCTACATAGATAATCCTAAAGAATCTCAGCAACAACAAATCTCTTAGAATTAGTAAATGAGATGAATGTGGCCATGAGATCCAAGATAAACATACACAGATCAATTTGCTTCTTTATACTATCAACATGCAAACACAAATAAAATAATATAATACCTTATATAATTGCTGAATAAAATGAAATACTTCAGTGTAAATTTAATAAAGCAGGTAGAGGACTTGCATGTAGAAAAATTCAAAATGCTAATGAAAGAAATCAAAGATGATCTGATTAAATGGATATTTATACCACTTCCATGCATTGAAGACTCAGTACAGTAAAGATCTTAATTCTCCCAAACTGATACACAGATTTAACAGAATTCCTGTCAAAATTCCTATAAGTTCTTTTATTTTTTTTTGTAGATATAGACAATTCCTAAATTTACTTGGAAAAGCAAAGGAACTAAAATAGCTAAACTCATTTTGAAAAGAAAAATAAGGTGAAAGGCATGAGTCTACTTGATTTCAAGACTTCTTTTTTTTTTCACTACAGTAATTAAACCTGCGTGGTGTTGGTAGTGGGACAAACACATAGATCATCCAAACAGAGTAGACAGTCCCAAAAGAAACCCACATGAACATGGCCAGCTGGTTTATTTTTGACAAAGGTGTAAAAGCAGTTAACAGAGGAAGGATCAGAGGAGAGCCTTTCCAATGAACGGTGCTGGAGCATGAGACCCCCACAGGCAAACACACAAACAAAAACAACAACAACAATTCTGTTTTCATGAAAGAGATAGAGATACAGAATTTACCTCAACACATCATGTGCCCTCCTTACTGCCCATCACCCAGTTACATGATGTGATGAGCACTGGGTGTGATATGCAACTGATGAATCATTGAACACTACATCACAAACTAATGATGTACTCTATATTGGCTAATTGAATTGAAATTTAAAAAATTACCTCAAAAAAGATCTGAGACTTAAATGTAAAACATAAAACTACAAAGCTTTTCTAAAAATACACAGGAGAAAATCTTCAGAATCTGTCGTTTGAGTTTTTAAAACTGACACCAAAAGTATGCCCCTTAAAATGGAATACTGACATATTGGATTTGATCACAATTTTTACAGTTTTGCCCTCTGAAATATCCTGATCGGGATTTGTATGTTGGGATGAAATGGTGGTCATCTCAGTCTTTCCCGGAGATGCTTGGGTAGAACTGAAAGCGTCTTGAAATGTCCTCCTACCTTCTCCTTGTAGAATGTGGAGTATTTCTCAGGCCAAGTCTTAATCGTGGAGGCTGGTCTGACCCTGAGTCATTGAGAAGGGAAGGTTGTAGGTGGAAAGGGTCGGGCCAGGGGCCAACGAGCACTTGTTCTCCCCACTGCAGTTACCCAAGAAGATTCTTGGTGCTGTTCTTTCTATGTGCTGTACTTTTCAGGCAGTGGAAGTGGGTGTGATTGCAAGTAGCCAACGTCCCTCTTAACCAGGCCTCAGGTTTGCACTGGCAGCATTTTTAGTTATGGGACAACAGTGATGTTGTTTTTTCCCTTGTTGTTTTTTTTTTCCCCTAATCATTCATGTTCTGCTTCCTCTTTCAAGAAATATGAGTTATTTTATCAACAATGGCAGTTACCAATGATTGAGAATATATATGAGTTTATTTTATCAACAACAGCAGTTACCAATGATTGAGGATACATATGAGTTTATTTTATTAACAATGGTAGTTACCAATGATTGAGGATACATACGAGTTTATTTTATCAACAATGGCAGTTACCAATGATTGAGGATACACTACATGCTAGATTCTTCATGATAAAGGCATCCCACCCATTTGTATTAGCAATGTGTGGGAAGCACAGCATGACGTGTAGACCTGTCCAATCACTATGTGGTACACCTGTAACTAATGTCACATTGTGTGTCAACCATACGTCCATGAAGAAAAAAGACACTCTGCCCAGGATTGCTTTATATGCCCCATGTCAGCAGGGTGGGGTGTATATGACACCCACACCGCAATGATCTTAGAGATGCAAATATTCCAGCTGAGAGTTCTGTAGCTCACCCAAATAAGGCCTTGCGGTGGCTTAGGCTTGACTGCAAGACTCCAAACACTGCCCCTAATCTAAGATGACTCTAAGGGGGGGTCTGAGGGGGGTTTCTGAGGACTCCCTGAGGCACTGTCTGCAGTAGAAGAGGATTGTCAGCTTGCCACAACCTCACGCCCATTTATGTGTTTCTTTGAAATAATCCTGGGGCAAGTAGTTCAAGGTGGCTCTACCCAAAAAGGCAAATCAGAGACAGAGGCCGGGAGAGGGGGAGGTGAGTTTATTGTATCATTCAAGAGAGAGAAATAACACAGTCAGGATGGATATGAGGAGCTGAATACAGAGATACTAAGAAAATAGAACTGACAAGTCTTGTACAAATCAAAGGAGAATTATATTTAAAACATGGTCTTTAAAACAAATAAAAAAATTTAAAAAATTAAAAGAAATGGTCTTTCCCACTAATGATCTAAAAAAACTTATGGTTTTTCAAACAAGGAAAGCTATATTGTTTTCTCCTTATAGTAGAATATATATATTTTCCCCTAAAGTACAAGAGTCTACCTTTACATAGATATCAGTCTAATTTGTCAGTTTGAAGAAGACCCTCAACACAGCATGCCTTCGTCTTGAAGAATATTGACAGCACTTAAGCAGATAGTCTCTGGGGTCTAGTATAAGTTAATATTCCTTGGATGTTCCTTTACTATTAAAAAATTCAGACTAAGAAGTGCACTTGTCAGAGTTGATTTTTATAGTCTGGACATATTAAAATGCTTTATTAAATTTAGACTTGCTGTACTTTCCAATAATGAAAAAGTCCAGTTTTCCATCTACCTCTGCAGGTGACACTGAAGCCCCAAAGCACCAAGTATCTAACCCTCTCTGGAGCCCCGAGCAAGGGGAGGCTTCTCAGAGATGAGGGTAGTTTCCTGACCTGTTCTTCTGTTTGTTGAGAACAGAGCTCGCTCACTCTATTAAACACTGTTTTGTCATATCAGCAACAGCAGTAGGGAAGAATAAAGTCTAATTCTTGCAGCAAGTTCATGCAGTTGTCATTAATATCAAGGAGGTAAATGTTGGGCTTAATGCTGCCCTGGTTTCTAAATAAAGAGACGTCAGATTGTATCTTGGAGAAAAGGAATCTGTGGCTTATTTAGCACTGAGAGATGACAAGAGACATAATTGACTCCTTCCCTTGAAATCCAACAAGGACTATTTGCTATTCAAAATGTGCACCGAAATGAGAGTCTCTTGTTATAACAGAGGAACATGAAGACAAAAATGAAAGTTTTCTTCATTTCCTTTCACTGCATGATAGCAGTTGGAAATCATCACAGTGTTTGTCACTGCATTTGGACAGGGTGTGCGGACTCTTTCTGATGAGATTCTGTACAAGAAGGCAGGAACTTTCCCCCGGGCTAGCATTTCTGGGAGGACTTGAAGGACAGAAACAAAGAAGAAAAGAAATTCAGAAAACAGGGTGGTTTTTCCCTACCAACCATGACCATGGTCTTTTTCTTGTCTCACTTGGAGTTACCCTCTTGGCTTCACAGTAGCGATGTATAATCATTTGAGTGTCTGCCATAATTCCCTTATGCTTCAGTTTCTTTATCTACAATTCTATTCATGAAAATTTCTTATGTTTTAGAAGAGAACAGGTAGCCAAATTCAGAGATTCATGTGATCCAAAGGTTATAAGGGCTCTAGATCTAGTCTGTTTGGGACACTTGAAATGTAAGTTCCTTCCTATCCCTTTCCAGGAACATGAAACCTGGAGCATCCGTGACCAGGCAGCACTAAGCAGGGGATTCACAGGTGCTCCTCCTCCTCCTCCGACTGGACGATCATGCGCAATCTATCCTCTGCAAACAGGCACACAGAATTTTGTGTGTCTTCCTTAGGATCAAAACTTGTTAAAGGAAAACATCTCTAACAATTAGTCTTTCAACAATTGAAGGAGCTGCAAGCCTTCAGGTGGCTGGAAATATTAAACCAAGGATTATGTAGGGGATTCTGGCCCCAAGGAGGAGACTGGCTTCTTGGGTCCACATGCTTGCTGTGCGTCTATGGCTGCTTCTGGCTAATTTTCTCCAGCCCCTTTCCTAGTTACATCCTATTATGGCCAATTACTAATGTCATGATGGCATTTTAATGTAATTCATGTAAATTAAATTTTAAATTTTATATGACATTCAAAATATGGCCTCTGACAAAACTTTTAGCTCATCTTTTTGGCATCTGTGAAAATACTAGTTATAAAGACAACAAACATGCCTGTGGCTGACTAGATGAGAAGATGGGGTGCAGTGGAATTACTCATAAGCTTTCTGGGTAAAGGGAAGGGAGCCAGTACCAATACCAAGGGTCAGAACACCATGTTTTTCTGATCTTTATGCCATGTGTGTAGACCGAGTTCCTCAGTATTCAGAGGAGATCCCTGGGGACCCCCTCCAGCATCATAGCTCTGATTTCACATCACGTCCCTAGTAGCACAAACAAGTTCTTGCATTCCCCCCCATCTGATCCGTCTATGGCCTGTTTTATTTGCATCCTAAATACACATGCAATGGTATTCCCAGTAGAGTGAGTCCCGCGTTAGTGGATGTTGTCCAATGCATTAGTTATGACTTTCACAGGACTCATTTGTGTTTCAGAGTAAGAGCTGAATCACTGCTTTTTGAAACAGGTTGTGGCTATCTGCTAGAATCACAGATGAATCTCTGGGCCTGGGAATGTGGGTCAATGGGTTCATTCAAAATCATTGAACAGAGATAGTTTCCATTAATTTCAGTTCTCTGTCGTAGACATTTGGAAGGATCTTGCGGTTGAGGCCATGGAGCTGTTCAGAAGAGAAGCAAGCATGGTATACATTCCAGACTGGACTGGGCTGGGCTGTTAGGGCGCATGTTGGCCAAGGTTCAACAATGATCACACAGGAGATGTCTTCTTTAGAAGTAGGCACTTCTAAAGACCTCTAACTGTAAATTAACTGCCATTACTAGATGAAGGACCTGGGACTGACCATTTACTTAATCTCTTAAAATGCAGGTGATAATTTCACCTAACTCCTACAACAGTTGCTGCGGAGATTAAATGAGAAAGTACATGCAAATTATGTAAAAAATTGCCTGGATGATAGTAAGAGCTTGATACATATTAGCCTTTATTGTTTTTATTTGTTCCCATCTACACAGATGGGGAGTACACAAAGCAATATGGTGCTGGGAGTAGTCCTAGACTGCAAATCAGAAAGCCTGGATTCTGAAGCTTTTTCTGTGACTAAAAATTTGAGTCACTGTTAGCAAATCACGTCACTAATTTGAACTGAAAGTAAATTTTTTTCTTTATTATTATTGCTTTATTCTTTATTTCTTCCCTGTATTTTTTTGTTTTCCTGTATTCCTGTTTTATTTTTTCTTGCATTGTTTTGTTTTTGCCCATGTTATGAAGAGAGAGGCTAAAGAATCTCTCACTCTTTTCCATCAAATGCTCTTTTTTTACAGCTGTAAAAGTCTACGATTTTATAAAAACCATCATACTGATTGCCAAGTCAACTTGTTGCGTATGCCTTACTGGTTTTAAATATTGAAAACGGCACCTTAGAACATCCCGAAGTGAATAGGATACAGGAGCATGAGTTAATCAAGGTATTTAGAATAGCAGTTCTCACATGGGGGCAATGTTTTCCCATAAGAGACGTTTGGCAATGCAGAGGTTTGGGGTAACTGAAGGTACCGTGCCCCTGGTTTCTAATAAGTAGCGGCCAAAAATGGTCCTCAGCATCGTATGATGTGTAAGACAGCCCCTTGCAACCGTGACCCTAGCTCATCCCAAACATCAGTAGTGCAGAGCTGCAAAACCTGGATCTGGAGCACCGTGCACAGACTTTTACTGAGAGCAGACTCTGGATCCACAGAATTGGATGAAATAGCCTTTCTCTTCCAGGAGCTCAGTATTTCTGATGAATTGTCATCTTCTATCATTTCTTTGCAACCATATCCTTGTCTTTACATGTGAGCGAATACTAGTCATAATTCATACCAGAACATGTATGAAAGGATGAAAGCCACAGGCTTTGGGCTTCTCTTCTGGAGCAGGAGGATATGAGCTGGGTGAGTTTACTTAGCAATAGCCTCATATTCATACCCATTATGGTACAAGAAGTTTTGAAGAAAATAAAAGAAAAATTAATGAAATAAATTAACATGTAAGAACTATAATACCTATTCATAGCATAAGTTCATAAAATAATGTCATCTCTGCAAATCTACTCGAAAATGACTATTTAAGGGATATAATCAGATACCAGGAGAGAATTTGTCAGTCAGACACCAGAGTGCAGTTTATCTATTTTCTTTCAAATAGAAGAGTCAGAAACTCAGGGCAGGTGTCTGTGTATGTACATGAGAAATGAGGCCAGCATGTCTAAACAGAACCAGATGCCGAGGGATAGCAGAACCTGAGAAATCGAGTTCTAACCTATTTGTTACTAAAATGAACTACCATTGGCAAAGATTATTTTTATTATCTGAGCATGTAATAAAATTTTAGTTAAGAACTAAGACTTCTAATTTTTAAGTGGATATAACTTTGTACAAACACTGTTTTTGTGACACTGTCAGTGTGGGTGTCATGGAAAAGAAACGGGCACAGAAGGCACGCTAAATTGAAGCTGGTAATAAGTGTCTGTTTCACAGGCTGTCAAAGGGTCACTGTGAGTCACACTCACATGGTGGAAGGTGGCAATGCACAGAGAGAGTGACAGGCCTTACAAAATTCCAAATAGGAGCAGAACAGTCGCACTGGAGGCTGGGTTGGGAACCTGATGTTCTGTTGTGTTGAAGCAGGGCCGCAAGGAATGGTGTGGAGAAGTTTCAAAAGAACAGGAGCAGGATGCCTTGGTCTCTCTAATTTACTCTTTTAAAAACATAATTTTATTGTTGTGAGAACATTTAACTTGAGCTGTACCCTCTCAACAAAATCTGAAGTGAACCACACAGAATTGTTGTCTGTTGGCCAGATGCTGTACAGCAGATCCCTGGAGCTTCTTCACCTTGCCTAGAGGAGACAGTGGGCATGTTGATTAGTAACTCCCCAATTCCTTCCCCTGTCCCCCCCAGCCCGGCCTGGGAAACTTCAGGTCTTAAATTTAAATTTGCCACAGCAATGGTGTTTATGTGGAGAAACATCTGGGAAAAAGCTGAAAGCTTGCAAGCAATTCGTATTTCTTTTTGTAAGATTTTATTTTCAAGTACTTTGGCCATATTGGAGCAATGAGACCAGATTCATAGTCCCACTTTATGCAAATAGAAAACTGGGAAAAATACACAAAGGACTGGTTTCTTGACATTCAATGTCGGGATGTGCAGGACCATATCCTTGAGCAAAGTGAAGCAAAGCTAGGTGAGGTTTAGAGAGGAAGAACACGACCAGAGCCTGTAGGAGACCATGCTGGGGAGGCAGAACATGAGTGATGTTTGTGGGGCAGAGTGCAAGAGAGGAGGGGCTGCACGGAGTGCTCTGGCGACCCGCAAGTCCCCTTGAGTGGTTGCACAAGCATGGGAGGAAATATCTTCCACCTGAGGAGAGAAGCTGCATAATGCAAGGGGTTAACTATTCATGGAGCCCAGGTAATGGTGGACAGAGTGGAGCTCACCAGCCAGAGTGGAGACCCCAGTCTACACTTGACCTCAGGTAGTGTCCTCAGAAATAGTTCTCCTTCATACTATGACCATATTAGCTATTAAAAGTCTACTCTGAATCCATCCTAACAAAGCTTAAAACAAGCCTCAAAAGGATACAACCAATTTCAGGTAACTTGACACATGATGAAACAAAGGCCAATATTATGTAAAGAAATTCATAAAAATCCAGGACGTAATCATACAAAATTCAAAATGTCAGGCATCTAATAAAAATTGTCAAGCATTCAAAGGAGCAGGGGTGTTTAAGTCATGACAGGGAGGGTAATAATTGATCCGTAGATACAGACCCAGAAGCAATAGGAGTTGTAGAATTAGTAGACAGAGATGTTAAAAACAGTTATGATAAACACACTCCCTTTGTTCAAGCTGATAGAGGCAAAGTCATGTTGATGAAGGAGGAAAAAACAAGTATGACAAAAAGACTGAAACAGGGTGTCTAGATTTAGCTGAAATGAAAAAGAAGAAATAAACATGAGATTAGACACTGCAGGACAAAGAATCAGCAAGCTGGAAGGCATAGTGATAGAAACTATCCAAAGTGACATATATAGAGAAAAAGACTGAAAAGGAAAATAAAGAGACCACGGGTGAAGTATGGGATGATGTTAAGCCATCAAGCCTGAGTGTAACTGGAATCCTAGAAGAAGAGCAAGAGGAAAAATATTTGAAAAAATGATAGTTGAAAAATTTTCAAACTGGATGACAACTATAAAGCCACAGATCCCAGAGGCTCAACAAATCACAAACAAAATAACCATAAAGAAAATAATCTCAAATATAATCAAATTGAGGAATACTGGTGAAAAAGAAAAGATATTAAAAGTGCCAGAGGAAAACATATCTTTCATACAGAACAACAGTAGGAATGACTGCAAATTTGCTGTCAGAAAATTTGCAGACCAGAAGATGTTATGCTAAGTGAAAGAAGCTGAGCACAAAAGGTTATATACAGTCTGACTCAGAAACAAGAGAATAAAAGGAGAAAGGGAAGAACTGTGGGGACCAAGCCAGTAAGTGGTAGTCAGCATCTGGGGGAGAATGTCTGCAGAGGGATGCAAAGGAGCTCTTTGTGTGCTTGAGGTCAAGACACATGGCAGGTTCATTTGTCATAACTCACAGTTATGTAATTAAATTTAGTGAAGGTATTGTAATTAAGCCTCAGTAAAACTGCTTAGCAAAGCTGCAAAAATACAGTGAGAAGGTAGCTGGTGGTCAGTTCTTTGACAAAACACATTTGTGTGACACAAATCTTCATTTGATAATTGATCTTCTCTATTAAATCAGTTGCATAAGGACCGGATTTTACTCCATCTGGGAGGAGAGGAGGACGTTCTAGGTTGAAACAAGTAGCAGCGAAGGGATGAATATGGAGAAGGACGCGGCACATTTGTCCCATCCTGGAGTTCAGGGCTGAGTATAGTTTGGGAAGGGCATTTCATTCCTTGCTAAGGAGTCTGGCGTTATCCTTCTGACAATGGGGATCCATGAAAGGCTTGAAGGACCTTAGGGAAAACACATGCCCAATCCCCACCATACCTTTATCTAAAGGAAATCAGGCTTAATTTAACATAAAGGTAGCATCAGGTGAGCATATACTTTGGAGCTGGGCAGAACCAGGTTAGATTCTGGTTCATCATGAATCACGTGAAATGGAGCCTCTTATGTAACCTCTCTGGGTGTTAGATCCCTCACCCATAAAAGGTGGAAAAAAGTACCTGCTCTGTGTGATGTTGTTGTGAGCTAATGACTTTAAGAGACGAACACAGAGCCTGGCAGATAGCAGACCCCCAGCAAACAAGAATATGAGATGTTAGAATTCCCTTACTCTCCTTGGAACAGTTAAATGTTTAATGCTACTTCTTTAAACCAGATTAAATGAGCATTTGCCCCATTCCAGTGTTTGCATAGTTATTCATTCTTTCATTGACTCAAACATTTAACACATATTTTTGAGGGTCCACTAGGGGCCAGACACTGGTGATGGCTCAGTCTCTACCCTCCAGGTTCCAACTGGACACCATGAAGGGAATCCCTCTGCTAGCATGGCATGGACAAATAAGGTGACAATTATAGCTTATCAAAGATAATATAACAATAACAATTTGCAATGTTCGGGGGTGGGGATTAGGTGAATAGAGCTATTGTTATACTTTAAAAATTCCTGGTCTGTAATGGGAGCCCAAGGGAACAAAGAAGGGGGGACAGTTTGCAGGTACTTAGGTTCTCAACTTGGACGTGGTGACAGTTAGGAGGGTCATTGCTTAGAGGCTGAGGAGGGATGGCCAGAGCAGGCATCGATGCTACAAAGTGCTCAGAAGAGTCAATGACAAATGTGTAGGAAACCAAATGTAAACCCTCAGTTCCTTATTACTATCTATGTGTCATCGTGCAGTTCCCAATACTTGCCATGTCAGTGTGTCTAGATACCCAAGACTTTAGAAAGTGGGGTGGGTTGATATGAAGAGGACTCCCAGACTTTTGTGACTTCCTGAGACTGTTCTTGATTTGCTTTAGCAGGACAACTTAAAAGTTCACAGACAACCCGTGAAAATTTGGTGACTCCCATATATTTTCCTGCTTTCAATGCAATGCTCTGTGTAGCTAGGTTTGTTACCGATGGGCTGTAATTGATTTGAAATTAGTTTTAAAATTTTGAGCTTGCATTTGAACTTGTAGATTTCACTTTTTAAAAATCCAGATTTCTATTTTTTCTTGGACAATCTAGACATCTGGCCACCCTGGACCTGAATTTCTACATGTCAGCAGTTGTTTGGAGCTGCTCTATTTAGATGCAGCCTGTGTTCCCCAACACCATCTGCTTCCTGACCCCACCATACAGCGGCCACGGAAGCATCTGGTTCTGAGAACCAGCCTGGTCCACAGGGTGAGCAGATAGACTTCTGTGAGTGGTCAGTTAGTACTTGGGATACTTTGCTTTCCCTTTGTTGCCCGGGACCTCATTTTCCAGATGCCTTTATCAGCTACGTTGCAGATTCATTTTAAGGTTTCAGGTACATTGCAGTCACGTGAGGTTAGGAGAGAAACCCAAGAGAAGAAATAGCTGTGGACAAATGCAAAAGTACACAGGGGTAAGATTTTTTTTTTCCAAAATTTCCTTTAGGTATGATTTACAAATAAACAAATACCCAGATTTTTCTGTGTGGATTGATGAGTTTTGACAAATGCATACACTCATGGACCACTCAACCCCATAAAAATGTGGAGATCCCCTTCTGGTCCTTCCTTTCACTCTCACACCGAACCCTTCTGCTCAGCCCCTCAGAAAACACTTCTGTCTCTTTCACCACAGACTAGTTTTGCCTGCTCGAGGAACTGCATGTAAGTGTGGAGTCCACTGTGTGGACTTACACAGAGTGCGATCTTTTGTGTCTGGCTTCTTTTATTTAGCATCTTTTGAGATTCATACATCCGGTTGTGTTTCTTGTTGATGAGGAGGATGACCTTGCATAATTAGGCCACCAATTGCTTCTGGATGTTTCCATTCTGGGGCTTTTATCGATTAAGTTGTTAGGAACATTCTAGTACAAGTCATTTTGTGGACATCGGATTTCATTTTCTGTGGTTAAAAGCACAGAAGTGAAATTTCTGTACTTGACTGGAGGTATGTCTCACATTTTTTAAAAAGGCCAAGCTGGCTTTCTTTTTATATCTACCAAAAATACAGGGCAGTTCAACACCTCCACTTTCTAATTAACATTTTTCAAATTATTGGTATTTAGATATTTTAATATTAACCAATTTAATGGGTGTGTTTCAATGTTAAATTATGATTTTAATTTTCCTTTCCCTCTTGATTAATGATGAGCAGTACTTTTTCATGTACTTACTGGTATTCTGTTTCTGTTCCTGCTGAAATGTATATTGAACACTTTTGCACACTTTTTTAATTGGGTTTGTGATTTTGTTATTTATGGTTAAGATCTCCTTATGTATTTGGGGTACAAGTTATTCATTGTATTTATATCTATATATGAATATATAAATCATTTGTCATAATATATCTATATAGATCAGTGACAATCAATATTGATATAAAAATATAGATATGGGTATAGAAAATGTATTTTCTCATCCTGCAGTTTGCCTATTCATTTTAATAGTGTCTTTCAATGAGCAGAAAATTTTAATTTTCATGGAGTATTTCCTATTTTATTCTATAATAGTCTGTGCGTTCTGTGTCTTATAATTTTGCCTACCGATTAGCTAGAATCAGAAATAACTAGTGCTTTCATGAACTTTGTATTGTCTTCAAATGCCCAATATCCTTCTTGCCCCTAAAATTAAGATACTATTTTGAATTTTGTCTTAATCCTTCTCTTGATTTTCTTAGTATTTTGTCACATACATATATATAATCTTTGAATAACATTATTCTGAATATCTGTGGATTTAGGTAAGTTATGTATTATTATATGTAAGCTTTTATGACTATACTCCAACATCGTGATTTTAGATTCATTTATGCTTGGAGTGAAGCATTACTTCATTTCTGTTTATGGGGATATAGGACTCAATTATATGGCTACACCACAGTTTATCAATTTTCTTGTCATCGGACATTTTTTTTCCACTTTCTAATACCAAAATTGCTACTGTAAGCGTTTTTGTGCATGCTTCCTGAAACACACATGTGAGGGTTGCTCTAGCTATTCAGTCAGTAGCTGAATTACTGAGCCTTCCTCACAGATGAATCATTTACCAGCGTGGTCGTGCTGAGTCTCACTCATGATTTACAGCAGTCTGACTCCACACCCTCACTGGCTCTTGGTGTGGTCTGCCTTTAATTCTTGCCACTTATACCTCTTCACTAACACCGGCTGAGGGCCTGTTGCATTTCAGGAACTCAGTATCGGCTTTACAAAAATTATCTTGCTTCCCACAGCAAACCTGGGAAGCAAGGGACAATTATCCTAATTTAACCCCATAAAACCTGAGGTTTGGGAAGATTAGACATCCTCAAGGTTTTCAGGGAATAATAGCAAGAAATTTCTCACTTACGTCACAGGCAGTGTGTTGAACGCTTTGAGCACGTGAGTTCATTTAGTTCACCGGCCCTTGCTGAGGCAAAATCAGGGCGTCAGTGGGCTCTGGGGTCAGTCCATTTCCTTGCCATCCCAGCCCCTGGAGCCACCTCTACTCCTCGGCAGGCAGCAGCAGGCCGGCCCTTTCTAAGGCTGCCACCTCATCCTTCATTTCCATGGACCTTTGTGATCTCGTTGGGCCCCCTCGCCTTCTCCCAGGTACTCCACCTCTTTTATGCTCAGCTGATTAGCAACTGTAATTCCATCTGCAGCTGCTTTGCCAGGTAGCAGCAGACACAGGACATGGACGGTAACCAGGAGCCTATCACTTTGCTTATCCAGTGAGGGGCCAGAATTTAAATCCAGATCGTAGGATTCCTCAAAATCCCAGGCCCATCTTGTAGCTGGTGAGCCCCACTGGGATGAAGGCATGTCAGGAGGAGAGGCTGGTGATGGGGCGTGCGGGGATTTCTTTGGGGTCTCCAGGCAGGATCCAGGCATTGAATTCCCTCATTAGCATCAACTTGTACAAACACACAAAGTCGTGGAAGACGCAGAGTAGTTTTATTTTTCCCTGATTTGTTGTGTGTCCTTTTACCTCTGACTACTTTTGGATGCATGACCTTTGTTGGCACTTCCATTACTGTGTTGGCATTTCCATTACTTCTAGAAACAACACACTGAAATGCATGGCACAAAATGAGCCAGATGAGAGCCTCATTCAGTCTCACAGATGGGTCCAGTTCTGCTCCTTAGAACACTTCCCAAAGCACCAGTGAGTAGGGATTAAAAGAGAATGCTCCTTGGGTAAATGTTTTCCTCCAGTAATTCTGAGGACTGCTGCTTGAGTGTACTTACTCCCCTTTGCAGATTAGCACTGCACATGAGCATAATGACCTTGGGAAGCCTGGCAGGAAAGCAGCCCACATAACTAACTAACTTTCTTTCTTTTTTTTTTTCTCTTTCTTTCTTTCTTTCTTTCCTTCTTTTATTATGTTATATTAGTCACCATACAGTACCTCATAAGTTTTTGATGAAGTGTTCCATGATTCATTGTTTGTGTATAACATCCAGTTCTCCATGTAATACATGCCCTCCTTGATACCCATCACCAGGCTAACCCATTCCTCCACCCCTCTCCCCTCTAAAACCTTCTGTTTATTTTTTGGAGTCCATAGTCTTACATTGCCCAGAGTCTAACAGTCTCTCCCCCTCCAGTTCCCCGCTTCATTTTTCCCTTCCTTCTCTAATGTCCTCCATGCTATTCCTTATGTTCCACAAATAAGTGAAACCATATGATAATTGACTTTCTCTGCTTGACTTATTTCATGTAGCATAATCTCCTCCAGTCCCATCCATGTTGATGTAAAAGTTGGGTATTCATCCTTTCTGATGGCTGAGTAATATTCCATTGTATATATGGACCACACCTTCTTTATCCATTCATCTGTTGAAGGACATCTTGGCTCCTTCCACAGTTTGGCTATTGTGGACATTACTACTATGAACATTGGGGTGCATATAGCCCTTCTTTTCACTACATCTGTGTCTTTGAGGTAAATACCCAATAGTGCAATTGCTGGGTCATAGGGTAGCTCTATATTTAATTTTTTGAGGCACCTCCACACTGTTTTCCAAAGTGGCTATACCAGCTTGCATTCCCACAAACATGTAAGAGGGTTCCCCTTTCTCCATAACCTCTCCATCTTTTGTTGTTTCTTGCCTTGTCAATTTTTGCCATTCTAACTGGTATAAGGTGGTATCTCAGTGTTGTTTTGATTTGAATTTCTCCAATGCCTAATGATGATGAACATTTTTTTTTCATGTGTCTGTTAGCCATTTGTATGTCTTCTTTGGAGAACTGTCTGTTCATGTCTTCTGCCCATTTTTTGACTGGATTATTTGTTTTTTGGGTGTTGAGTTTGAGAAGTTCTTTATAAATCTTGGATATCAGCGCTTTGTCCATAGTGTCATTTGCAAAAACATTCTCCCATTCCGTGGTTTGCCTCTTTGTTTTGTTGACTGTTTATTTTGCTGTGCAGAAGTTTTTTTATCTTGATGAAGTCCCAAAAGTTCATTTTCGCTTTTGTTTCCCTTTCCTTTGGAGATGTGTCTTGAAAGAAGTTGCTGTGGCCGATGTCGAAGAGGTTACTGCCTATGTTCTCCTCTAGGATTTTGATGGATTCCTGTCTCACATTGAGGTCTTTCATCCATTTTGAGTTTATCTTTGAGTATGGTGTTAGAGAATGGTCGAGTTTCATTCTTCTGTATATAGCTGTCCAATTTTCCCAGCATCACTTATTGCAGAGACTGTCTTTTTTCCATTGGATATTTTTTCCTGCTTTGTTGAAGATTATTTGACCGTAGAGTTGAGGGTCCATATCTGGGCTCTCTATTCTGTTCCATTGGTCTATGTGTCTGTTTTTGTGCCAATACCATGCTGTCATGGTGATCACTGCTTTGTAATATACTTGAAATCAGGAAACGTGATGCCCCCAGCTTGTTTTTCTTTTTCAACATTTCCTTGGCGATTTGGGGTCTTTTCTGATTCCATACAAATTTTAGTATTGTTTGTTCCAGCACTTTGAAAAATGCCATTGGTATTTTGATTGGGATGGCATTGAAGGTTTAGATTGTTCTGGGCAGCATAGACATTTTAACAATGTTTATTCTTCCTATCCATGAGCATGGAATGTTTTTCCATCTTTTTGTGTCTTCTTCAATTTCTTTCATGAGTGTTCTGTAGTTCCTAGAGTATAGATCATTTACATCTTTGGTTAGGTTTATTCCAAGTTATCTTACAGTTTTGGGTGCTATTGTAAATGGAATCGATTCTCTAATTTCTCTTTCTACAGTTGCATTGTTAGTGTATAGGAAAGCAACTGATTTCTGTGCATTGATTTTATATCCTGCCACATTACTGAATTGCTGGATGAGTTCTAGTAACTTGGGGGTGGAGTCTTTTGGGTTTTCCACATAAAGTATCATGTCATCTGCGGAAAGAGAGAGTTTGACTTCTTCTTTGCCAATTTGAATACCTTGTATTTCTTTTTGTTGTCTGATTGCTGTTGCTAGGACTTCTAGTACTATGTTGAACAATAGTGGAAAGAGTGTGGCATCCTTATCATGTTCCTGATCTTAAGGGAAAGGGTCTCAGCTTTTCCTCATTGAAAATGATATTCTCTGTGGGTTTTTCATAGATGCATTTTATGAACTTGAGGAATGTTCCCTCTATCCCTATACTCTGAAGAGTTTTAATCAGGAAAGGATGCTGTTTCTTGTCAAATGCTTTTTCTGCATCCATTGAGAGGACCATATGGTTCTTCTCTTTCCTCTTATTAATGTGTTCTATCACATTGATTTGTGAATGTTGAACCACTCTTGCATCCCAGGGATAAATCCCACTTGGTCATAGTAGATCATTCTTTTAATGTACTAATGGATCCTATTAGCTAAGATTTTGTTAGGATTTTGGCATCCATATTCATCAGGGATATCAGTCTGAAATTCTCCTTTTTGTGGGGCCTTTGCCTGGTTTGGGGATCAAGGTAATGCTGGCCTCACAGAATGAGTCTGGAAGCTTTCCTTCTGTTTCTATTTTTTGAAACAGCTTCAGGAGAATAGTAATTATTTCTTCTTTGAATGTTTGGTAGAATTCCCCAGGGACTCCATCAGGCCCTGGACTCTTGATTTTGGGGAGGTTTTTGATCACTGCTTCAATCTTGTTACTGGTTATTGGTCTATTCAGGTTGTCAATTTCTTTCTGTTTCAGTCTTGATTGTTTATAGGTTTCTAGGAAGCCATCCATTTCTTCCAGGTTGCTTAATTTGTTGGCATATAGTTGTTGATAATAATTTCTAATAATTGTTTCTATTTACTTGGTGTTAGTTGTGATCTCTCCCCTTTCATTCATAATTTTATTAATTTGGTTCCTTTCTCTTTTCTTTTGGATATATCTGGCCAGTGGTTTATCAATCTTATTAATTCTTTCAAAGAACCAGCTTCTAGTTTTGTTGATCTGCTCTGCTGTATTTCTGGTTTCTAATTCATTGATCTCTGCTCTAATCTTAATAATTTCTCTTCTAATGCGTGGCTTAGGCATCATTTGTTGTTTTTTCTCTAGTTCTTTAAGGTGTATAATTGGTGAATTCGGGATTTTTCTATTTTTTTGAGTGAGGCTTGGATGGCTATGTATAATTTCCCCCTTAGGACTGCCTTTGCAGTATCCCATAGGTTTTGGACTGATGTGTTTTCGTTCTCATTGGTTTTCATGAATTGTTTAAGTTCTTCTTTGATTTCCTTGTTGACCCAAACATTCTTAAGCAGAGTGATCTTTAGCTTCCAAGTGTTTGAATTTCTGCCAAATTTTTTCTTATGCTAGAGTTCAGTTTTAAAGCATTATGGTCTGAGAATATGCAGGGAATAATCTCAATCTTTTGGTATTGGTTGAGACCTGATTTGTGACCCAGTATGTGGTCTATTCTGGAGAAAGTTCCATGCGTGCTCGAGAAGAATGAGTATTCTGTTGTTTTAGGGTGGAATGTTCTGTATATATCTATGAGGTCCATCTGGTCCAGTGTGTCATTCAAAGCTCTTGTTTCTTTGTTGATTTTCTGCTTAGATGATCTGTGTATTGCTGGGAATGGAGTGTTGAGGTCTCCTACTATTAACGTATTATTATCATCAATATGTCTCTTTATTTTGGTTAACAGTTGGTTTATATAGATGGCTGCTCCCATGTTGGGGGCAGAGATATTTACAATTGTTAGATCTTTTTTTTTTTTTTTTTAAGATTTTTTTAAATTTATTTATCTCAGAGAGAATGGGAGACAGAGAGCATGAGAGGGGGAGGATCAGAGGGAGAAGCAGACTCCCCGCTGAGCAGGGAGCCCGATGTGGGACTTGATCCCAGGACTCCAGGATCATGACCCGAGCCGAAGGCAGTCACTTAACCAACTGAGCCACCCAGGCGCCCCAATTGTTAGATCTTCTTGTTGGAAAGACCCTTTAAGAATGATATAGTGTCCTTCTGTGTCTCTAACTACAGTCTTTAGCTTAAAATCTAATTTGTCTGATATGAGAATTGCTACCCCAGCTTTCTTTTGAGGTCCGTTGGCATGAAAGATGGTTCTCCATCCCTTCACTTTCAGTCTGGATTTTTTTTGGTTTAGGTTCAAAATGGGTCTCTTGTACACAGCATATGGATGGGTCATGTCTTTTTATCCAGTCTGCAACCCTGTGCCATTTTATGGGAGCATTTAGGCCGTTCACGTTGAGAGTGATTATTGAAAGATATGAATTTATTGTCATCATGTTGCCTGTGAAGACCTTGTTTTTGTAGGGTGTCTCTGTAAATTTCTGTTCTATATCACTCTTGGGGTCTTTCTCCTTTTATAGAACCCCCCTTACTATTTCTGCAGGGCCGGCTTAGTGGTCACATATTCTTTCAGTTTCTGTTGGGCCTGGAAACTCTGTATCTCTCCATCCATTCTAAAGGACAGCCTTGTTGGATAGTGTATTCTTTTTTTTTTTTTTTTAAGATTTTATTTATTTATTTGAGACAGAGAGAATGAGAGAAACAGAGAGCACATGAGAGGGGGGAGGGTCAGAGGGAGAAGCAGGCTCCCCGCCGAGCAGGGAACCCAATGTGGGACTCGATCCCGGGACTCCAGGATCATGACCTGAGCCGAAGGCAGTCGCTTAACCAACTGAGCCACCCAGGCACCCTGGATAGTGTATTCTTGGCTGCATGTTCGTCTTGTTTCATACCCTGAATATGTCTTGCCAGGCCTTTCTAGCTTGCCAGGTCTCTGTGGATAGGTCTGATGTTATTCTGATGTTCCTCCCTCTGTACGTAAGGAATCTCTTCCCCCTAACTGCCGTTAAGATGGTTTCCTTGGGTCTAAGATTTGTGAGTTTTACTATTACAATCCGGAGCTTTGACCTGTTCTCCTTGATCTTGGGAGGGGTCCTCTCTGCCTCTAGGACACAAATGCTTGTTTCATTTCCTAGATTAGGGAAGTTCTTGGCTATGATTTGCTCAAATATATCTTCTTGTCCCCTCTCTCATTCCACCCCTTCAGGGATCCTGGTAATTTTGACATTGGAATATTTCATGGTGTCACTTATTTCTCTAATTCTGTTTTCATGGATTTTAAGCTGTTTGTTCCAGGCCTCTTTGTGTTCCTTCTTTTCTATCAGTTTGTCGTCTAGATCACTAATTTCTTCTTCTGCCTCATTTACCCTAGCTGTTAGAGTATCTAGATTAGATTGGATCTCATTGA
Organism: Mirounga leonina; assembly: GCF_011800145.1. Classification (NCBI taxonomy): domain Eukaryota; kingdom Metazoa; phylum Chordata; class Mammalia; order Carnivora; family Phocidae; genus Mirounga; species Mirounga leonina. The sequence continues at coordinate 17,836,265 of NW_023270380.1, read as the reverse complement.
TAGCATTTTTAAGTTCTGCCAGATCAGCTCTTATTTCTGCCCTTAGAGACTCTGTTTTGCCGTTAATCAATTTCTCCATTCTGGCTATCATCTTCTTAACTGTTACCCTGAAGTCTATTTCTGACATCTTGCTTATATCATATCCGTTTGTAAATCTGTGGCAGAAGTCCCAGTCTCTGAGTCTTTCCTATTTTAGGGGTTCCTCCTCTTAGTCATTCTGTTGAGGGGTGGTTGAAGGAATGTACAGAGTCCAAATTATTGACCACAACCCAAGCAAGATGCACCTGTTTTATAGGGACCTTAAGGTTGTCGGCCTCTTGTTCTTCCAGCCTGTCTTCAGGGATAGGGGCCTGCTGCACTATTCTCGGGCAACCTTGTGGGGGGGTATGGGCTCAGTGAATACCATTTTTGGGGGGCTTTGTTCTCTGTTGGCTTTCCCTGATGGCTTTCTGTGTCTCTTCCAAGAGTCAGGGCAGAAGAGACCGTTTCCAACCCTCTGCCTCAGAGCAAAGAGATCACAGTCTGTTCTTCAGTGAGCTCTCCAGGCCACAGTGTCTCCATTTCTGTCTGTGCTGCTCAAACTGCAGCATCCTGGGTTATATGTCTCACAGCAGCACTCCCAGCCCTCGCTTCCAGGTCTGGGCACATTTCTGCCCTTTGTGCTTCTAAAACCACCAGCCGGCCCCAGTTCCCACCCGTGCCCCTGCAGCTCCAGGTTTCAGTCTGGGGACTGCCCTAAAGTCCTTTCCCTACCACTGCTGGTCTGCAAGTCTGGGTCTGGTCCCCAGAGTGGGAGACTTTTGCGATCCTGTGTTATTTTACCTTCCTGGCTCAAGCACTCATGGCAGCTCCCTCCCCCTTCTGTGTATCTTCCCATATCTGCCCACGGAATCACGGGTCCCTGCTTCATACCTTGAAACCAACCTCCAGTGATATTCTGTTTATAGAGCTCCAGATATATTCTCTTACATCTCAGGCTGGTTTCGTGGGTGTTCGGAGTGGTCTGGTAGATATCCAGCTCAATTCAGGGGACTGGTTAAAATAGGGTCCCCTACTCCTCTGCCATCTTTGCCCACTCCCCCCACATAACTTTCTGGTCTCCACAACTAATTGGATATGGAGCCCTCACTTCTGGAATCTGCCCTTGGGTCTTGGATCACTGTTTCTTGTGGAACATTTGAGGAATCACAGGCCAGGGAATATTGTTGGGATAATGACTATGCAATATTTTGGTCGTCAGCAAATATCCAGAATAATATCCAGAAATCCACCTATTTACATGACCTTGGCTAGACGGGGAGATTTACATGGAACAGGTTCACCTTCATTTGTAAAGCTTTCACAAGTAGGAATTAATAGAGATAGAAAAGTCCTTTATGAAGTAACATTTTAAGTTATGAGGTCTTCTCATTGAGATGCCCTTGCCTGAGTCGAAACTAGAGCTCAAAGGAATTTGAATATTCAGCCAGAGGATGTAATATTTTCCACATAAGCATTATAGCGGCTTATATCTTTATCCTGTCTCTTTGAAGCAAAAAAAAAAAGTATCTTTCCTTTCTTTAGCATTTCTAGAAATGATCAATTTCATATATTCCATACATCCAATATTCAAGAAAATTATTTTTGGGGGGTTCATTTTTTGAACATAACAATTTATGTGAAGATATAGGACAAAGATCTTAAGACCTGTATGCATAAATGCGTAGATTTTTCCCTAGTCGTTTTCCACAGTAACAATTTATTCATCGTGAAAAATTTGGAAAATTCAGAAAAGTACAAAAAGAAAGGAAAAATGACCAGATGCAAATAGTATTATCACTTCAGTGCATTTCCTCCTACATTTGTAAAAGACAAAGTAAAACAAAAAAACAAAACACAAATAAGAACAACAGTGCTGTTTTTATTACTTTATTTATTGTGGCTTTTTATTACTTAATTTATATTATGAACATTAACTTATTCATTAAAAATCCTTTGCAAACATCATTTTTAGGGCTAAAGTATATTTTCTATTTTATGAATATACCATAATTTACTTTACCTTAATTTAAATTTGTAAATTAAAGAAAATCGCACACATTACTGGCAAGATCTCACCCTTTGTCTTTATATCCCAAAGGATGACTGGAAGCAATATTGAAAAAATAGTAGTTTGTCGGCACAGACAAAGAGGTTAACTGCCCTTTTTCGGACCATGCAGTCCTGCATCCAATTGGGAAAGGAAACTAAACCCTGAAGTTCTGTTTCGGAGAGGAATTTCTGGAAGCTACTGTCATTTCCAAATAGAATTTCTGGAAGCAACTGTCATTCAGGATCTATTTATCTAATAGGTGACTTAACCCCCAGCAAAGGACCAGAACCGAGGAGCCTCTGTTGAAATGTGTGGCTGTCCCTTTATGCCCTCAGAAACTCTGCAGGGGGCCAAGATAGGGTGGTCCCCCCACTTCTCACAGTGTGAAATGAAGTGGGCAAAATGGGCCAGTAGCAATCACTACTCTTAATTGCTGTAAAATGCTCAAAGCACTTTTCTGTAGACTTTTCACAGCCCGACCAACAGCTGTAAACCATCCACTTAGTTTATAAATGAAACAAAGGAAGATGGGCATCCCCATTCCTGGAATAATAAGCACAGACTGCTAGTGGGAGGGCTGGGGAAACCACCTGATGTGTCACAGAGCCATGAGCCATACTGCTGTGCCAGGCTCTGGCCTCGGCCACCCCATTCTTTTTCCTGGTGTGGTCATCCTGCATCACTCCCTCTGCTCAAAGGAACTACAATCCCACAAAATGCAGTTTAGGAAGACAGAAGAATCCAAAGAGAAGTAATTCATTTATTTTCTGCAGCTATTCAACTGTTTGCTCTTTTTAGAAGGAAATAAAATATTTATAATAAAGTTCCTCTTACGTATGTAAGAATCTTTCTTCCATAGTAATTTTAAAAGGAAAATTTATTCTAAATCAGAGGACTTTATTAAAATTTGAATATATTGAATTATTTCTCCATTGACCAGGATGATAAAATCATGGTTTATGAAATTCTGTGCCTGGGAGAGCAAAAAGAAAACACTTGCTTTCAACTGCAATAAAATTCATATTTATGAATCCCAGTCTGCACGTTGAGATTTGTGTCTGTTTATGTGAAACCTATTTACATCGACTCATTCTGCACAAACTCCGTAGCAAGTTCGTCAAATGTAAAATTATTTTATAAGACCTCACTCACCCGCCACATACTTGATTCCCATTTTTTTTGGAAAGAGTTTTTAAAGATTATAGTCGGCCAAATTGGTCATGACACCAAGAGATATTTTCTTAATTTAGCAAGCAACTAAGTAAGCTTGTGTCCGTCGGGACCAGCATTGTCAGATGCTTTAGAAAAGATTACTTTTTTAATCATCATGACAAATAAATTAGCAGTACAAGTCTACACTCTTTCAAAACAAAATTTGGAAAGGATAAAGAGGGTCTGTCTTTTTTCACCACTTATTGTAAGGTATTTTCTTCCCCTCTGCTCCATCCCCTCAACAGGTATATTTTTTAACTCTAACACAGGTGCATCTGTGGCTTTTGATGAGCACTTCAAACAAAGGACTTTCTGCCTTGTTCAGGAAAATTACCTCAGATATTGTTGAAGGCCCTTTGCCAATTCCATATGTGTGAGAACTTGGCCAAAATGCAGACTCTAGGCATGATGAGCATTACTGTCCAAGAGTTAATGAGTAATGTCCTCTCGTTTTGAGTCTACCCATATGTACTGTCCACTCTGAGGAAATTAAATGGCTGTGTGCGTCTGTGGTAAAGCAATGAAGTGCCATCATCACCATCCAGATCGTTACTCTGTTTTCATGGCTACCACATCATCTATTGTTACCATCATCCTCATCATCATCCTCGTCATCACCAATAACTCGGTCCATACCAACATGCTGCTCCAGTTTAAACAATGGTATGCAGTTTTACCTATTACCTTATTCAATCCTAATTACTCAACTGGTAGGTCTCACTCTATCTATTTGTGCACTGATATAGAGAATTTAAGTAACTGACTTAAGGCCACATAGCTAGCAAACTGGTAATTTCTAAAAATTTGAAACCTGGCCTGTATAACCACAAAGACTGTACTCTTCTTGTTGCACCTTCAAGTCAAATTAGAGAAAAATTTCCTACTTTTATTTTCCCTTCAGACATGACTACTTTTCAGGGAAGATGCTTGACGATATCCTACCAGTAACGCCTCTTGAAGAATGAATGCTATTACTTCTGAGCTAATCCCACCTTGGAAGCACTTTGGATGGCAGATATTAGTGGGCACAGCTCTTTGAAAATAGTTTCCTTAGATCAAGACAGCCTTAAGGACACCTGAAGGAATTATTAGATTGTTTTTCCTTTTACTTAATGCTGTTAAATATAAAATAATGCTGACCTTATAAAGTATTTTGGAAGGTTATAGAGACAAGCTCTTTGGTCAAGACGTTCAAAAAACACATATTAGTGGAAGCCTGTGCATCTGTTCCTTGCTTGCTTGAGCTCTAACAAATCTTAGTTTGCTAAATAAATACATGTGCTTTAATATGCGTTTTAATTTGCAAAATGAGTATTATTTGCAGGCTTTGATTTTTGTTTCTGAGCATTTATGAGAAAGTTATTAAAATTTTTTTGTAAAATAAACTTTTTTTTTTAAATCAGTTTTAGCTTACATTGCAGGGTAGGCTAAAAAAAGAAGCCAATTATGCAGGCAGTTTTTGTAAACCTATCAAAACATGAAGTGTTAATTCTTCTTCTTCTTCTTCTTTTTTTTTTTTTTTTCTGAGTGTTATTTCTGAAGTAAATAATTACTCCAGAAAACTACTGGGTCTGTAATCCTGAGAAAATCTCTGAAACTTCATCGTTTGGGGGGAATGCATGAAACTAGGAATCAGTCCCTGTTCTGTCAGGAGTTTAGAACTTTGCCATTTTGGGCAAGTCATTTAATCTGAGATTCATGTTCCTATTTCAAAGAAAAAGTCTGACCCAAAATTTCCCACTGTCTGTTTCAGCTGAAGGCTGTGCAGGGCATGTAGAGCTAAGCATTTACCCATTAATGAGGATATTTATTTTCTATTTCACTTAGGTTGTCTTCAAGAATATGAAAGATGGTGGGTGCCTGGTTAAGTGTTCGGCTCTTGGTTTTGGCTCTATCTCTCACTTGTGGGACCGAGCTCCATGTCGGGCTTCATGCTCAGTGTGGAGTCTGCTTCAGATTCTCTCTCTCCCTCTCCCTCTGCCCTTCCCCATTTGTGCTCTCTCTCTCTCTCAAATAAATTAAATCTTTAAAAAAATATGAAAGACAATGAAATAATTCTAAATCAGATTGTATAATTCTTTCAAAGAAATAAATCTTGTTAATTTGTTAAATCTTCATTGACATCTTATCCATGTTATATATGTGTATGTTTCTGTACATAAACAGGAAAACTAAAAAGATAACAATTGGCTTTGTTGGGGTATAAAATGGATTAGGCCATAGAGGTTACCTTCATTCCAGACAACTAATGTGGATTTTTCCAGTCTTACACAGCTTTGAAAGATAGATATTATTGTTTACAGCTTTTAACTAAAGAAATAGAGGGTCAAAGAGGTTAAGTAACTGAACCAAAGACACATTGCCAGTGTGTGGCAGAGCTGAGTGCAAGCCATGTCTCTTTGCTGTTACTACTTCCTTGTCACCATGTGGTTTCTCATATACAGAACAGAATGACCTCACTGAAAGACAAGGTACTCAGTATATGAAAGCTGAATTAGTTGTTTGTGTAAAGAAGACTTACTTGACCAGCAAAGCAAGTCGCTAAAATTATATGAGATTTTTTGGAAGAATTTATTTGGGACTGTGTTGGTAACAGAGACAAGAGGGCACAGGTACCAGTTGTAGACACACGTTTGTGTTGGGTTCAGAGGCAGAGTCATCAGCTATAGAAGAAAGACCACTGAAGGGAGTCCATGGCCCATTCACTGATGTTCAAAGTGTCAAGCTGTGTTTACTGAAGCTAATTGTTGTTGATCAGCCAGACGTAAATCATCTGGCTCTTTACATGCACCATGGCTATAGAACTGCAATAGAATGACTAACAGTGTTTACTTGTCACCAGAAGCTTCGTCCATCCCATAACCACCTATTAGTTCAGTGATTCACTGGAAGGACACGTACAACTGAGCATGAGGTTCCAGTTATGGCTAAGATCTATTACAGTGGTGGTGTAGCGTAGCAGAAGCAGGAAAAAGAAATATGTAGGTGAACGCTGGAGAAGTTGAACACATCTTTCCTGTCCTCTCTGTGGAGAGAGATGCAGACACATCTTTCTTACCAGCTGTGAATTGCAGGGATGTGCATGAGATGCCATTGCCCAGAAAAGCCTGGGAGTCTAGGAGTCACTGTCTTAAAGGGAGTTGGTTATGTACTTGCCATGCGACCAGCCATGGTGCCATCCAAACTAGGTGCCACATGCCCATCATGAATCTTTAGGGTTCCTTTAAACATGCTAACAACTCCAGGGAGCTGTACAGAACAGTACCAACACCCAGTAACTCTGAAAACATCCCAGTAGTTTATTCTCAAAGTCTGACCAAGAGTTGTCATCTCGGCTACAAAGAAGTAGAACTTAGTGAGACAGACTTGCCACGCTCATCACCATCTGTCTCCCAGAGCCAGAGAAATGCCAGTCTTTCACTCATGTGAGGATTTTTAAAAACTCTCAACGTTTACCCTTCTATATGTATCACAGGTATCTCATGAGTGCATATGTAAGAATGGCTTCTTGGGTATTATTTGCAAGATCTTTCAAATACAGCTTTTATAACAAGTGTTAATCCTAGCTTGAGTTTCACTCTGCGATCAGACTGCCTTCGTTTGAATCTTGGCTATGTGCCTGATGAGCTTTTTGACCTTGTCCAAGTAGCTTAACCTCTCTGGGCCTCTATTTCCCCCCATATATCAAGAATAACAATAGTACCTACCTCATGGGGTTATATAAGAATTAAGTGAATTTATGCAAACTCCTTGCCAAAGAGTTTGGCTCATAGTTAAGGATTAGAAAGCAGTAACTTTTAATAACAATTATTATATACATGATCTCATTTGTTTTTCATAGTCAACTTGTGATTAGGTATAGAATGTGGTATCATCTTAATTTATAGATAGAAGAAACCGAGATTTGGAAAATTCCAAAGAATTCTAAGTTCTTCACATGTAATCATATAGATTTTAGACTTACGACTTGTTTCTTCTCAATGAAGAGGAAATACTTTAAATCTGACAATAGAAACAAATACCAAATAAAGGTTTGAGTAAAATAATATTCTCATGAATATTCTCAGGCACATCTCAAAATTTTGTGGCAATATTTCATTTGTACACTACCAGGCTAATGGTTGGAGGAATACTGCTCTAGAGCCTTGTCTCCAGAAGCATACTCAGGCACTGGGAGCTCACAAACCATCACTCAGTACAGATCTCCTGTCCAGAGGTTCCTAACTCGGGGTTCACAGAGAGATCTCCTGAGGCATCACAGGGACTTGAAGAAAGATGGTGCAGCTCTGTTAGCTTTATAAATGGTTCTGGAACTTCCCAAGCCCAAGAACAGTTGCCTTAGGATAGAAGTTTTATTTTAGTTTGTAGGAAACATTTAGCTGTGTGGCAAAATGTGGTGACCAATCACATGATTACCAACCTGTAACACTCTGATATCAGATAAAAGAATCAGAGAGTAGTGTAGTCAGAAAGATCCAGTGACATTACTTGGCCAAATCTATGCTGTAAAAGAAGAAAATAGGACCTTAAAAGCACAGCAAAACATTCTGAATGATTATAATGGTTTATTTTTTAAAAATCAAATTAGCTTATTATAGCATCCTTGAAAATGTATTGGCCATATAGAAAGTAGTTTTGACACTTGAATGTCTGTCTAATCAGGTAGGGTAGTCTGTTTAGACCATAGGATGGGTTGACATTTCAGTTCAGTGAATTCTCTAGAGCTAAATTGTGAGTATGCTACTTTGGACCCTAAAGCTATTTGGCTAGGAATAAAAGTAATAAATATCAGCTTCTTTATATTGATCATTTATGACTTTGAACATTTTTTAAAAGATTTATTTATTTTTATTTTAGAGAGAGAGAGATTGCACGCAAGCAGGGGGAGAGGCAGAGGGAGAGGGAGAGCATCTCAAGCAGACTCCCCAGTGAGCCTGAAGCCTGACCATGTGATCATGACTCAAGCTAAAACCAAGAGTCAGAAGTTCAACTGACTGAGCCACCCAGGAGCCCTACATTGAACATTTTTTATTATATTTGAAAATGGTCACATTTTTCTCCTTAAAACATTTGATTTGCTAAAGTTTTCACTTTCTAAAAATATCCAAAGCATTTTCCCCCAGAGATAAAAGTTTCCAATTATGGCAAAGGCCAGTATTATTAAAGGATTTTCAGTAAAGAATATTGTTATATAGGAAATATTTTCAGGCACATATCATTAATATGATGTTGAAACATAACTTGAAACCTTCATCAATCATATATTTTATCTTGTCCTGAGTGCTTAATAAGATCTCAAACATTATTTTGGGGGGCGCCTGGGTGGCTCAGTTGATTAAGCGACAGCCTTCGGCTCAGGTCACGATCCTGGAGTCCCAGGATCGAGTCCCGCATCGGGCTCCCTGCTCGGCAGGGAGTCTGCTTCTCCCTCTGACCCTCCTCCCTCTCATGCTCTCTGTCTCAAATAAATAAATAAAATCTTTAAAAAAAAAAAAAAAAAACATTATTTTGGGTGACTGGTACATATTTGCAATCCATGCAAAACCTTCCAAAGTCAGTATTATTATTCCTTTTTTTTTTTTTAAAGATTTCACCTATTTATTTGAGAGAGAGAATGACAGAGAGAGAGAGAGAGAGCACATGAGAGGGGGGAGGGTCAGAGGGAGAAGCAGACTCCCTGCTGAGCAGGGAGCCCGATGCGGGACTCAATCCTGGGACTCCAGGATCATGACCTGAGCCGAAGGCAGTCGCTTAACCAACTGAGCCAACCCAGGCGCCCCTTATTATTCCTTTTTACAGATGAAGAAACTGACTTTTTTAAGCAACATGTCCCAGTATACATAGATTCTAGGTGACAGCTGGAATTTCAACTTAAATGTCTGCCTACTTTTCCCCTCCATCATACAGCTTTCTTATTATGTTATTGCCTACCTGGGAGAAAGGTGATGTTTCTAGTTTGTGCAGAAGACATATATCCTAATTTTCATTAATTTTTGAGATCAGCTTGTCTTCAAATGTAGGTTAAATGAATTCATTAATAGGATTTGATAATCTTAGTATCAAACCATAATAATATGCAAGGAAAGACTTTCAAAAACTGATTTATAGGCACTATCATCACTTTGATGATTATAGAAACTTACATAAAGACAAATATACTGAGAATAGAATTTTTAAGACCACAAGAGTAATTCTTCCTCTTATAAGATGGTATTGGAGGGAGATATAAAAAGCAGATTCATCCAAGAGATATGGAGTAGGCCTTCATTCATAGTTGCATGAATCAACTAAGCAACCTGGAAATCAAATAAAAGAAAATAAATATGTGATTATTTGACTCATACAACAAATTGTTCAAAACACTGGAATTGGTAGTTGGGTGAAGATGAAAGCCTATAATGGAGCATAAATTCGTTCTAGGAAGAGGGTGTTCCATTTTCATTTCACAGATGTTCACTGAAGAACCTGCCACTTGTCAGGCACAGTGCCAGACTCTGGAGACATGGGCATTAGAAGGAGAGGAAGGATCCTGGCCCCCTCTACAGTACACCTTCCAGATGGAGAGGCCAGCAGTGGGATAACCAGTTACATGCATTGATAAATGGAGAGAGAGCACTGGTATAAGGGAGGACATGGAGGGCGCTGGCTCCATGGTGGGCAGGTCTGGGAAGACTCCCAGGGACAACACCATCTAAACTGGACAATGAAGGAGTAAGAGTCAGCTAAGTGAGAGGGTAGGGTGTCTGAAGTAAATTTCTAGGCCAAAAGGAACTTCAAGGGAGAAGGTATTACATGGATAAGGCTATGAAGGAAAAATAAAAGTGCTTGTCATAGTCAGGGGCTCAGACTGTGAGTGGTCAGGAAGGCTTTATCAGCCTCACTCCACCTTATCTTGGGAGACACATCATATGCACTAAAACACATCAAGTCCTTGTACAATGAAGCATACATACCCAGATGTGTCCTCTTCCTATTCCTTTCTTTCCTGTGAAACTAAACATGGCAAGCTACATCTCCCTCCCCTTGGTGACATGACACACCATCCATGAGTCCAAGGCCCAGGCAACGTGGCTGCAACGTACCAAACTTACCCATGTGGGTGTTCACTTGTCATTTATGTGACCAACGAACAGTTTATCCATATTGGTGGCCACCAAAAACAAATAGTGCTTTAAAAAAAAAAATTCTATCTTGAATATAAGCAGCAAGTGATTGATTTCATGCCTCCAGGCTTTTTTTTGTAACATCTTAGATTAGTGCAGGAACAAAGTGCAGGAAAATACAAACTTCTCAGCAACTAAGGTTTTAAAAAATCAGTATAAACCAAAGCTGTACCCATCAAAATGCATTGATCCTTTAGCAAGATCCCCAAGGCAAAGCTTATGTGCTGATTGGCATTCACGCCTAGCTGCTCCTGAAGACCTATCTTTCCCCTTTCTCGTCTCACTGCACATTGAGCTCCTGGGGCAGGAGTCACTGTTCATTTGAATCTGCTTTATTCTTTTATTATACTTTGGCTTTTCCATGGAACCATTTTTTTTATGACATATGGAACTTCTTCATATCATTTCACAGTACTTTCCAAAATCCTGAATGAGTGTCTTTCTCCCTGAAATACAAGTCAGCCTAGCAAAGGGAGAAATGCAAGTTCACATGTGCTGCAAGGGCATTTGGAGTTGCCACCTCATCTGTACTTTTTATTCCTCTCTCTGGGCAGCAGGAGTGGAGAGAAAGGGAGCCAGAGGTATGGGGAGTGGTCCTCCATTGACTCCTCCTCACTGTGTCTTGGTGCTACACTCTCTACGGAGCACACCTTACCTGAATTCCACCCTCCACTGTGTCCTTGTCCCTTAAGTTCCACTGAACTGCCTGATAGCCTTCAGCACAGCATTTACACACATAGAATGCTTGTGTCTCATCCACTCCATGGGAGAATGCATCCTTTGTTAAGTAGGGTCTCCATCCCCTTGGCCGGTCCTAGCACCATGTCTGACATGCGACATATGCTTTGGGGCTGACTGGTCATTGCTCAAGAGATACCAGACAGACACAGATCCCGAATCCCAGTTTAACTTTCTATGCTGTGTGTTGGTGGGCAGATTGCTTAAATTGTCTGATCCTCAATTTAAATAAAAATTCTAACATGAGGATAACCTGTTTTTCAGTGTTGTAGTCATCATTAGATATTGTATAATATATGCATCGTGTTTAGCATTTTACAACTGTTTTTCACAGATGGTGAACATCTAGTAAATTTTTATTGAATGAGGAAAGAGGTCAGGGTATCTACTGTCCCTGAAGAGAGGCTTGGGTTTGAGAACTGCCTGTCTTTCTAATGTGTAATAACAGTAATTTTGATTGACAAATAATTTACTTTTTTTTTTTAAGATTTTATTTATTTGACAGAGAGAGACACAGTGAGAGAGGGAACACAAGCAAGGGAAGTGGGAGAGGGAGAAGCAGGCTTTCCGCTGAGCAGGGAGCCTGATGTGGGGCTCAATCCCAGGACTCTGGGATCATGACCTGAGCTGAAGGCAGCCGCTTAACGACTGAGCCACCCAGGGGCCCAGATTGTCTGGAATTCTTGTCTAAGAGTTGGTTTTGGGGAAACCAAACCAAGGTAGAGCTGTACTTCATTCTTCCAAGATGAAATTCAGTTGGATTAATATCCAAATATCAAAACAGCAGCAGAGGGAGAGGGAGAAGCAGGCTCTCCGCTGAGCAGGGAGCCCGATGCGGGACTCGATCCAGGGACTCCAGGATCATGACCTCTTATACAAAAATTGATTCAAATGGATCACTGACTTAAACGTAAAACACATGAATAAACATTTCACCCAAGAGGATACATGGTCGGAAAATAAGCACAAAAAATATATTCAGTATCATTAGCCATTAGCCATTTGCATTAGGGAAATGCAAAACAAGATATCACTACACACCTATCACAATAGTTGACTAAAGTAAAATCTAGTGACTTGACACCAAATGCTGATAAGGATGTATAAAAACTGCATCACTTATATTTTACTGGTAGAAATGTAAAGCGGGATAGCCACTCTGAAAACCAGCTCTCCTGTGTCTTACATATCTTTACATGAGACCAACATATGACTCAGAAATTGTATTATTCTTGGGCATTTATCCCAGAGAAATGAAAATCGTGTTCACCCAGAATCCTATACAAAGCTAGTCAGAGCAGCTTTATTCATAGTCACCTCCATACTGGAAACCCAGTCCAGAAATCCCTCAACAGGTTAATGCTAAGCAAATTTGTCACATACATACCATGGAATAATACTCAGTAACAAACGGGAACAAAATGTGATACACATAGCTATCTGTATGAATCTCCAGATTTATGGCACGTGAGTAAAGCTAATTCCTTCCAAAAGGTTACACACTGTGTGATTCCATTTATACAACATTCCTGAAATTGATAAAATTATAGAAATGAAAAACAGGTGATTGTCAAGGGGAAAAAGGGGTTGAGTAAGTGAGGGAAGCCTTGTGTGGTGAACATGTCAAGTATATTTTCTGTACCAATGTCAACATCCCAGTCATTATGTTGTAAGATGGTTTTGCAGGAAGTTACCATAGGGGGAACCTGGATAAAGGGTACACAGGATCTCACTGTATTATTTCTTATAACTACATGCAAATGTGCAATTATTTCAAAATAAAAAATAACATTAAAAATAAAATTTTGGAGATGCAGATTAGTCTCAATTTTCAGCCCAAATTTATGTGAAGAATTAATGACAGCCTATTATATAATTGTGCTCTTTTACTGGACATACTTAAGTAAAGGCAGAGGGATTAACTCCTAATGAAAGAAATGTTACACGAGAGGAATGTTGGCCTCTCACGGTGACTTGGGCCTTACGATGACTTCTGTATTAACCAAGATGAGAAATTATGCAGTAGGGAAAACAGACTGTGTAAATGTCTCAGAAGAGCTGTGTAAAGAGGATACAGGAAATGTAGGACAGATGACATCCTAATGTAGATTAACAGAATTCACTTGGTGCCCTCCCTTACATCTGTAGCCTAATGACCACAGCTGTGATTTGAGGGGCCGAGTTTTGTTCCCCAGTCTTCTTATATCTTTTCCCTATTGGTTAATGCCAAATCTCTACAGTAGATTTCTATTTCATATAAGTCACCTGGATCATTTTGCAATTTGATTTCCTACAGCCATATGAAATAATTGAAAACAAAACCAAACAATATTAAAATATCTTACAGTTTAAGTTTCTCAAATTCCATGGCTATATCTCCAAACTGCATACATTTTCAGAAGCAAAGTGATGAATAGAAACATCAATAAAAATCAAAACTATATTGGATATGTCTTTATAAACTGAATACCTGGATAACAAGGTCAAGGATACTTTCATGCATTTGTAATCCAGGGATGCAAGTGGGGATACTATAACACAGATATTCTATAAGATTAATTACTATATCCTCTCAAGTTCAGCAAAATAAATGGGAAAAGTTTGAAGGACATTGCAGTGAAAGTAAATTTAAGATCAAGGAGATAGAAACTTTAGAGTAAACTAGGCTATGGTGAGAAATATTGTCGCTTTCTCATCAATCTTTGTGGTGACAAAAATAATTTAGGACTCTTATAAATTGTGTTTCAACTTATTGGTCCTCATAATTATATTTATTCAAAAATGGTTTATTTATACTATGGATGTGCTGTTGGTAGAAGCAATCCACTGTAGACCCTGGGACACATTCTTGCTGACTATATCAAGATTGCAGGGCTGAGACCACTTTTACTCAGGCCATTTCTCAGGACTTGCAACAAGCAAACTTGAGGGGTGGGATAATGCCCCTCTTCAATACAAAGAGCAGACTTTCTTATCCATGACCATAAGGGGGATGAGTCCTCAACCCTAGTGTTTCCCATGTTTGATACATTTATGCCAGGAATAGGACTTAGCAATTAAAAGGAAAAAACTATGATACATATACAACCCACTGTGTGCGTACTCTCCACTGCGGCCCCTTGCATACTCCCATAGGGCTCGAGGATCAATGGGAGGCCAGGCAGACATTACGCTTGTGCTTCTTGCTGCACTGTGAGTAGTAAATTCCTTGGTCTCTGACCCGGGAGCCTCATGTCTTCTGCTAGCATCTGTGAAACTGCAATAAGCTAGTTTATTGCTAAATAAGGTCAAATCATATCCCAGACCCTGGGATGCCTTTTTTCTGAGATTTATGAAACTATTTGATTCCCTAATTCAGATGACAGTACTGAATATATACCCCTTTGTGTGGGACTCAATTTACTTAAACCCCATTGAGAGACTGTAGAGGAAAACAAGATTTTTAACCATGTAGGAAAAAAGAGCAAGTATTCTGTAATAGTTCTTACATGAATCACTTAATGGAATTTACAGAGCACTCGTATATTACAAAATACACTTCTGCATTCAATTTTAAAGAACAGTTTGATTTTTTAATTCTATGCTTAAAATTAAAATAATACAATGAAATATGGAGGGGGCATTATGAAATATACTTAATAAGATGGATGACTTATAAATTTTAAGAATACTTTTTCTCCAGCCATAATAAGGATTTTAAAGTTTCATTTTTCTTTCATTTTATTTACACCACAATGACTCAGTATTACTGATAGCCTCAGCAAATGGCCTAGTGATGATGGCACACAGAGGAGGAATATATACAGTCTGAAACCTAAGTGTAATTGGATAGCACCTATTTGGGAAGTAACTAGAATATATGTTCACAAATGACAAGTGTTTTCTTGGTATCCTGTAATGATTTGTAGAATATTCATTCAATAGGGAGCCAGTAAAATAGCCTTTCAATCCTCCCAACACATTCCAAATTTATCTCCTTCCCTCCACCTCCTCTGCTACCATCTTCTCACCAGCTACTGCTGTTTCCCTGCTGGATGACTTTCCCTGGATTCCTGTGCCTTATGTTCACCTGCTCCTCACCACCTCCTCCACAGTCGCCCTGTCCTACTTAAAGGCACCAGGGATTTCCTAGTGCATTTAGAATTAAGCTCAAACTTCTTGCTCTGGCGGCTGCCTTCTTGTCTCTCTTTATCCCACCATGCTCCAGCCACATAGTCTGACTCTTGGCCTCTTGTTCAATCCAAGGTCACACTTTACCCTGGAATTCTTTACCCCTGGTTTCCAGATGGCTGGCTCCTTCCCATTCCCAGCCCTGTCAAAATGAGCAGGTCACATAGAGGACTTCCCTGGCTCACCATTCTCAGTGGTCCCCTCCTCTTACCACATCATTCTACCTTATTCTCCACATAGGACATACTATTTTATCACATTTTTCTTATTTTTAAGTATGTATATATTTCTTTATTTATAGTTCACTTCTCAGGTATGAACCTTGGAATCACGTTCATGTTTCTCTTATTCATCACTATTCCACAGCTTCTAATAAAGTGTCAGTCATGTGGTGAGTGTCGCATATGAACAGCTAATGCCTGTGGGTATTAGCTCGGCTATCAGATAGATCAGAGTTAAATCCCCCACTCTTCATTTTGCTAGTGACAGGACATTGGGCTCATTGCTTGGCCTCGATCATCCTCAGTTCTGCCACTAGAACAGTGGGGAGAATCCCAGTCCCTATCCAGTAGGGTTGTATGAAGAAAAAATACAGTAAATACAAGCTGTTGAACTGGCTGCCTCCAAGGGAAAATCTGTCCACAAACCATAGCAGTGGATTCACTACTAGTACCGGTGCCCTAGAGAGGTTGGTTGTTTGTTTGTTTTAACACATGTGGTCCTTTGGATTTCTGGGCATCCTTCAAACATGAATAAAACTGTTGGCCAGACAATTTTAGGAATTACACTGAGAAGTGCTGTTGTCCACACCACTGGATGTGGGCAGCATCCTCCTTCAGTCCGATTCAGAGAGATGTTTTCAGAAGAATAAAATATTAAAACCCTTCTGTTAGAATCTCCCAGTCTGTTTCCATCACTGTGGTTGTGCAAATAACTAATAGTCTAGGGGAAAGGGCTTCCTGAACCTAAATTATCCAGGGATCTTCCCTCATCCTGAGATATTCAAAGACTCATATTCCCACCAAAGCATTGTGCTTTGCAAAGAGCAGTACTTGAAGTTATCAGTGGGACTGCTTGGGATCTGAGAATTCATCAGGACCATCCAAAACAACTTTTGGGGGTGTTAAAAATAACAGAAGGAAAAAAAATGTTACTCAACTATTTAATTACTCATTTATAGCTATTCATTCTCAGAGGGCTTATAAGAAAAGGGGATGTTGGAAGGTTCAAAAGTTTTATGAGATATTAGACTTCCCCCTAATTAATATGGTCTATTTGTGACTGATGATATTATTATATAACATCTATTATTAAAGTTATTTTGTTAAGTGGTGATGTGTTGAAAATGAGATGTTTGTTGAGATAGTGTGGACGCTGGATAGATAATAAGAGAGAACCTTTTTAGAAGGCAGGAGTGAATTTGGAATAATGTTGATAGCTACAGATGCTGTTCCAGTGGACACAAAGAAAAGAAAAAAACACAGTCCTTACTGTCAACGTAGAGCTAGTAAATTAACTCAGCCATGAAACCTACCTATCCACTGTAGGAGTCAATCAATTCCCATTAGTGGTTAAGCTGGTAAATTGTCTTCTGTTTTTTACTACTTAAAACATCCAAACTGATGCACTAAAGTAGGAGCTAGTCAAGTGAAGAAGGAAGAGAAAATAGTATGCATTAAGAAAAGGAGTTGTGTTCACTGATCCTGTAATAGTGTTTGGTCGTGACAGGGCAGCCACACGTGTGGTGAGCATAGCATAGCACAGAGAATTGTTGAACTGCTGTGTTGTACCCCTGAAACTAATGTCCCATTGTGTGTCAACTAGACTCAGATTTAAAACATTGGAAAATTAAAAAAAGAACAGGAGCTATAAGAGGGGCTGGATTGTCTTGGGAATGAGGATAAGTAGGGAGTCCACTGGGGATGAGGTGAGGTAGGTGGGATGGGGGGGTGGTCTGAACAGTGCCCTGCATCAAGATTATTGATTAAAACTATCTAATTTGTCATTTACATGAGCAATTCCAATCAGGAATTGATTCTGTCACAAGGACAGAAGAGTTGGGCTATAAAGCAATATGGATAGAACCTTAGTGTAACAAAATCTATCGAAAATTTTGGGTAAAACTACCACTACTTTATGTCAAGTCTTCATTATTTGTTAAATACCATTATTTATTAATTTATTGTCACCTGGGAAATTATAAATGCCCATTCCCTACAGCACTGAATTTCTCTTCTCTCTCTCCCCACCCCCACTCTATCACTGTCGACAGATTTATAAGAAGAAAACATGCTTTGATTATGTTACTCTCTTGATCAAATCTCTTTCAGTAACTTTTCAATTCTTAATAAATAAATTTCAGAAAATTTCCACTGATATTCAACCTTTTCTGGGCTCAGTATCTACAGCTATGTTTTCATTCATATTGTAGAGCATCTCCAAAATTTTCTACATGCTAGACTTTGTTATTTTCTTCCTGGAATGTCCTTCTCTGATCCCTTCACTCATCTCTACCTATGAAAGTCATATCCACCTTCAGAGCCTATTTCAAATGCCACATCCTTTATTTCTGAGTTGCCCTTCCTCAACTGGATTCCATGTTTTCCTTCTTTGTTCTTAGTTCTGCTGGTATTTCTATAGCAGCATTTAATTTTATTCTATATATCCACTTGTCTGATTTTCCCTCATAAATTATGAGCTAATTTCTGACAAGGTCCATGCTTTAATCATTTTAGGAACATATTGAATTATATTTTTAAAAGACTTTATTTATTTATTTGACACAGAGAAAGTGAGAGAGAGAGACAGAGAGCAAGCACAAGGAGGGGGAATGGCAGGCAGGGGAGAAGCCAGGCTCCCTGCTGAGTAAGGTGCCCGATGCGGGACTTGATCCTGGGACACCAGGATCATGACCTGAGCTGAAGGCAGCCACTTAACCGACTGAGCCACCCAGGCGCCCTGGAACATATTGAATTATTTATTGTAAAGACTCAATACATATTTGAGCCCTAGCTAAATACATAAGTATGTGACTCTCACTCACCTATACATTCTAAATATTTTAAAATCCAGGACGCCTGGGTGGCTCAGTTGGTTAAGCGACTGCCTTCGGCTCAGGTCATGATCCTGGAGTCCCAGGATCGAGTCCCACATCGGGCTCCCTGCTCGGCAGGGAGCCTGCTTCTGCCTCTGACCCTCCCCCCTCTCATGTGCTCTCTCTCTCTCATTCTCTCTGTCTCAAATAAATAAAAAAAATCTTAAAAAAATAAAATAAAATAATAAAATCCAGAGAAACAGTTCATGACCAGCTTTTAGAATTGTATAGTAACTGGAAAGTTTCCATAAGGGGGGAAATAGATACTCCACTTCATGAACTGATGCTCAACATCCTCTTCAGACATAGTTTTCAGATGCAGTGTGATTTACACTCTCTCCTTGAGTGGGCAGATCCAAGCCACTTGAAAGATATGGGCCCAACCTGATACACAAGCGGGAGAGAAGGGGCTAGAATTAATGAGTATGCACAATATGCAGGAACTAGTATGAAAATAAAAGGAAATAATCAGGAAATGAAGAGTCAAAATATGCCTCCATTAAATTCAAATACCATGCTCGATTATACTGAAGCAAAACAGAATATACCAAAGCAGACAGTCATTCAAAACACATTTATCAAACCTCTGGATTTTCCCAACCTATTCCTGATACAAGGGATGCAGGAATGAATGTCCTTTTCTTTGAAAGCCTCACAGACTATTTGAGATGATATATGTAAACTCACATAAATTCAAGTGTAAATATTGATACCTTAAAAATTGCATGTATACATCCAGTGATCACATGACTCCCATAGCCGTTGATGTGGAGAGGTGACAGATAGATAGTGATTGAATATATGCATTTCTTAGCAATTGTTCATTTTGGGTGAAAGTTAAGATTATCATATGTAAACTTAGAAATGTGTCAGTTTTTAAAGCTTGCATGAGGCATAAACGTGTGTAAGGATATTATGCACTTCTGACTACTCACTGCCTTAATTCAAATATTAGTATTTTAAGAATTTTAAAAATGACTGAGTAAGAACCCAAAGAAACTATGAAAAATACTAGTGGGACTTTAGAGATTATGTTAGCTATGGAAACCAAGGAAAATTATTTGAACCCTAAGAGAGAGAAATATGAGATAGAAAACAGTTGAGAAGAGCAAGGTGCATAGTCATCAAAAATGTTGATCCAAGTGCAAACCCCAGTGTAGGAAAACTGAGTCCCAGGTATAAGCATAGCAGAGGATTTGAATGTGTGTCTCCTCCTGTGAGTACTTCCCATTCCATCTGGTCAAATACATTCTGTGTATTCAACAGATGGTGCCTTCCTATAATTAGCTTTTTCACTAACCATTAACAAGTCAAACAAAATTAGATGGTCTGTTTCAAACGTATTGTGTTGGTCAGATGTAATGTAGAGCACTATAAAGAGTTGGAATAGTAGATATTTGGTCACAAGCCAATTAATTTTTTCTCCCAAGTGCATAAATAAGTGTGTTAACATTTTATTAAGAACAACCAGGGTAATTTAGAATGTCATATTACTGTTTATATAAATAGAAATAGAGTGTTTTTATTCAATAACATATTAATGATACAGGTTATTAATTTTAAATTAATATATAGGCAATTAATCAGAGACAAACTCATTTAATAGGTAGTTAACAGATAATGCCACAAATGTGCATAGGATAGTAAGTTGGGTGATGCTTCTAAAATTAGTTTGTCCTTGGGGCGCCTGGGTGGCTCAGTCGTTAAGCGTCTGCCTTCGGCTCAGGTCATGATCCCAGGGTTCTGGGATCGAGCCCCGCATCGGGCTCCCTGCGCGGCGGGAAGCCTGCTTCTCCCTCTTTCACTCCCCCTGCCTGTGTTCCCTCTCTCACTGTGTCTCTCCCTGTCAAATAAATAAATAAAATCTTAAAATAAAGTAAAATAAAATTAGTTTGTCCTTTTTAGAGCTGCATGAGATAAGAAAAGCTGTGCCATTATTTTAGAGAAGATGGAGATCTGGAGTATAAAATCTGATGTGTTTTTCCAGCTGAAATGAGTAAAAATTGTCCTTTAGTTTCTATTTAAAATTAAATGGATGGGGCCACCAAAAAAAAAAAATTAAATGGATGACTTTAATTTTTGGTTCACTGATTCCATATTAAAGGATGCAATGACTGACTCATTATAGTTCCTCTCAGACATATAAGCCTGTCTGATTGTATGATTCAGATTATCTATAGTGGTCATACTCATCAGCATGAGGTAGGTTTATTCCATATACTGATGACTCTCAATCCTTAAAATAAATGTATTTCTTATAGGGCTATGTGTCCAAAATGGGTCACCAAGGAGATTCTGCTAATTTGTCACTCAGATACTCCATTTTAAAACATGTCTCCAGAACCACCACAGCCATAGGAAGAAAGATGGTAAGCCTTGTTCTGACTCTTGAAACTACTGTTCACAATTGACACTTCTGCTAACATTTCATTAGAGGGAAAAGTCATGTGACTATATCCAGCTTCTAAGGGAGCAGGGAAGAAAAGTTCTACCAAACGCTAAAACATATTTATGAGTTAATTTTTTCCACCTTTATTGAGATAGAGTTGACATATAATATTGTGTAAGTTTAAGTGTACAATGTGTTGATTTTTAAAATATTTTATTTATTTATTTGAGAGAGAGTGCACATGTGTCGGGGTGGGGCAGAGGGAGAGGCAGAGAATCTTAAGCAGACTCCCCACTGAGCACAGAGCCCGAGTCAGGGCTCTATCTCACAACCTTGAGCTGAAACCAAGAGTCGGACACTTAAACAACTGAGCCACCCAGGCACCCCAAGAGTTGATTTAATGCACATACATTATAAAATGATTAGCACCATAGTGTTAGCTAATACCTGCATTATATCACATAATTACCATTTCCTTTTCATGGTGAGAACATTTGGCAACATCTCCCCCTTCCCCCACTGCCCCTGGTAATGGCCATTCTAGTCTCTGTTTCTATGAGTCCTGCTTTTTTTTTTTTTAAGATTTTATTTATTTATTTGAGACAGAGAGAATGAGAGACAGAGAGCATGAGAAGGAGGAAGGTCAGAGGGAGAAGCAGACTCCCTGCTGAGCAGGGAGCCCGATGCGGGACTCGATCCTGGGACTCCAGGATCATGACCTGAGCCAAAGGCAGTCGCTTAACCAACTGAGCCACCCAGGCGCCCCGAGTCCTGCTTTTTTAGATTCCACAGACATGTGCTATCATACAGTGTTTATCTTTCTTTCGTAATACCTTCAAGGTCCACCTATTTGTTGTAAAGGGCAGGATCTCCTTTCTCATGACTGAATAATATTCCATCACACACACACACACACACACCCCACATCTTGTTTGCCCATTCATCTGTTAAGACAATTGGTTGTTTCCATATTTTGGCTATTATGAGTAATGCTACAGTGAGCATGTGAGAGCAGATAACTCTTCGACCTCCTGTTGTCATGTTCTTTGGGTAAATACCCAGAAGGGAGATTGCTGGGTCATAGGATAATTCTATTTTTAATTTTTTAAGGGAA
Source organism: Mirounga leonina (assembly GCF_011800145.1). Lineage (NCBI taxonomy): Eukaryota > Metazoa > Chordata > Mammalia > Carnivora > Phocidae > Mirounga > Mirounga leonina. Next base: position 17,814,314 of record NW_023270380.1, on the reverse strand, counting down.
GCTCCATACTGTTTTTTTTAAGAGTTTATTTATTTGAGAGAGAGAAAATGAGAGAGAGAGCAGGAGAGGGAGGAGGGGCAGAGGGAGAAGCAGACTCCCTGCTGAGCAGGGAGCCTGATGCAGGACCCGATCCTGGGACTCCAGGATCATGACCTGAGCTGAAGGCAGACGCTTAACCAACTGGGCCACCCAGGTGCCCCTCCATAGTGTTTTCTACAGTGGCTATACTGATTTATATTCCCACCAACAGTGCATGAGGGATCCCTTTTCTCTATATCCTGGCCAACACTTATTGTTTCTTACCTTTTTTATTCTAACCATTCTGACAGGTGTGAGGTCATATCTCACTGTGGTTTTGATTTGTATTTCCCTGATGATGTCAAGCATACTTTCACATGTCTGTTGGCCAATGGTGTGTCTTCTTTGGAAAAATATCTATTCAGTTTCTCTGCCTATTTTTTTTTAAAGATTTTATTTATTTATTTGAGAGAGAGAGAATGAGAGAGAGCACATGAGAGGGGGGAGGGTCAGAGGGAGAAGCAGACTCCCTGCTGAGCAGGGAGCCTGATGCGGGACTCGATCCCAGGACTCCAGGATCATGACCTGAGCCGAAGGCAGTCGCTTAACCAACTGAGCCACCCAGGCGCCCTCTCTGCCTATTTTTAAAACAGTGTTATCATTATTATTTTTGTTGCTGAGTTGTATGAATTCTTTATATATTTTGGATATTAACCATAAAATAATTTGCAAATATTTTCTTCCACTCAGTAGGTTGCCTTTTCATATTGTTGATGGTTTCCTCTGCTGTGCAGAAGCCTTTCTAGTTTGATGTAATCCCACTTCTTTATTTTTTCCTTTGTTGCCTTTGCTTTTGGTGTCAAATCCAAAAGATCATTGTTGAGACTGATGTCAAGGTCCTTTTTCTTTATACTTTCTTCTAGGAGTTGGGTTAAGAATTCAACATGATAACAACTCATTATTGTCCTTTAATAACTCCAGATGTTGTCATGTTAGAAATGTCATTCTGGAAGAGTAGTATCATTTAGCTCCTTGTTAAAAGGCAGAAAGAGAGCACAGTGTTCACAGCAAGACTGTATGTATGAAATGTGCTGCAGAAAAGTTTACACAACCGAAAACAAGCTAGTTCTGAGATTAACGAATGAATCACATGAGGTGCCTGAAATGGGTAGTCAACCAGATTCAAGCCAGGGACTTAAATCTCAGAGAGCATTCCATTTTGCAAAGGAAGACTAGACTTTGGGTAACCAGTGTACACAAGCTGGCCAGAGGTACTGTGTGGTTGTTAAGAGTGGAAATGCCAGCAGAGACTCTAACCAGAATGCGCAGAAAAAAGACAGTTGGGGGAAAGGACAGACATTGGAACAAGCAGCTGCATAATGACCTGGTTTAGCACAACAGGCCACAGAAGACTGTCAGATAAAATCCAGGATGCCCCCAAAATTTAAATTTTATTTTATTTTTTTAAATTTTTTAAAGATTTTATTTATTTACTTGACAGAGAGAGACACAGTGAGAGAGGGAACACAAGCAGGGGGAGTGGGAGAGGGAGAAGCGAGCCTGATGCAGGGCTCGATCCCAGGGCCCTGGGATCATGACCTGACCCAAAGGCAGATGCTTAACTGTCTAAGCCACCCAGGTGCCCCTAAATTTAAATTTTAGACAAATAATAAATGGTTTCATAGATAGAGATTAGAAAGAGAGACAGAGATAGGTAGATGTGTCTCTAATATTGCATAGGACATACTTGTACTAAAAACCAATTCACTTGTTATGTGAAATTCAGATTTAACTAGACATCTTATATTTTTATTTTCTAAATCTGATTAATCACATATAATGTCACTGTAAACCACACAGCTCATAAAGGGATAAATTCTGCACTAAATGCTTATGGATCAATTTTTTTTTTTAAGTGAGTGCTTGGAATTTTTTTTAGTGAGGGCTCAGAATCTGGAATGTCTGTCCTAACCTTTCAGAGTGTAGGCCATTAGGAAACTTTCTTGAGCACTGAATATAAGTCAAGTTCTTCAAATACTGGAGCACATATCCTTGAGGACAGCATTCACGTAGATTTCAGTCACTGGGTGAAATGAGAGATTTAGGCTGGTGAGGCTGGAAGTAAATGAATAAATGTATCTAATAGAAGCAACATTTAATAATATTAAATTGCAGCGTTTGAATTTGACCTTTAAAATAGTTGGTCAAAGTACCTACAAAGTACAGATTAGAATACAAAGGATACATCTTAATTATTTTTTTCCTTCTTGTTTTCGTATGCTAATACACAAAACAACAAATACATATGGTGGTTTATTGTCATTTGGTTAATTTTTTACAAATGGTGAATCTTAAATTTCTAAGTCACAATGTGCATTGATCCAGTAAGTGGAGAGGACAGCATAATCCAGCAGAAGACAAGCCTGATGCGGCCTTTTAGCACCTTAGTAGGTATGGAGACGACACAATTTTCCCTCACTTGGTTTTGTTTGTTTGTTTTTTGGTACTTTGGGGTTTTTTTGGGGGGGGATTGTAAAAAGAGGACTATTTTTTAACACTTTTCAATATTTTAATTTTTAAGCTCATCATTTCTCATAAAGCAGAAAATGTCTTCATAGAACTCCATCTAGATCATTATAGTAGCTACATCTTTATATTATAAAACATTTCAAATGTAATATTTAGATTTTGCAAATTTTAATGTCAAAGTTGAATTACCTAAATGTAGTTTCTTGCTCTTATCTCTGCTTTTATATTATTCAAAATAGGAATTTTCCCCTAATGCTAAGGAGTGTTTTACAGTTTTCTTCTTCTCTGTTCAGGGTTTTTTTCCCTTTGGACTGCACTTGTAACTGCTATAGTTTTATGTAAGAATGGGAAGAAAACATGTAGAAGTTTTTCCAGTTTATACCTAATAACTATTGATGGAAATTTGTTATGTCAGATTAAAATGTATCAAAAGTCTAATATTCCAAAGAGTATGTCCTTAGTGTCCTTTCAATATCAGATTTATAGATCCTGGAAAGGAAGTTTCCCTTACATTGACATCCTATATATGTTGTATATCATCATTTTATGTATTTTATATATGTATAAATTTTCATATGTACTCATATAAAATAACTTCAAAGGTTTATGGAATATTTGAAGGCATATGAAATGAGTGACTGCGTCATTTTATCACAAAACCTAGAACATAAATCACTTCAATCACTGTTTAAACATTTGATAAAATGCAACAGACCTGAACACCTAAGGCCCCAGTATTTGAAGTAATTTGCTCCTGTGCTATCAATCAAGAGCCGTCCCAGAGGCTATAAAAATAATGTGTTTATGTGACCCAGGGACTACACTGAAGGCCCATTTACTTTCTTTAGCTTTAAACACACAAATTTAGACAAATGATTGAATGTCCATCCATCTTTAAGGAGCCCCCGAAAGCTGTCAAAACCATGCTCTTCCATGCATGAAAAGCCCATAGATTTAAACATGTATTTCACTTTTGTAGAGAATGCTAATGTTATGGCAGAAGAGAGATATAAATTGCATGTAAAATAAAGGGATTTTTTCAGCTGACTTTGAATGAGGTTAATAAGAACAAATAGAAATTTACTTTTTCACTATCCCCATAAGTACCATCTTACTCCTTGGAATAGTAATTGGATTAGGAGAAAGGAAATACGATTCCTCTCCCAGATTTCCTTCATACTGCAGGGGACCATCCCTATGCCCCTGCCTCCTTCACCGGTTATGTCCCTTCTGTTAAGACTCAGTGTTGACATTACTTCCTCCAGGAAATTTCCTGGGCTACAGTCTTATAAAACCCATAATGCCTTATTTTTTTATACTCTATCACATATGACCCTTTATAATGATCACACCGTATGAAACTTGCCTTCTACAAAGGTCAGCCTTCTCTCATCCATGTTTCTGAATAAGCAGCACAATTCTCATTTTATTTTTGAATAAACAAATGAGTATAAATCAGTCTAGCAGAATTCAATAGACTGTCTGGACTGTCAAATGCAGTTTAGTAAAATAGTCCTTAAGAAGAGGTAGCAATATGGAAGAATAAAATTTCAGAGACCATTATGAATTTTAGGTCACAACAGTTGAAGATAAATGTCTTCTTCTTTTTTGCTCCTTTATATGAGGTCAGTGGTGAGCTTACTTTACTAAGCATTACGATAGCCAAGCCTAATCCTGGTAATGTCGGACAAATCTTCTGACAACTCAGAAAAAAGCTTCTGTTTTTGTAAAAAGAAGACATTTTTTTCCTTGCAAATTTCCAGGTTTCTATTGTGCACCAAAGTTACATGATTTATGAATCATGTATAATCTTGGGGTGCCTGGGTGGCTCAGTTGGTTAAGCATCCGACGTTTGGCTCAGGTCATGATCTCAGGGTCGTGGGATGGAGTCCCACATTGGGCTCTGTGCTCAGCTCGGAGTCTGCTTAAGACTCTCTCTCTCTGCCCCTCCCCCTGCTCTCTCGTGTTTTTTCTCTCTCTCTAAAATAAATAAATAAATAAAATCTTTTTTTTTAAAAAAGTATCCTGATTTGAAGGGCAGAGAACTAAGTAGACATCAAGATTATTGCTACAAAAAATGTATGATTATATATGTAGGAAATGTACTGGTTAGGGTCAGGCTGCTATAACAAAAAGATGCAATACGATACAGCATAAAGAACAAAGGAGTATATTTCTCTCTTTCAAAACAGCTCTGGAGTGAGTAATAAGGGTCTGTGGATGCAGTTCTGTCCCCCTGAGACACCCATCAACTAGGATTCTTTGTAAGAGCCTGGTCTGCCCAGGCCGTCTTGTCTACCCACATGCTCAGGGCTGGGTGTGGGGTTCAGAAAGAGGACGACTAGGAGTTTCTACCACCAAAGGGGAAAACATACTAGATCCTTCAGTAATAAGGACAGAAATGACCAAATGGATTCAGGGTACATTTGATCTGGGTCATAACTATACCCTTTTTGATCCATTCATCATTACATATGCATTTCCACTGTTAAATACATTATGGCATACTTATACAACCATTACATTGATTTCAAAAAACATAAATAAATTAGTAATATGATTGTTAATAGATTAATGGTAGATTGCTAATTTTAGAAAACGTTATGGAATTTCAAATAAAGTACATATTATTTTGTAATAAATCACATATGTAATAACTAGAAAGATATGCCCTAAAAATTAACAGTGATTAACTTTGGCATTGGGATTATGGGAGATATTTCACATTCTTTTTTAGCTTTCAGTATTTTCTAAATTGTCTATCATAAAAGTGAATTTATTTGTGATATAATTAAGAAACAATACATATCTATATGGAGAAAACATATACAGGAATTTTGCATATACCACAGGAGAAATGAAATTTAAGTACATTCAATTTCAGCTGCCATTTTATATACAATTAGTCAATTGTGGTCAAAGTATCCAGACATGCTTACAGCATCTTGAAAAAAAAATTGCAAACACGTAGATGAAAGTAGCAGACGTGACTTAAGGAGCCACCTCACTGCTATGAGATGTGCTATTATCAGAGCAAACATAAACCGTAATGGATTCTCATACAGATTCCCAAAGCCCATAACAGTGCGTATGCATCTTTCTCTACAAATGCACTGAAGTAGAATGTCTACAATGAGTGTGGTGTTTAAAATGTAAGCCTTTATTTCTCATCTAAATTGCTTAGTTGGTTAAATATGTTAGTCATCTATTATTTATTTGTCTGGAGCTCCAACTTCTGCTAATTTGTGAATGCCACCAAGGTAAACGAGGGAGCAAACTTTTTATTATCGGACATTCTTAATGTTCTCCATATACCCTTTTTAATTATCTGGGTCTAGTTATTTTTCTTTCCAGTACCAAAATAAAAAGTGCTTAACAAAAGTTATTTGGGCATTAGTATCAACATTCTGCTTTTTTTTTAAATTGGAAGTTGTTACTGTATATCCGTAAACAAGAGAGCAATTAATTTCAGGGAATTTACAACTTAGGTAAACCCAGTTTGTTTTCTGGCCTTTCCTCTCCTGGAGAGAGGAAACAGCCTTCTCTAGCCATGGATGTAACCAGAAAGTTTGCTCCTACAACCTCTCCCGACAACGTGTTTCTGGAATGTCCATCGAGTGTGTCCAGTGACCCAGCAAAGCATGACTGCTCGGTTTACCTGTCAGACTTTCATAAATTGAATTGAGAAGGAAACAAGGAACTTTGGGATGATTAGTCACTCTTGAGTAGAGCAAGCATTCTGAACTTTGCCTGGGCTCCCCTTACCCCCCAAGTGCAATGCAGTTGGCACGGAGGCAGGTGCAGGTGAATGCTTGGCACACAGGGATCTGCGTCATAGCTGAGAACATTAAGGTTGCAAATCACCAGTCTTCCCCCAAACCTGCCTAGTTTCTGTCCCTGAAGAAGACATGGTTTTTGTTATTCTGGTCAGGAAATCAATCTGCTCTCTGACCCAAGGTGAGATGCTGTCTCTCTCAGGCTGTTGGCTATAAAAGCATCCTGGAGAAACTAGTGTGAGCCGCCTAGTGAGGCCACGATGATGTCCCAGCAGTGCACACCCTGTCATCGGGTCAGCCACGGAGCACCCTCTGCTGGGATCAGCTGCTGCCTGGGCATCTGGGCCACTCAATATTTGTCCGGTGAATGACTGTAGCTTTGGAAATGAGGTGGACCAGCTGTCCTTCCCTTTGCATGTCAGTTCCATTGAGCTCCACGAGAGGAAACATCCACGTCTCTGCAGGTAGGCACTAGGAAAGCAGCGTATGCAAAAATAAACTCGCTATTTTGCAGCACATTCTGCCTGACCTGTGGCAAGATGATGGAACACTTCTGCATCCTACAGGTGTCCCTGATGAGAGAACAGGTGTGCCGAGGGTACAGGTGACATAGGGATTGTGGCACATTTCATTCATACATTTCGGTTGTGCCCTGGAGAGTGGGCATGAGACAGCGTGTGTCACGGGACTACTGGGGGCAGGAAGGAGGGGCCTCCTTCATTATTCTTCAGCCACGCACAAACTGCATGAGGCACAAGAGATCTTGGACCCTCCTCCTCATCACGTACTCATGCAAGGTGTTCACAATTCAAGAAAACTTGATTTCCATACTCTTGCAGATAGAAATATTTCAAATAATATAACAGTGCCGGTATAGATACTCCCAACCACTGATTGCTTCCGAGAATATAGATCATTTTCTGTAACCTGCTGAAGTGCAGGTATTCTCTCAAGATGCCTCTATTCTGTTCCCGAAAAACGTTGAAATTGGTATTCATGCAAGGAAAGCCCAGATGCAATTGGAAATTCAGATGCCTGCCTTGTCACAGTTCCGATCTCAGGTTTAAGAACAAAATTTCAAGTAATCGTGTGAAACAGCAAGTATGTGAAAAATGTGAGAAATGTACAATGGTGAGGACAAGACAGTTTCTGGAAGCAGTCGGAAAGCATCTTCTGAAAATGCGCAAGGCCAGTGTGTGGGATTGCCCCAGGGGAGCCCCAGTGCCGCTTCTGACCAGGAGTCAAAGAGATCTCCATGCTCTGGCCTCTCACCTGGCTGCCTGCCTTAGAGCAACTAGAAGAGTAGGAACTTGGCGGCCACATCACCACCACCAAGGAGCCCACCGAGCTTGCACTGGCCAGAATCTGTCTGTGCTTCCACTTACCTCGGTTGAAAGTGGGCGTTCATTTAGTACCATGAGTATTCAGGATAGCGTCTGCCGAAGAAATTAGCAAGTGAGAATGCTAAAATGGCTTACTTTTTGCCTTTAATACCAAACTTTTAAAATGTCACCACCACACTTTAATAATATTGTAACACTGCTTCACAGTGTTCAGACACATTTTCGATGGATTCCTGGGTCTCAAATGTTCATTCTGTGACAGTAATATTTTGCTTCAATCTTGGCTTTGGCTGAATGCAGATTTTAACCCTTGCCTATCCCACATTTGGACAATGTGGTTTCATTGCTCCTGTAAAGATAAGTGTAAATAATACTTAGAAATGCAAACATTTCTCTGCTGAAGGATTAGAGCAGTTTTAGAAGTGAATTATAATGCAGGAAGTTACAGGCTAGGGTTTTGGCTAACATGGCCTTTCTTTGGTCTGAGTCCCCAGGACAATTTTCCGCATCCTCATCTGACTTTTAGTCAGATGTCTTAAGCTACCCTTTCTTCAAGCCCCTTGGCCTAAAACTCCAATCCCTTTTCCAAAATGAGAAATTCCCTCCCTGGAAGATCCTTGTAGGGTCTGTGCAATGGCCCAAATTTGGGCTATACAATCTCAAGAAAATGTCCAACACTTAGGATGTGTGATCCTGAGTTTCACAGTTCCCGGGAGTAAAAGGGTCAGAAAAATGGACTCCTGCGCTCATCCCATGAGTCAGAAATAGGTTTCTTTAAATTCCAGTGTCCCTTTCAACATGCCCACCAGTGGGAGCTATAGGTCTACTAATTCTTCACTGTCCATGTCGTTAAATAACCTAATTAAATAGTAACTTTTCTTGCAGGGACAAACTGGTTTTAAGGGACAGTGACGTGTTAGCCCATAGTTACCAAATGTACTCCTTTGATAAGGGGCCTTCCCTGTTGTTGACATCTCTGTGTCCTCACTGAAGGTTACTTCCTAGCCCTCCCGTGGCCCCAAAGAATCATAAGGAGGCAGAGGAAACTTTAAAATCACGTTTATTGGGCCACAGGGACACATTCTCAGCTCCTGTGATTATCAACCAGCTCAAGCGGGACCTGCAGACTCCTGCTTAGACACCTGCACCGTCATTATTAGATTTCCCAGCACACAGACACATAGGGGGACCACTGGGAAAGAGCAAGAAAGGAAATTCGGACCCCATTTGGTATTTCAGATCATCATCTCCGAGCAGGGTTCCCAGCGGGGAAGTGACAGGTTTGTACGTTTCCTCATGGAAGGCCACAACTCAATGATCATTCTGTTTCAGAGCTGGGGTTTCTGCCCCAGGGATGGCCCAACAGAGCGGGATCCTGTGGAGTCTGAACACCCAGGGGCGGGGGTGTCCCAGACTGATGGAGGGGACAGCACAGATGCCCAGTGACAGAGGAGAGGGCTGCACAAGGTGAGATCGGCATGTGCTCCTCCATCCCCTAGAGGGCACCATGGAAGGCTGTTCTGCGGAGAGCTTCTCAGGTCTCTGGCCCCGGCCCCCAAAATGTCCCTGTGTTCCAGGAGCATCTGGGGCAGACCTGTCTATCGCCAGATGTTTCACTCATTCATTCAAGTGCTCAACAAGTGATCATCACATTTACCATGTGGCATCAGAGTAGGGAACAAAACACACATTCTGGCCATCACCACACTTACATTCTGCTAGGAACCAAGAGACGATAATCAAGAAAAACCTGTTGTACTCCAGATTATAAATGCAGTGTTGTCACTGTAAGTAGAACAACATTTAAGAAGGTCCTGGAAGGAGGAAGTGAACGAGGTATGCTGGTATCTGGGAAACAGACGTTTCAGGCACAGGAAACAGCATGTTCTGGACTGCATGATTTTTTAAAGAAAATGTCCTGCAATATGAGTTTTATTCTGCATCATCACACAACCTGTGCATAGAGTAGTAGCTCTTAAGAAAATGTCCTTTTCTTTACCACTTCAAGTGTACCCATTAGAAGGACATGGGAGCCTTCAAAGAGCAGCGTGGCTTATAGGTCTTGGCTTGAGTGAATTCAGGCAGACAGGACCCATAGTCTCATCTCGTTGTACACCTCAAGACAAAACAAATTAGTGCTGGATAGAATTCTACGTTGTACAATACTGAACAAAAGACCACAGGGGGACCCTTGGTTCAAAGTAGCACCAATCCACACCTGATGGTGTTTCCGACGCTAATCTTCCTATTTGAATATGTTGCTGGCGCCATTGAGTACCAACAAAATTTCTATGTGGAAACTGTAGTCCCCAGTGTGATGGCATCTGGAAGTGGGGCCTTTGAAGGATAGTTAGGTTTAGATGAGGATATGAGAGGGGGACCTCCATGCTGGGGTTCACGACCGTGTTAGAGGAGGGAGAGATGAGAGCCCTCTCCCTCTCTGCCCTGGGAAGGCACAGCCAGAAGATGGCCGTCTGCACTCCAGGAGGAGGCGTCTGGTCAGGAACCGAGTCCACTAGCGCCTTGGGCCTCCCAGCCTCCAAAACTGTGAGAGGTGGGTGTTGGTGGTTTACACCGCTGGTCTCTGGTAGAATGGAATACTAGCGGCTTACACTGACCAGCAAGGCCCAAACAAGGCCCCAGGCAAGCACGGGCCTGAACCAACAGTGACAGGGCAGGGGATAGATGCGGCCACGGAGAGGCGAGCCTCCGAAGGAGGCTGTCAGTCTGTCTTTCGTAGGCAGCAGATGGTTGGCTGATGCTTCCTCCTCTATCCTGACCATCTATGGCTTTTACTTTGTGTATTTAGACTATTAATGCTTAATGTAATTATCACTGTGGTTCTATTTAGTGCTATCATTTTATTGTATGCTTTCTGTTTGTCTCTCTCATTTTTGTTGTATGCTTTCCTGAGTCTTTTTACCTTATTTCAGTATTTTTTAAAAATATTCATTTTAATTTTTCTAGTGTGTGTGTGAACGTCTTTGTATTGGTCTTTAGAATTCTAGGTGTGAGAATATGCTTCCTTCACTTTCTGTAACCTACTTAGAGCTAATGTCCTTCACTTCCAGTAAACAGTGCAAACCTCACACTCATGTGTGACCCTGCAATTACCCTTTCTCTGTATCTACCTACTTTTAAAGGGCAAACAATGAGTAATTTTTATTTGTAAATATTTATATTATAAAGAAATTAAGAAGAAAATGTATATATGTTCAAATATTTGTCATTTCAATACTCCTTTTCATTATTAAGGATCTACATCTTCCTCTGCTGTCCTTTCCCTTCCGAATATACCGTTAGCCTTTCCTGTATTTAGTTTCTTTTGGTAATTAATCTTATTTTCTTTTATCTGAACATGACTTTATTTTGCCTATATTCTTGACTTGTGGATTGACTGTTTCTGTTTTATTTTTCCTATCAGCATTTTAAATACATTATTCTACTCTTTTCTGGTCTATTGTTCTGTGGTTACTGTGGTTTCTTGAGAAGTCCCTGTCATTTTGATCAGTTTGGTTCTGTATGTAATGTGCCATTTTTCCTGGTTGCTTTAATGATGGCCTCTGTCTTTTTCTTTTCTTTTTTTTTTTCATTTCTATTTTTTTTTTATTTTTTTAATTCTTATGTTAATCCCCATACATTACATAATTAGTTTTAGATGTAGTGTTCCATGATTCATTGTTTGTGCATAACACCCAGTGCTCCATGCAGAATGTGCCCTCCTCAATACCCACCACCAGGCTAACCCATCTTCCCATCCCCCTCCCCTCTATAACCCTCAGTTTGTTTTTCAGAGTCCATCATCTCTCATGGTTCATCTACCCCTCCGATTTCCCCCCCTTCATTCTTCCCCTCCTGCTACCTTCTTCTTCTCTCTTTTTTTTTTTCTTAACATATATTGCATTATTTGTTTCAGAGGTACTACAGATCTGAGATTCAACAGTCTTGCACAATTCACAGTGCTTACCAGAGCACAACCCTCCCCAGTGTCTATCACCCAGTCACCCCATCCCTCCCACCCACCACCCACTCCAGCAACCCTCAGTTTGTTTACTGAGATTAAGAATTCCTCATATCAGTGAGATCATATGATACATGTTTTTCTCTGTTTGACTTATTTCACTCAACATAATACCCTCCAGTTCCATCCACGTAGTTGCAAATGGCAGGATCTCATTCCTTTTGATGGCTGCATAATATTCCATTGTATATATATACCACATCTTCTTGATCCATTCATCTGTCGATGGACATCTTGGCTCTTTCCACAGTTTGGCTATTGTGGACATTGCTGCTATAAACATCGGGGTGCACGTACCCCTTCGGATCCCTACATTTGTATCTTTGGGGAAAATACCCAGTAGTGCAATTGCTGGATCATATGGTAGCTCTATTTTCAACTTTTTGAGGAACCTCCATACTGTTTTCCAGAGTGGCTGCACCACCTTGCATTCCCACTAACAGTGTAGGTTATAGGTCTGTGTAGGAGGGTTCCCCTTTCTCCACATCCCCGCCAACATCTGTCGTTTCCTGACTTGTTAATTTAGCCATTCTGACTGGTGTGAGGTAGTATCTCATTGAGGTTTTGATTTGGATTTCCCTGATGCCGAGCGATATTGAGCACTTTTTCATGTGTCTGTTGGCCATTTCAATGTCTTCTTTGGAAAAATGTCTGTTCATGTCTTCTGCCCATTTCTTGATTGGATTCTTTGTTCTTTGGGTGTTGAGTTTGATGAGTTCTTTATAGATTTTGGATACTAGCCCTTTATCTGATATGTCATTTGCAAATATCTTCTCCCATTCTGTCGGTTGTCTTTTGGTTTTGTTGACTGTTTCCTTTGCTTTACAAAAGCTTTTTATCTTGATGAAGTCCCAATAGTTCATTTTTGCCCTTGCTTCCCTTGCCTTTGGCGATGTTTCTAGGAAGAAGTTGCTTCGGCTGAGGTCAAAGAGGTTGCTGCCTGTGTTCTCCTTTAGGATTTGGATGGACTCCTGTCTCACATTGAGGTCTTTCAACCATTTGGAGTCTATTTTTGTGTGTGGTGTAAGGAAATGGTCCAGTTTCATTCTTCTGCATGTGGCTATCCAATTTTCCCAACACCATTTGTTGAAGAGACTGTCTTTTTTCCATTGGATAGTCTTTCCTGCTTTGTCGAAGATTAGTTGACCATAGAGTTGAGGGTCCATTTCTGGGCTCTCTATTCTGTTCCATTGATCTATGTGTCTGTTTTTGTGCCAGTACCATACTGTCTTTTCGATGACAGCTTTGTAATAGAGCTGGAAGTCCGGAATTGTGATGCCGCCAGCTTTGCTTTTCTTTATCAACATTCCTCTGGCTATGCGGGGTCTTTTCTGGTTCCATAGGAATTTTAGGATGATTTGTTCCATTTCCTTGAAAAAAGTGGATGGTATTTTGATGGGGATTGCATTGAATGTGTAGATTGCTCTAGGTAGCATTGACATCTTCACAATATTTGTTCTTCCAATCCATGAGCATGGAACGTTTTTCCATTTCTTTGTGTCTTCCTTAATTTCTTTCATGAGTATTTTATAGTTTTCTGAGTACAGATCCTTTGTCTCTTTGGTTAGATTTATTCCCAGGTATCTTATGGTTTTGGGTGCAATTGTAAATGGGATCGACTCCTTAATTTCTCTTTCTTCTGTCTTGTTGTTGGTGTATAGGAATGCCACTGACTTCTGTGCGCTGATTTTATATCCTGCCACTTGACTGAATTCCTGTATGAGTTCTAGCAGTTTTGGGGTGGAGTCTTTGGGGTTTTCCACATAAAGTATCATATTATCTGCAAAGAGTGAGAGTTTGACACTAGATGAGGGGTGTATTTTGGTCTGTTAGAAGAAAGTGCCTCCCAAATTTTTAAAGAAAGAAAAACTTATATATGTACAAAAATAAGGGTTGATATGATGAAGGGATGGAATATGACTGTAAAGATGGAAATTATAAAAAATTTTATAAAAGGAATTGATAAGAAGTGGTTTGAAAAAAGAAAGAAGAGGATTTAAAAAAAGAAAAAAGAAAAAGGGAGAGGATGTGATCAGGCAGGGGAGTAGAAAAAAACATATACTAGAGATGTAGGGTATATTTTGATCTGTTAGAAGAAACTATCTCAAAATTTTAAAGAGAGAACAACTTATATATATATGCCAAAAATATGGGTAACTACTATGAAGGGATAGAATATGACTCTAAAAATGAAAAATAAAAATGTTTTTTAAAAAAGGGATTGATAAGATGTTGGTTGATAAAGGGAAAAAGAAAAAAAAAGAAAGAAAAAAAGACAGTTAAAAAAAATTAACTTTGAACGACTAAAGAATCATGGTAAAAAAGCCATGAATTCTATGTGCAGTATTCCCCTAGCGCTGGAGTTCTGCCGTTCTCATTGATCGGTAAACTTGGTCTTGGCTGGCTGTTCTCACTGATCTTCTGGGGGAGGGGCCTGTTGCCGTGGTTTCCAAATGTCTTTGCTGGAGGCGGAATTGCCCCGCCCTTGCCCGGTCCGGGCTAAGTAATCTGCTCGGGTTGCTCTCCAGAGCTTTTGTTCCCTGCGAGCTTTCCGTACAGCTTTGGAGGCGGAGAGTGAAAATGGCAGCCTCCCAATCTCCGCCCAGAGGAGCCGAGAACTCGGGTCCCCGCTCCTCAGTGCGCCCCAGAGAAAAGCAGTCAGTCACTCCTGTCTTCCCGGTCTCCGGCCGCACTCTGTGCTCACCCGGCCTGTGACCGCGTGTTTCTATCTCTGGCACCCGACCCCAGGTGGAGTCTCCAAACCCAGCAGATTCCTGCGGTGAGCTCCCACACCTCTCCTCCCTGGGGAAGAAGGTGAGTCTCCCTGGATCTGCCGCTTGTTGGGTCCCTGCTGGAGGAGCAGTGGCCCAACTGTGCCGCGGATCACGGTTTATGGCAACCCCGAGCTGAGAGCCCACGCCTGGGCTCTGCCTCTGCAGCCAGCTTCCCTGCTCCATTACCTGGGAGCTCTGCCACACTCAGGCACCCCCAGTCTTTCTGTGACCCCGAGGGTCCTGAGACCACACTGTCCCGCAGGGTTCCACCCCCCGCTTAGCCACCGGAGTGACGTCCCTCAGCAGAGCAGATTTCTAAAAGTTCCGATTTTGTGCTCCGTGGTTCTATCACTTGCCAGAAGCGGCCGACAGAGGCCCCTCCCCCGCCGTCTATCCTCCCAAATATCGCCTCGGATTCACTTCTCCGCACGTCCTACCTTCCAGAAAGTGGTCGCTTTTCTGATGAGAGAGTTGTTGCTCTTCTTTTCTTCGATCTCCTGTTGAGTTTGTAGGTGTTCTGAATGGTTTGATCCCTATCCAGCTGAATTCCTGAGAGGAGACGAAATCCAGGTCTCCTACTCCTCCGCCATCTTGCTCCGCCCCCCCGCCTCTGTCTTTTTCTTAACAGATTATTCATGTGGGTAGACACGGTTTTCTTTGAATTTGTCCTGTTTTATGTTTGTGGAGACTCTTGAATTTTTATTTTTACTATTTATTTTACATTTTTAACTTGAATTTTTAAATTAATGTATTTTACCAAGTCTGGAACATTTGGGACCATTATTTCTTAACAGTATTTTTCCTGCCACAGTTTTACTCTCCTTTTCTTCTGTGACTCATTAATTATTAATCTAGGCATTAAGCCATTTGCTATCATCCTACAGGGTTCCGAGTGTTTGCTTCCTATTTTAACATCTTTTTTCTTTCTCTCCCTGTAAGTTCTGTTCACCTGGGAGTCAGTGACTTTCATCTATTATGTCCACTTGTTACTGGCCCATCTGGTGAAATTTTTATTTCAATTTAATTTTCAATCCTAAAATTTTATTTTAGTTTTTTTCCACTATTTTATTTCCCTGAAGAAGTTTTATATATTTTTACAATTTATTTTGAGTGCATTTTCCTTTCTTTATTAAACATATGATAGAGTTTTAAAGGCTTGTTCCGATCATTCCAACATCTGGCATCTGGTTGGCTTTTGTTGATTGCTCTTTTTTTTAAAAGTGGGTTACATTTTTTGTTGTTGTTGTGTGTCAGGTTATTTTGAATTACATCCTTAGAACTGTGACCATTATGTTGCGAAGACTCTGCATTCTGTTTCCTTCTTTTGAAGAATGTTGATGTTTTTGTCTTAGCAGGTAGTTGACTAGACTTGCATGAGGCTCTTTCATGCTCTGTGGACAGAAGTCCATACCTCAGTTTCACCATGTAAGCCTTTGTGAACATGTGTGGTTCAGAGATCAACCAAAGACATGTGGGGTGTTCATGTGCAGAGTTTGGGGATTCTTCTCTACCTCAGTCCCTCCAGCATTCTCCTGTACTCTGGCAACCAGCTGCAGCTGCCTGGGCTTCTTTCTTTGGCTTTTCTTCTAGCCAGAAAACAGACCTTGTGTGAGAGTTTTAGCTACCTACATACCTTGCATAGCTACAGCCTGCCTTCTGGGCAGAGACCGAAAAATAGATCAAGAGAAGTCATTGCCATGCTAACTACTTCTCCACAGTTTAACTCCCTCCCCAGTAAGCCTGCTTTTCTTTACTCTCTAGAATACTCAGATTTCTCAGAATTTATAGGTGTTATCTGGTGCAGTGTTGGTTTATAGAGAATTTATACTTCCCTACTGAGAGTGGAATTCCCTAACTTATGTTTTAGAAGTGTCACTCTGTCTTTTCTATTGAGATTAGACCAACAGAGGAGATGACCGGAAGCCAGGGACAAGGGAGGCATTGAAGTGGTCTGGGCCAGAGAGCTCAGAAGTATTGATCAGTGATAGAGAGGTGCAGATACTTCTAGAATATGTTTTAAAGAATGAACCAATAATAATTGTTACCAGGTTGAATTATTGGTGTGAGGAAGAGAGAAATCAAGAGTTTTGTGAATTTTGCAAAGTAAGTGGCATTGTTAAGATGCTATTGACTGGGATGAGGAAGATACCAAAAAAAAAGGCAGATTTTCAGGGCTGGCACAGAATGAATTAAGTGTTGATTATGCTATTAGATATCAAATTAGAGATAATAAGTAGGATAGTTAAATATGTCTACCTTTCTAGAGAATTGTTCGATATACAAACCTCAGAATATTCAGCATTTTTTAATTATGACTGAACAAATTTAATGCTGTAGAAAATTCAGTAGATAGGGATAATTTTGGCATTCCTGTATTGTAGGTATCATGCATCGGAACTCATTACCATACTTCAGTGCTTCATGAGCCTGTGTTAGGATGTGTTTATCATGAGACGGGATTTTTTACTGAGTAAGAGCATAGGGCTTTGACCCATGTTTCCAGGATTTTTATTCCCGTTTGCAGTCACTACCAAGGTGACCATATATATGTGTTTTGGTGATCTATCCAGCAAACTTCCCCAAAGCTTACTGGCTTTGAACAACAAGCATTTTGTTATTTCTTATGCTTTGGTGTGTTGACTAGGGCTCAGATGGATTTATTTTCCTGATTGTGTTTGGGGTGCCTCACATAGGTCTAACGAGATGGCAGTTGGAGCAAAAACATTAAAGATGGCTTTGTTCTCATCCAGTCCCTTGGTGGGAGAGCTTAAAATCTGGGCTCAGCTCAGCTTGTTCATGGGACAACTGGGCTTTTCTCTCTCAAGATGGTTTTTCACATGGTCTTCCCATGTAGGATCTCCAGTAGCATAGCTGAGCTACTCACACGTGTGGCAGGGCTCCCCAAAATGCAAAAACAGAAGCTACAAGGTCTTTTTGAATGCTGTACTGAATGGTTTCAGGGTCTGTTGGGGTATTATATTGGCTAAAGTGAGTCACAGCATCTGCCCAGAATCAATACACACAGGGATCTAATAAATGGTGGTTTACTGGGGTGACCGCATCAAGTTACTTAACCTCTCTGTGTCTCGACGTACGTTTAATTGAGAGTGTTCCTGTAAATATTACATAAGAGTATAGTGAAAATCAGAATTAATTTATGAAGAGTACAAAGGTTAGGGTATGGCACGCATCTAAAACATGTTTGTTATTATTATTTATTTTATTTTTAGCTATTTAAAAATATCATACTTTGTTCAGCTTGGTACTAGGGTATATTGTTTGCCATCTGACAAATTTTTTTGTGGTCCACGATGCACCCGTATTATCGCATTTCCCTTTTTCATTATGTTTTATGTATGACTTCTGTCTATTCCCCAACTTAAAACTAATGAAAGGAAAGCTATATAATATGACTGAAGGCATCGTATCCTCAAAACAAAGGGCTCTTTGAAGGGGATTTCAAAAGAAAACCTCCAAATACATTTCTTACATTATTTTTAGCCTAACTGATTTATTCCATCATCCATGCAACTTTTTGATAATGCTTTACACAGCTGGATTCTGGACAGATTTTATCATAAAATGCCCTTGTGCATTTATGACTCTTGACTTCTTTTTATAGTAGGTCAAAAATTAATACGGATCCTTCAGGCATCAACGTTCAGGTAAAAAACTGAATAGATGGGAAAGGCCGCTAATGCTGGTCTCTTCTTGGTTCCTTCTGAGAGAACACCTGTGGACATGGGGGACATTTGTGGTGGGTGAAAATAGGGTACATATGTTTGTCCATCTCAGCTCATTTCCTGGGATGGAAGGTGGTGATTAGAAGCTCTCCTACTTCCTCTTCTCCCCTGACAAGGCTGACTTCAGCCATTATTCCAACAGAGGAGGTTGTGCTGAGGAACACAAGACCTGAGGCCCCGAGAACTTCTCTCCAGTGTCTCTCCTCTTGCTTCAGCCATCAGCCTGGTTTTTACCTATTTTGTATGTTTTATTTCTGTGTAAGATTTTTTATTGTATAAAAAAAGCCAAGCTAAGAAAATAGTTTGGAAACTATTTTTTTTCAAAAGTCTGTTGTAAAATTTAATTATATATTCTTATAATTAGGATTAAAATGCCTTTGGTAGGGTTGAGAGAATTGGTCAAGAGGGACAGCATCATATTATAAATTATTTGCTTTCCTAATACCATATATCCAGGTGAGGAATGGGGAGTTCGTGAGAAGGGACAGGAAGACCTTGTGACACTGCAGAGTCAGGCAAAGGAAAGAGATTCACATGGAGAAATGTGTTAGTAGGCAGAGCAACATGAAGGGTTAAATTCTTGGGAAGTGCCAGAATGGACATGTGAAGATATTAATTGCATGATGATAAAGATACAGCGCTGATGAAATTACTGTAAAATTATGCCTTGGGTTGGTCACATTCCTGTTTTCTGTATTCTCTGAAATGATGTGGCTCCTTAAAATACACAGGCTCTAGCTCATGACCGGTCCCTAGTTGGGTCTGTTTGGTCACCAAAGCGTACATGCATATTGGGAATGTGTGCAGCTGTGGGGATATTATGATTGGACTCACTGAGTGACTATGTGAGTACAGTAATAGTTAGCTGGGGCAGCTGGGTCACAACACCATAGACCAGGGGGCTTGAACAACAGGTGTTTACTTCTCACAGTTCCAGAGGCCTGGACATCCTAGATCAGAGTGTCAGCATGGTCATGGTCTAGGGAGAGCTCTCTTCCTGGCTGCCTTCTTAGTATGTTGTCACATGGCAGAGGGCAGAGGGAGAGAGAGACAGCATGTTTTCTGGTATCTTCTCATAAGTACATTAATTCCACCATGGGTCTCCATCTCCTGAAATAATTACTTCTTGTTGTGATTTTGTTTAATTAACATTTGTTAAGTAGAACCCTGGAGTTTTGGACGGTGAGCCACGGTTCAAAAAAAGAACACAAGTTAATTGAAATAGAGAAGTTTATTACTCACAGTCCTGGAGGGGCTGTGTGGGGAGGTTAAGGCAGGATGCAGGAGAGAGAGAGCACAGTGAAACATGGGTACCTGCGTGTGTTGGACTTCCCAGGCTATGGCCAGACTGGTGAATTCAAACCCCAAAGAGTGGGGTTTTGATAAGCTTCATGGTGGTCTTATGTAAGGGAGAAATCCCAGGAGGAGGGGAGAATGCTCATCACAGTGGTGGTTGGTGGAGTCATACCAGGAACTTACATTCACCTGTCACTCTGTGGTTCATATCCAGGGCATGAGCTTAGTGGAGGTCCAGTGACAGTTCAAGGCCACCCAAAATGGATGTGGAGGCCAAGATGTTATGGAATAGTTTAGCTAAACTCATAACACCTGGCAAAGGTCTGGTCTCCAAATACCATTACAGTGGGGTTTGGGTCTTCAACAGATGAACTCTTGAGGGAACACAGTTGAGTCCATAGCAAGTGCTTATTACAAGAAATACTTACTATTAAAAAAACAAAATTCAAATGAATCAACTTTAAAGATCTTCCTAGTTTTACCCAACAATTCTTGAGTTGGACAGCAACCAGTCTAGCCAATAGAAAGGACCTTTGAGGAGCTGTTCAAAATGAAAGATTTTTATAGACAGATGGGAACAGAAACAAGGAAATCATATGAGGCAAAACAGCAGGTTGGTGATTGCAGGGTCACTTTCCTTATAGGGCATGGCAGGGGTTTGACTAGTGTTGGTCAGGCAACTCTTGATTGACTGGTTTAAGATCCCATTTCTGGGACAGCCAAAATCAAAATGAAGTCTTGGGCTTGGGTAAGTGACTATACTTGGGCCTGCTGTCTCATTTTTTAACAACATAGACCAAATACTGTATTTCCCTCATTGACTGGAAGGCCGAAAAGAGGTTTATTCTTTATGCTTCTTACAAGGAGACATTTAGGGATATTTGAGGGATAAAAAGGAAAAATGTCCAAATGCACATACCCCAGTGGTTTACTGTAGATAATGTTCCTAATCATGGTCTAATCACTATAGCAATAGTCAGTGGTGGTCTTAAATCGCAGAAAAAAAAATAAAAGAAAGGAAAAGAAATCCACGGACTAATAGTTAGCTGGTTTTCCTTTTATAAGAAAAATAATAAGTCCCTGAAGAGACTTGTACTTAGACTTTTAGGAGATAAAACAGTAAATATCAGAGGCATAGAGACTGAGAAGCACAGCACGAACCTCTTCTTTTGCAGATGGTGGGAAGTCATGTTGTGTGGCTGTGCATCAGTCACCACATGCAAATAGGGTCATGGTGCAGATTCTTCTGTGCTAATCTTAGGCACAGTCAGTGCACTGTGGAGTTTTTGTTCACCACCAAAGGAACCACGGCAGATATGTCCCCAGATATGTCACTTTCTCCATGATTGGCTCCTCTGTGCTCCATGCAAATTTATTCCTCATGGCGCTGACATGCTGGTGTGGAGTCAACAAGGAATCCGCACTCACCCAGGACACCACCACTCACCCTCCCCCCCCCCATTTTGGAACTGCAGTTGCCTGGAATGATATGGTCAAAAAAGAAAGGCTTTTATGACACCAAATCTCTGCTCTTACTCACAACCCTATATAAACGAATTAATTAAAAGGGGACGTTTGATATTTGACTCAGTAGGTCATTAACACATCTTAATAGAAGAATTTTATCTCTCAAGCAGAAAAAAGAGCCAATGTCTTCTTACCGAATACTTATCATGACGGTTAACTTCGTGTGTCACCTTGGTTGTGCTGAGGAATGCTCGGAGAGCTGGTAATGTGTGATTTCTGTGTTTGTGTAGGTGTCTCTGAGAGAGACATTTGAGTCTTATTATCCCATCCGGGGAGGGCTTGAGTAGACTTGCTTAAGCTCCCTTGTGCATCTGTCCTGCTCTTGGACACCAGTGCCCCTAATGTGGGGCCTTTGAACTCAGCCTGGGACTTACCCTCTCCCCACCCACCCCCAGTTCTCAGGCATCAGCCTAGGAATGAATTGTGTGGTGACCTTTCTGGCTCTCTAGCTCCCGGACAGCAGGCGTACCCTTCTCAGCCTCCATAACCACCTGAGTCAATTTTATACTCAATCTCCTCTTAGACATGTCTGCCTTCGTGTATGTATTATATATCTATTGGTTTGGTGTTTCTGGAGAACCTGACTCATACAGTTATGGAGCTTAAAGTAATTGAGTTATGAGAACTTTTCCCATTATTCAAAACCCTCTGATTATATTTTGATTCTTAAAAAAATAATCTCCAGAATCTTCCCTTCAACTTGTGCTACCTTCCTATCCTGCCTTTCTGCTGCCTTCAAGGTATGGATTCGGGAGTGTTGAGTGGTTCTGAGTGATAGGCAAGGAGTGAAAAGAAGACCTGACTTCTTTTTCTTTTGTTTTGGGAGGGAGGAATTCCCTCTCACTCACAAGCATTGCACTCACACTGACGCCCCCCCCACACACAGTTTTTTAGAGAGCATACCCAATTATTTTATATACTTTGCTGTTATAACTAGATCTAATAGAGTTTGCCGGATTAAATCATTATTTATCTACCATCTAATTATATTTATTAGAATTCCAGTTTTGCTGCTCTTCAAATCATAAGTGTAGTTGGTGAATATCAGAGATCAGATTTGGGTACCAGTAACTCATCCATCCACATGTCTTCTTTTCATTCCATATCCAAACTAACTCATTTTATTTAGTTATGTTCCAAACCAAGACCATCTTGATCCCATTATATTTCAGACAGATTTGGGGGAATTAGGGCAAGGTCCAAGAACATAACTTGGAAGACAAGACCACCTTTTATAAAGCACACTCATGCTGATCAATAACTCTACATTTTCTCTCCATGTTTAATGGGATTAGAAATTATTCACTTTCTCATTTTCAGGCATGCTTAATAGGCTATGGAGTGCATGAAAGCAGGGACTTTGTCTCTTTGATTTCTTGCTGCATTCTGAGAACCTGGTAGAGAGCTTGGGTCGTACTTGGTACTTATTACACATTAGTGATTGATCTACAGTCTGACAGCATCTGTGCAGGATAGACTCAAGTAAGGTTCTGGGGGCCTGTGATGACTCCTTACTGACAGTGTGATTAAGCAAGAACTAGCCTTCTAGGTGGATCTTGGTGGCTGAGCAGTAGCCTGTGGAAGATGCACATGCAATTTCCACTGCTTTTTCTCTGCAATTGGGATAAAACTAGCATAAATAGAATTAGAACCAAGTCTATTTTTAAACATCTAGTCAAATAATGAAACTAGACAATGATCATCGATGGGCATTAATATCACAAAAAGATGAAACAACCACATAATAGTTAACCTCTTGAGTGATACATACAGCATCAGAATGACACAGTAAATCAAAAAAGGAAGGAAGGAAGGTGGGAAGGAAGGAAGGAAGAATGTGGGAACATTATAGGAATGATGACCCCGGATCTTTAATAAACAAGTTAAAACAGAAAAAAGAGGGAGAGAAACACATATGTTAAAGAACTTTCTGAGACATAGGCAGACGCTCATGCATGGACTTTCTCTGGGCACAATTGGGAAAATCTGAACTCTGGCAGCATATCTGATGGTATTAATTACTTATATTTTATATTTAGTTTTAAAATGTTATTGAATTTATGTTTTTGAAATGAGTCCTTTCCTTTCAAATTAAGCACATAAATATTCAAAGATAAACTGTTATGATTTGTAGAATTTACTTCAAAACAATCCAGGTTAGAAACATAAAACAAGACTGTGGATTTTTTTTGGTAGCTTGGTAATGACTATATAGGATTTCATTGTTCTGCTTATTCTAGTTTTGTTTATGTTTGAAGTTTTTCCATTGGTGGGGGGAAACATAATATTAAAACTATAATTGTCAGCATTACTGTTAAGGGGGGGGAAGTGTAGTAGGAGCCTAGCTGTATAAGAAACAGTCATAAATAGTATTTATTGTCTAGGTTTCATAAATAACGATTTTGGAAATGGGCAAGTTTCTTTATTATTAAAATAAATAACTGCTCTGGAGATTTTCATGTGTTGCCAGAAAATTGAAATTAATTAAATCTAAGCCTCCCCATATAACATCCAGTTTACAGAAAAGGCAGGGGCAGGGGAGTGTTCTAAATAGCAGCCTGAGTATCCATCAGCAGAATCCACAGCAAGGGGACTGGTTGTCAAACAGAAATTAGTAACTGTGGTGGTTGTGGGAGAGACACACCCACCAAATACAATATGTAAATACTGTTCAATTCGTTTGAATACTCTTCTCATCTTCAGGACAAAAAGGAAAGGGAGGAAGCTTGGAGACTATTGTTTTCATTCTGACTATAATCATTCTAACCTTTAATTACCTTGTTTTTCCCTAGACAGAGACATATTTATAATCAATTTTTTACCTACTGAGCACTCTACTGACTTTCAGTAAGCCACATAACACTCGGTACTGACCACAATCTAATTTCGGTAGGAGGTTTTCCCCAGGGGAGTAATATGCAGCATTTTAATAATAAACAGCCTTGTCTGTTGCCCAGGAGAACACAGGCATTTTTTCCCCACAACATCCCCAGGACTTTGGGAAATGCTTGGCACATAGTGGGTGCTTAGTAAATACTTGTTGAACAGCCTGCATAAGTTGAAAACTAAATGAATCATTTCAAATGAGAAGTGTTCCTTTCTGAGCCTTAGTGCCTTCTCATAAGACTCCTCTATCTTCATGCCACAGATCAGTGTGACAAATGCTCCAAAGATGTCTTAACCCGGGGCGTGCAGCATACGCTCAAGCCAGATGCATTGTGCAGCAGATGCTGGGCAGTAACAAGGAGTCCACCACCGAAACTCGGGAGAGATGGGGAGTGCTACCAGCAAGCTCTCTCCTTGGGTTTCCTCCCTGTTTGTACAAGCACAGTTCTAGCTTTATTGAAATAGGACACAGAATAAGGTGAGAAGCTGACTAATGGTAGTTAACTGGCTCAGTGATTTGGCATAATACACAGTTGCAGAGGCTGAGCAGTCGAAAGGAATAAAACACATTCTGTGCTCACAGCAGCACTGACTTAGTCTTATGCACATGAGAAGTTCTGCTGTGTTGTTCTTGTACAGTTTGCCAGGAGCCATGTATGTTGGGGAAGGACAGAGAGGTGGAGATGAGCTCTGGGTTTGGGGGGTAGAGCCTGGGTTCCAGGTTTCACCTCCACCACCCTCCCCCTGTGTTACCATGCCCAGTGCATGCCTCTTCTCCCGGCCCGAGGTCCTCACTATCAACAAATAGAAGGCTAATGGAAACGATAGCCCAGGCCTCACTGAGTCCTCCATTCTCTAAAACCCACTCCCTGAAAATTACACTTACATCCGTCAGTGAAAGTAAAATACAGAACTTGTTGCTTTTTAATGACCATTTAAAGTACTTGGCCCACAGAAAAGAAAGTAGATTTCTCCTAACAAAGTTGAACTTTTGAGGATCACCTGGTATATGATGAAGAACATTAAGCATTAGTATCCTGTAGTGTCTCACAGCAAGAAAAGCAACATGCATTTCTTCGTACGGTAAAATATATGAAAGACCGGGCGCCTGGGTGGCTCAGTTGGTTAAGCGACTGCCTTTGGCTCAGGTTGTGATCCTGGAGTCCCGGGATCGAGTCCCACATCAGGCTCCCTGCTCGGCAGGGAGCCTGCTTCTCCCTCTGACCCTCCCCCCTCTCATGTGCTCTCTCTCATTCTCTCTCTCAAATAAATAAATAAATAAAAATCTTAAAAATATATATATATATATGTATGAAAGACCAAAAGTGCCCCTTTCAAATCAGATGGAAAGCTGAGCTTGCTTTTCTTAAGCCTTTTTAAGCCAACAACATTGTCTTGACAGGGAGGAATCATGAAAGAAGATGAAGACAATGGGGAAGAGTTGCATTCCTTATCTTATTGTTAATAAGCAACCACCTGTTTATTAAAACTCCCTTCCAGTTTAATCTGGTATAAGTGGCTTTAAAATATGACTTTTCCAGATACAGCTTTCAGAATGTTTAACTACTGTCTTGGAATTAATATGTCAGTAACACTAAATGAGTTTTTCCAGTGCTCAGAGGTCCTTAGGAACTGACAGATAGAATATTAAGCATTTGAAGTTTTGTGATGCAGTCCCATTGGTCTGATCACTCCTGCTCTGGGAAGATAAGTACCTGACCCTAGATGACATGAAACAGTTTATTGCTGATTCCTGACTTCAGTGCAATTCCCTAGAAGAATCCAGCAAAACACCACTTGTGTTTAAAAGAGATGATTGTAAATTAACCTTGAAATAGCTGAATTAAATAAAATGGCATAATCACTAGCCAAATTTCAACTCATGCATTATTGGCTCTGAAATCATTAAAGATAGTTCTGATTTTTAAAAAAGTCACAATATAGATGCATGTGGAGAAAATTAGCTTTTTGTTGGGTCCTTGTATTAATTTACTATCTGACACATACATTTACTAAGAAAGAAAAACATATTTGTTTCATGACTCCTTAAAAAATATATTTCTGGATTTAGGGCAATAAATCTTTTGCATACTCACTCATTGTGATTGCATATCTGCTTACACTATTCTCCGTGAACTAAAAAATCAGTGTTAGGGCAAGAATTTTTTGCAAGTTTCTTACTCTGAATTCCAAAATTTAAGATTTGGGGAATAAGTTAGTGATCATTATATCAAGCTAACTCATTTCAAATATGCAAATAAAAGGGTTAATGTGGACGAGTGAGTTGCCTGCGGTTGTATGTACCTAAGTACTGAGGTTTTCAGACTTGACAAAAAAATATCTAGCTTTAAAGAAGTGCAGGGCTAGTCCTGGTTTATTCTGATGCTGTATCTCCCCCAGCCAGACAACTTATTTTGGTATCAGTTCACCATCTTCTGGACAATTATCTTTTCATTGTCCCCAAGCCTTCTCCCCTGTTCCTTAAGTGTTGTGGTTTACTGCACAGATCTGGGACTCTCCTGGCTTGGGTCGTGTCACGTGCTAGCTACGTGACGTTAGCCAACTTACCTAAGTTGTCCGTGACTCCTTTCCCTCTTCTGCTCAATGGAAATAGTAATAGACTTGAGGATTAAATAGATTAATATATGTAGAGGATTTAATACAGAGCCTGGAAAGTGACAGACGGTAAACAGTTTAATGGTATCATGATCATGCTATGGTCATGATCTTCTTCATCACCAATTTTTACTTATGAGTTACCTCCAAATAAAGCCTCCACAGACACTATCTTCCTTTAAAATATGCTTTTAAAAATTCTATGCCTCTCAGTTTGACTGATGTCAATATGATCCTCCCAATTAGGGAGTCATTAGTATTTCCTGCCTTTTCCCAAACCTTGCCTTCCGCTTCACTAGCTAATTGAATGAACAAATATTGCGGACGGTAAATTCCTAAATCTGTACTGTCTACTCATTTCTTTCCATCTTAATTTCCACAGTTATAATCCAGGTTCCCACTGTTACCTAGATGTATTTTTCTAAAAGTTTCCTAATTTAGTTACAGGTCTCCTATGTTACCCACTGAAATCACTCTCCATTACATTTCTGGAGACGTTCACCAAAAATGGGAAGTGATCCTTTCACTTCCCTGCTTGAAACCCTCCAATATCCTCTCTTTACTTACAAACCATAGTCCATGGTCCTCAGGATAACTTGTACCCTAGTTTTCCACAATGGCATTATCACTCAAATGATAAGGAAATATTTTTAGCTCAAGAACACTTTATATTCACCCTTGCTTCCGTAACACTGTTGCTTTTTCCTGAAATGGTTCTCCTCTTCCTTTGTCTACCAAATGCATCTTACCTATCAATATCCTCTTCAGATGATACCTCTTCTGTGCTATACCAACACCCACCAGTGTTCAAGATAAACTGCTCATTGTTAAGTAGTATTTATGTCTTCCATGTTATCCCTACTCTTCTATTATACTTCAATATTTGTTTACAAATCTGGCTTTCTTAATGTTAAAGAAAAAAATATTCTGACCCATGTTAAAATGTAAGGAAGACTTTACTCAGAACTATTGAAACAGGGGAGAGAAATGTCTCAACTCTGAATACAGCAACACAGTTGGAAATTTAAAGCCAATGGGTGGAGCTTGAGGGTGAGTGGGGTGCAGGGTGGGGGCAGTGGATTGTTAAGAGGAGACACTGAGGATAGGAGAATTTTGGTAAAGCAACTTAAAGGGATTTTCGCTGAAGACAGCCCCGAGTGATCATATTATCAAAGGTGGGGAATGAAGAATTTGACCAGATGTTGAGGGTGATCATATACCAAGGATGGGGGATTACGTGCTAAAACTGGACTATATAGACCAAAAGACAGGATGGGAGCCAAGCTTGAGACCTATTAAAAAAGAGGGCTCAGAGGAGATTATTCAAAATTTGGTCAAGGAGAAAATCTGTCAGCTTTAGACTGAGATTTCCTTTAAGGGTAGAGTGTGTCCTTTCTCTCTTTATTTCATACACCTTAACACAGTGGTTGATAAACTGTAGGTGCTTAAGAAATGGACTGAACCTCTTCAGGTAAGGTCAACATTTGGAATCTCAGCTATTTCAAAGGCCATTAGAAGAGCTTAGAGGATCTATAACATAAGGGAATGCATTCCAATCATATATCAGGTTGACTTCAAGCTCAAGGACATGTCACAGTTCCTGTGCTTCCTCTTATTTGCTTGCTCATTTGTTCTTGACCCGATGTGGCCCTTTAAAAGAAATCACTGTTTACAGTACACTATATTCCAGATTGACTGCACGTTTGTGCCAGTTCAATCTTCATTGTGTGCTTGAGGCTACGGTGAAATTGATATTAACCTTTCTATCTGAAATTAATTTCCTTTTTGACCAGATAATTTTGCTCCAAGACTTCTTAGGCTTAAAATAATAATTCAGAGGGGCGTCTGCGTGGCTTAGTCATTAAGCCTCTGCCTTCGGCTCAGGTCATGGTCCCAGAGTCTGGGGATCGAGCCCCACATCAGGCTCCCTGCTCGGCGGGAAGCCTGCTTCTCCCTCTCCCACTACCCCTGCTTGTGTTCCCTCTCTCCCTATGTCTCTATTTGTCAAATAAATAAAATCTTAAAAAAAAAAAAAAGGATAATAATTCAGAAACAATACTTCTATGTTTAATTTTTAGTTAAAATTTTTTTGATGGTGGCACTGTATCCATAAGTGCATACATTTTAAGTGTACAGCTGAATTATTTTTACATATGCATATATCTGCAAGAACTCCATGCACATTAGGGAATAGAAACATTTCAACACTATGGTATGCTTCCCTGTGCAACATCATCAGGCAACGTCCACCCCAACACACACCACAAGGTCAATTACTGTTTTGACCTCTATCACAACAAATTAGTATTTCTTATTTTTGATATCCATGTCAGTGGAACAAATAGAGTGTGTTTTCATTTTGAATCTGGCTCTTTCATTCAGTATTATTCTGTGAGATTCATTTTGTTGCAAGTATATTCTTGTATGTTTTTGAGTATATACCCAGGATGGAATTTCTGGGATGCAAGGCACAATACATTTAGGTTAATTGTATATTTTAATTTTTTTTATTCTACGATCTCAGTAGGGCTTTTGGCACGATGTTTAATGGATGTTGTGATCTTGTTTCCAAACCTAGAGAAAATGGGCAATATTTTCCCATTATTTGAATTTTTTGTAGATACAACTCCTTTGCTAGATTTCGTAGTGTACTTATCACAAGAAAATATTGAATTTTGTGAAATATTTCTTGTGCATTTCTTCCACTGATGATAGTTTTTGCACTTTATTTTGAAATCTGTGAATTATATTTATTTTTTTAAAGATTTCATTTATTTATTTGAGAAAGAGAGAGAGAGCATGCACATCCAGGGGGAGGGGCAGAGGAAGAGGCAGAGAATCCCAAGCAGACTCCACACTGAGTGTGGAGCTGGATGGGGTCCTTGATCCCACAACCCATGAGATCATGACCTGAGCCAAAATCACAAGTCGGTCGCTCAACTGACTGACTCATCGAGGTGCCCCAAGAATTACATTTATATTTTAATATTAAATCCACTTTTCATTTTTGAAATAGACTTGACATATTATGCTTTTTATACTTTGCTGGACTGAGTTTGCTAATATGTTATTTATGATTGTTACATCTAAGTTCATGAAAGTAATTAATCTCTGATTTTCCCATCTTATAAAAAATAAGGTTAATTTTTTGTTCCCTTCTTATAAAGGAAAATTATGTTTATTCTGGCTTTTTAAAGCAAGCTGGTAAATGCTCCCTTTTTCTTTTCTTTGAATGATTTTGTATAAGATTAGTATTATTTCTTTTTAAGTGTTTGAAATTGTTCACTATTGAATCTTTCTTGATCTAGACCTTTCTTTATGGGGAATTCCTAACATAAGACTGTCATTTAGGGTTTCCCATTTTCCATCTTTTTATTAGATTGGTTCTATAGTGCTTTTACAAGGAGTGTGACCAATTTTTCTAAAATTAAAAAATATGGGGGCACAGTCAGTTAAGCGTCTGACTTCAGCTCGGGTCATGATCTCCGGGTCCTGGGATCCAGCCCTGCATGGGGCTGCTGGTCAGCGGGAGTCTGCTTGACCCTCTGCTTTTGCCCCTCCCCCCACTTGTGCACACATGCTCTCTCTCTTTCAAATGAATAAATAAAATCATTAAAAAAATTTTTTTAATGTGCAAAATAGTTTACATTATTTCTTTACTACACTTTACTACATGTCGGCTCTGTAGTGATGTTCCCTTTTAAATACAGAATCTTAGATTTTGGCTCTTTTCTTTTTTATTCTATATCAAACTTGCTGGAGAGTATAAATTCTATAATTCATCTAAAGTAAATATTTTGGTTTCCTTTATTTTTATTGTATTTCTATGTAATTTCTTTTTTTTTATTCTTATGTTAATCCCCATACATTATATCATTAGTTTAGATGTAGTATTCCATGATTTATTGTTTGTGCATAACACC
Source organism: Mirounga leonina (assembly GCF_011800145.1). Taxonomy (NCBI): domain Eukaryota; kingdom Metazoa; phylum Chordata; class Mammalia; order Carnivora; family Phocidae; genus Mirounga; species Mirounga leonina. The sequence goes on along the minus strand of NW_023270380.1, from coordinate 17,783,862 downwards.
TAGTGCTCCATGCAGAATGTGCCCTCCTCAATACCCACCACCAGGCTAACCCATCTTCCCATCCCCCTCCCCTCTAGAACCCTCAGTTTGTTTTTCAGAGTCCATCATCTCTCATGGTTCGTCTACCCCTCTGATTTCCCCCGCTTCATTCTTCCCCTCCTGCTACCTTCTTCTTCTTCGTCTTTTTTTTTTTTCTTAACATATATTGCATTATTTGTTTCAGAGGTACAGATCTGAGATTCAACAGTCTTGCACAATTCACAGCGCTTACCAGAGCACAACCCTCCCCATTGTCTTATCACCCAGTCACCCCATCCCTCCCACCCCATCCCCCACTCGAGCAACCCTCAGTTTATTTCCTGTGATTAAGAATTCCTCATATCAGTGAGATCATATGATACATGTCTTTCTCGGTTTGACTTATTTCGCTCAGCATAATACCCTCCAGTTCCATCCACGTAGTTGCAAATGGCAAGATCTCATTCCTTTTGATGGCTGCATAATATTCCATTGTGTATATATACCACATCTTCTTGATCCATTCATCTGTCGATGGACATCTTGGCTCTTTCCACAGTTTGGCTATTGTGGACATTGCTGCTATAAACATCGGGGTGCACGTACCCCTTCGGATCCCTACATTTGTATCTTTGGGGTAAATACCCAGTAGTGCAATTGCTGGATCATATGGTAGCTCTATTTTCAACTTTTTGAGGAACCTCCATACTGTTCTCCAGAGTGGCTGCACCAGCTTGCATTCCCACCAACAGTGTAGGAGGGTTCCCCTTTCTCCGCATCCCCGCCAACATCTGTCGTTTCCTGACTTGTTAATTTAGCCATTCTGACTGGTGTGAGGTGGTATCTCACTGAGGTTTTGATTTGGATTTCCCTGATGCCGAGCGATATTGAGCACTTTTTCATGTGTCTGTTGGCCATTTGGATGTCTTCTTTGGGAAAATGTCTGTTCATGTCTTCTGCCCATTTCTTGATTGGATTCTTTGTTCTTTGGGTGTTGAGTTTGATGAGTTCTTTATAGATTTTGGATACTAGCCCTTTATCTGATATGTCATTTGCAAATATCTTCCCCAATCTGTCGGTTCTCTTTTGGTTTTGTTGACTGTTTCCTTTGCTGTGCAAAAGCTTTTTATCTTGATAAAGTCCCAATAGTTCATTTTTGCCCTTGCTTCCCTTGCCTTTGGCGATGTTTCTAGGAAGAAGTTGCTTCGGCTGAGGTCAAAGAGGTTGCTGCCTGTGTTCTCCTTTAGGATTTGGATGGACTCCTGTCTCACATTGAGGTCTTTCAAACATTTGGAGTCTATTTTTGTGTGTGGTGTAAGGAAATGGTCCAGTTTCATTCTTCTGCATGTGGCTGTCCAATTTTCCCAACGCCATTTATTGAAGAGACTGTCTTTGTTCCATTGGACATTCTTTCCTGCTTTGTCAAAGATGAGTTGACCATAGAGTTGAGGGTCCATTTCTGGGCTCTCTATTCTGTTCCATTGATCTATGTGTCTGTTTTTGTGCCAGTACCATGCTGTCTTGATGATGACAGCTTTGTAATAGAGCTGGAAGTCTGGAATTGTGATGCCGCTGGCTTTGTTTTTCTTTTTCAACATTCCTCTGGCTATGCGGGGTCTTTTCTGGTTCCATATTAATTTTAGGATGATTTGTTCCATTTCTTTGAAAAAAGTGGATGGTATTTTGATGGGGATTGCATTGAATGTGTAGATTGCTCTAGGTAGCATTGACATCTTCCCAATATTTGTTCTTCCAATCCATGAGCATGGAACGTTTTTCCATTTCTTTGTGTCGTCCTCAATTTCTTTCATGAGTATTTTATAGTTTTCTGAATACAGATCTTGGTTAGATTTATTCGTAGGTATCTTATGGTTTTGGGTGCAATTGTAAATGGGATCGACTCCTTAATTTCTCTTTCTTCTGTCTTGTCGTTGGTGTATAGGAATGCCACTGATTTCTGTGCATTGATTTTATATCCTGCCACTTTACTGAATTCCTGTATGAGTTCTAGCAGTTTTGGGGTGGAGTCTTTGGGGTTTTCCACATAAAGTATCATATCATCTGCAAAGAGTGAGAGTTTCACTTCTTCTTTTTGATTTGGATGCCTTCGATTTCTTTTTGTTGTCTGATTGCTGTGGCTAGGACTTCCAATACTATGTTGAATAGCAGTGGTGATAGTGGACATCCCTGCTGCATTCCTGACCTTAGGGGGAAAGCTCTCAGTTTTTCCCCATTGAGAATGATATTCGCTGTAGGTTTTTCATAGATGGCTTTTATGATATTGAGGTATGTACCCTCGATCCCTATAATCTGAAGAGTTTTGATCAAGAAAGAATGCTGTACTTTGTCAAAAGCTTTTTCTGCATCTACTGAGAGGATCATATGATTCTTGTTCTTTCTTTTGTTAATGTATTGTATCACATTGATTGATTTGCGGATGTTGAACCAACCTTGCTGCCCAGGGATAAATCCCACTTGGTCATGGTGAATAATCCTTTTAATGTACTGTTGGATCCTATTGGCTAGTATTTTGATGAGAATTTTTGCATCTGTGTTCATCAGGGATATTGGTCTGTAATTCTCCTTTTTGATGGGGTCTTTGTCTGGTTTTGGGATCAAGGTAGTGCTGGCCTCATAAAACGAGTTTGGAAGTTTTCCTTCCATTTCTCTTTTTTGGAACAGTTTCAGAAGAATAGGTATTCATTCTTCTTGAAATGTTTGGTAGAATTCCCCTGGGAAGCCATCTGATCCTGGGCTTTTGTTTTTTGATGACAGCTTCAATTTCCTTAGTGGTTATAGGTCTGTTCAGGTTTTCTATTTCATCCTGGTTCAGTTTTGATAGTTGATACATCTTTAGGAATGCATCCATTTCTTCCAGGTTATCTAATTTGCTGGCATAGAGTTGCTCAGAATATGTTCTTATAATTGTTTGTATTTCTTTGGTGTTGGTTGTGATCTCTCCTCTTTCATTCATGATTTTGTTGATTTGGGTCATTTCTCTTCTCTTTTTGATAAGTCTGGCCAGGGGTTGATCAATCTTGTTAATTCTTTCAAAGAACCAGCTCCTAGTTTCGTTGATCTGTTCTACTGTTCTTTTAGTTTCTATTTCATTGATTTCTGCTCTGATCTTTATTATTTCTCTTCTCCTGCTGGGTTTAGGCTTTATTTGCTGTTCTTTCTCCAGCTCCTTTAGGTGTAGGGTTAGGTTGTGTACTTGAGACCTTTCTTGTTTCTTGAGAAAGGCTTGTATTGCTATATACTTTCCTCTTAGGACTTCCTTTGCTGCATCCCAAAGATTTTGAACAGTTGTGTTTTCATTTTCATTGGTTTCCATGTATTTTTTTAATTCTTCTTTAATTTCCTGGTTGACCCATTCATTCTTCAGTAGGATGCTCTTTAGCCACCATGTATTTGAGTTATTTTCAACTTTCCTCTTGTGATTGAGTTCTAGTTTCAAAGCATTGTGGTCTGAAAATAGGCAGGGAATGATCCCAATCTTTTGGTACCGGTTGAGACCTGATTTATGACCTAGGATGTGATCTATTCTGGAGAATGTTCCATGGGGACTAGAGAAGAATGGGTATTCCATTGCTTTGGGATGGAATGTTCTGAATAGGTCTGTGAAGTCCATTTGGTCCAGTGTGCCATTTAAAGTCTTTATATCCTTGTTGATCTTTTGCTTACACGATCTGTCCATTTCAGTGAGGGGGGTGTTAAAGTCCCCCACTATTATTGTATTGTTGTCAATGTGTTTCTTTGCTTTTTTATTAATTGCTTTATATAATTGGCTGCTCCCATGTTAGGGGCATAGATATTTACAATTGTTAGATCTCCTTGTTGGATAGACCCTTTAAGTATGATATAATGTCCTTCCTCATCTCTTATTACAGTCTTTGGTTTAAAATCTGATTTGTCCTATATAAGGATTGCCACCCCAGCTTTCTTTTGGTGTCCATTAGCATGGTAAATGGTTTTCCACCCCCTCACTTTCAATCTGGGGGTGTCTTGGTTCTAAAATGAGTCTCTTGCAGACAGCATATCGATGGGTCTTGTTTTTTAATCCAGTCTGATAGCCTGTGTCTTTTGATTGGGGCATTTAGCCCATTTACATTCAGTGTAACTATTGAAAGATAGGAATTTAGTGCCATTGTTTTGCCTGTAAGGTGACTGTTACCGTGTATTGTCTGTGTTCCTTTCTGGTCTATGTTGCTTTTAGGGTCTCTCTTTGCTTAGAGGACCCCTTTCAAGATTTCTTGTAGGGCTGGTTTTGTGTTTGCAAATTTCTTTAGTTTTTGTTTGTCCTGGAAGCTTTTTATCTCTCCTTCAATTTTCAATGACAACCTAGCTGGATAGAGTATTCTTGGCTGCATATTTTTCTCCTTTAGTGCTCTGAATATATCCTGCCAGTCCTTTGTGGCCTGCCAGGTCTCTGTGGATAGGTCTGTTGCCAATCTAATGTTTTTACCATTGTAGGTTACATATCTTTTCTCCCAAGCTGCTTTCAGGATATTCTCTTTGTCTATGAGACTCGTAAGTTTTACTATTAGATGTCGGGGTGTTGACCTATTTTTATTGATTTTGAGAGGGGTTCTCTGTGCTTCCTGGATTTTGATGCCTCTTTCCTTCCCCAAATTAGGGAAGTTCTCTGCTATAATTTGCTCCATTATACCTTCTGCCCCTCTCTCTCTTTCTTCTTCTTCTGGGAATCCCAATTATTCTAATGTTGTTTCGTCTTATGGTATCGCTTATCTCTCGAATTCTGCCCTCGTGATCCAGTAGTTGTTTATCTCTCTTTTTCTCAGCTTCTTTATTTTCCATCAGTTCATCTTCTATATTACTGATTCTCTCTTCTGCCTCATTTATCCTAGCAGTTAGCGCCCCCATTTTTGATTGTACCTCATTAATAGCCTTTTTGATTTCAACTTGGTTAGATTTTAGTTCTTTTACTTCTCCAGAAAGGGTTTCTCTAATAACTTCCATATTTTTTTTCAAGCCCAGCTAGTATCTTTAAAGTGATGATTCTGAACTCTAGATCTGACATCGTACTAATGTCCGTATTGAGTAGGTCCTTGGCAGTCGGTACTACCTCTTGTTCTTTTTGTTGAGGTGATTTTTTCCGTCTTGTCATTTTGTGCAGAGGAGAATAGATTAATGAGAGAACAGAATGCTAGCAGAGTAACAACGTCCGCAGAAAATATACTCTAAACAATTCAGAAAAGACCTGAAGCAGTGGAAAAAGAAATGGAAAGAGAGAAAAAAGAAAAAGAAAAAAAAAGAAAAAGAAAAAGATAAAAACAAACAAAAACAAACAAAACAAAACAACAACAACAAAATAAACCAGAATGTGATCAAATATGATCAGGCTGGTATATAGATCAGTGCCACACACTAGATTTGGGGTGTATTTTGGTGTTTTAGAAGAAAGTGCCTCCCAAAATTTTAAAGAAAGAAAAACTTATATATGTACAAAAATAAGGGTTGATATGACTAAGGGATGGAATATGACTGTAAACATGGAAATTATAAAAAGTTTTATAAAAGGACTTGATAAGAAGTTGTTTGAAAAGAGAAAGAAGAGGATTTAAAAAAAGAAAAAAGAAAAAAAAGGGAGAGGATGTGATCAGGCAGGGGAGTAGAAAAAACCATATACTAGAGATGTAGGGTATATTTTAATCTGTTAGAAGAAACTATCCCAAAATTTTAAAGGGAGAACAACTTATATATATATGCCAAAAATATGGGTAACTACTATGAAGGGATAGGATATGACTCTAAAAATGAAAAATAAAAATGTTTTTTAAAAAAAGGGATTGATAAGATGTTGGTTGAAAAAGGGAAAAAGAAAAATTCAAAAAAAAGGAAAAAAGACAGTTAAAAAAAAATTTAACTTTGAAAGACTAAAGAATCATGGTAAAAAAGCCATGAATTCTATGTGCAGTAGTCCCCTAGTGCTGGAGTTCTGCTGTTCTCATTGATCGGTAAACTTGGTCTTGCCTGGCTGTTCTCGCTGATCTTCTGGGGAGGGGCCTGTTGCCGTGGTTTCCAAATGTCTTTGCCAGAGGCGGAATTGGCCTGCCCTTGCCCCCTCCTGGTAAGTAATCTGCTCGGGTTTGCTCTCCGGAGCTTTTGTTCCCTGCGAGCTTTCCGTACAGCTTTGGAGGCGGAGAGTGAAAATGGCGGCCTCCCAATCTCTGCCCCGGAGAAGCCGAGAACTCGGGGCCCCGCTCCTCAGTGAGCCCCCAGAGAAAAGCCATCAGTCACTCCCGTCTCCCCGGTCTCCGGCTGCACTCCGTGCTCACCTGGCCTGTGACTGCGCGTTTCTATCTCTGGCACCCCACCCCGGGTGGAGTCTCCAAACCCAGCAGATCCCTGCGGTGCGCGGCTCCTCCCCGGGGAGGAAGGTGAGTGTCCCCGGATCTGCCGCTTGTTGGGTCCCTGCTGGAGGAGCAGTGGCCCAACTGTGCCGCGGATCACGGTTTATGGCAACCCCGAGCTGAGAGCCCGCGCCTGGGCTCCCCCTCTGCAGCCGGCTTCCCTGCTCCGTTACCTGGGAGCTCTGCCACACTCAGCAGAGGTCTTTCTGTGACCCCGAGGGTCCTGAGACCACACTGTCCCGCAGGGTTCCACCCCCCGCTTAGCCACCAGAGTGACGTCCCTCAGCAGAGCAGACTTTTAAAAGTCCGATTTTGTGTTCCGTGGTTCTATCACTTGCCAGAAGTGGCTGACGGAGGCCCCTCCCCGTGGTCTATCCTCCCGAATATCGCCTCGGATTCACTTCTCCGCACGTCCTACCTTCCAGAAAGTGGTCGCTTTTCTGATGAGAGAGTTGTTGGTCTTCTTTTCTTCGATCTCCTGTTGAGTTTGTAGGTGTTCAGAATGGTTTGATCCCTATCCAGCTGAATTCCTGAGAGGAGACGAAATCCAGGTTTCCTACTCCTCCGCCATCTTCGCCTCCCTCTCTATTTCTATGTAATTTCTAATCATATTTTTATCTTTTTTTCCTCACATCTTTGGCTTCTGTTAACTCTTTTTGATGTGTCTTGAGATCAATACATAAATACTTGATTTTTAGCTTTATTTTTTCTAACATGTAAATTTAATGTCATAAATGTTTAGTTAAGTGTCTGACTCTTGACTTTGGCTCAGGTCATGAACTCAGGGTCGTGAGATTGAGCCCTTGTCGGGCTCTGCACTGGCCATGGAGACTACTTAAGATTCTGTCTCTCCCTCTGCCTCTGCCCCTCCAACCCACACTCATCCATGCTTTCTCTCTCTCAACAAAAATTAATAAATAAAATAAATGTTTCTCTAAGCTTTAAATTCTCGCCACATGTTTAATATGTAATATTTTATTATATTTAAAATTTTTTATATTTATTATTACTTCCTGACCCATTGGCTATTGAGAGGTGTATTGCTTAATTTTTAAACATCCAAATCATTTCCAATTTGATATCTGTCATTGATTTCTGTCTTAGTTGTACAATGATTAGAAAGCAATTTAGGCATGATTTCAGTTTTTGAAAATTTCTTGAAACACCTCCTTGATATTTTAGTTGTTTTGTACTTAGTCCTTGTTCACTTCAAAAGAGTATGTAATTCAAGGTTGATCTAAGTGATACAGACAGCTGGAGAGAGAACCATCCCATTCCTTGTAATAATAAGTACAACAACCCACACAAATATGAAGCTGTCAGTTTCAAGAAGAGACTGGTGTGCACAGGAACAGACAGGATGCAAACATGCCTCACCTTAGGGAGCTGCAGCTGAACACTGAGCAGGAGAGTCAGGCTGGGGTGGCCAGTGAATGGGTGAAATGATGGTGTGAGAGGGGAAGCACCTGGGGGCCACAGAACCTGGTGGAGCCGGCTCCCTTTGCAGGCTTTTTATCCAGGACCTCAACAACAATGCTCACATAAATGACCTGCAGAGCGTTTTAGGGAAGTGTGCCCCTGGTGATGCTGACCTCACAGGGGAGAACAGCAGCCTATGTGGGAGGGACACGAAATCCCATCAGACCTGTATCCTATCCCTTATCTCCACTGCAGAACAAAAGACTTACTCTCTGGGAGGAAGTGCAAGAACACTGTTGCTCCTGGAGCCCTGGCGGTACCCCACTCCTGCGGGGGTACACTCACTCATCACATTACCCTGGAGGAGGAACAGCAATAGGCTTTCTTTCCAGAATTATTGTTGAGTGAGGGGAGGAGGCTGGAACCATGAGACCCAGGGAGAGTGGGAGAGGGTCAACAGGCACGTGTGTGGAAACAGAGCCTGCCTGATTTGCAGTGCAAAGGAAGGCCTAACAAGGACATAGAGCAGGCATGGAGGCAACCATCTAGCACAACTGTCACCCTGAAAAACCAAGTATTGCTATAGCAATTTGAAGTCTGAGGTGCATTAAAGTCCAACTTCTAACTGGATTAACTCAGATAATTCCCCACTCCCACCCGAGCACTAAAATCACCCAGCAGAGGGGAAGATGCACCCATTCCAGGCATGAAAGCTGGAGTGGCTTGACAAACAGTAGCAGAGATGGAACACATCTTTGCCAGGCTCTTCAGTAAATTCAACACAGCCAAGAAAGGAATTAGTAACTTGAAGGCAGGTCAATAGAAATTACACAAAGTAAAATACAAAATGAAAAATGAGTGAGGAAAAAAACAATAACAAGTCAGCGTTCAAAACCTGCAGAATGATCCTGAATCTTCAAACCTATAACTAATCAGAATCCCAGAAAAAGAGAGTGATTATAGGGTAGAAGGAACATTTGAAGATATAATGGTGGGGTATTTTCTAAAATTAATGTCAGACAGCAAACCACAGATCCCAGAACTTCAGCAAGCAGGATTTTCTTTAAAGGTCATGTCATATTCAAACTGCCTGAAAAGCAAAGACAAAAGAGAAAATTTGTTAATTGTGTTTCAGTTTTCCTATTTCTTCACTATTTGTGCTTGTTCCATATTTCACTGAGAGAGTTATGAAATCTTCCACAATACTTTTTCTTTTAGCTTTTTTCAAATTTTTAAAATATATTTTAGGCCTTGCTATTGTATGTCTAGGGATTTAAAATTGCTGTCTATTCCTGATGGATTGTCCCTTCTATATTTATCTTATATTATGAAATATACCTCTGAATCTATTTTGGTCATTTTTATCTTAAGGTCTACTTTAATATCGCTAAGTTACATGAGTTTTCTTTCTTTAGTATTTGCAGAGAATATTTTTTTCCATTCCTTAATTTTGAAGTCTGTGTTTTCATATTTAAAGTTTGATTCTCGTATCATAGTGGTTTTTTTTTTTTTTTTCCTATTTGGTCTGAAAATCTTTGTCTTTCAAGTGGTGTAGCAGTCTTTTATCATTTAGTGTAATTTCTGATATACTTGGATTAAAATCTACTATTTAAATTCTTTTCCTTATTTTTCACCTCTTCTGTGTTTCTTTTTACCTCCTTTTGGGTTAATCAAATATTTTAACATTATTAAATTAAATTCTCCCATTAATTTGTCATATATTCCTTTTTAAACTATTGTTTTAGTGTTGGGGTGCCTGGGTGGCTCAGTCAGTTAAGCATCTGCCTTCAGCTTGGGTCATGATCTCAGGGTCCTGGAATTGAGCCCTGCAACGGGCTCCCTGCTCAGTGGGGAGTCTGCTTCTTCCTCTCTTCCCCGCCTGTGCTTTCTGTCACTAGTTCTGTCTCTCTCTCTCAAATAAATAAATAAAATCTTTAAAAATAAATAAATAAACTATCATTTTAGTATTTCCTCTAAAGGTAACAACAAACATATTTAACTTATTAAATCTGCTATAAATTAGTACTTTTACTGAATCTCAGATGATGAAAGGGTCTTATACTATTTTAAGTGCATTTGCTGCTACTCCATCTCTTTGCCATTGTTGTCTTGTGTTTAAATTCTACATAGATTTGAAATCTCATAAGACATTGTCAGTATTTTGTATAATCAGTATCATTTAGATACACCTACATATTTATCTGTTCTTCTTTTCTTCATTAATTTCTGCATTTCTGTGTTTCTGTCTAGTATTATTTTCATTTTGCCTGAACAACTCCATTTAGTATTTTTCTTGGTGGAGGACCACTGTCAGAGAAGTTGCTCAGTGCATATGTCCCTGAATATACATTCCAGTGTTACCAAAATCTTCATAATATATATATATATATATTTTTACAAGAAAAGTGGAACAGTAAAAAATCGTAATGAAAAAAATTGACTTATTCTATACATTGAGGTTTCTTACCAGTTATGGAATTAGGTACTTTCAAACTGTTTGATTTTTTTTCATCATTTCATTTGGTAAAACTAGAGGTTGGATCCTGACCAGTCACTAAATCTCTCTTGAATTGTCATATCAGTTGAATTCTTTTTTTTTTTTTTAATTATGTTACATTAGTCACCATATATTACATCATTAGTTTTTGATGTAGGGTTCCATGATTCATTGTTTGCATATAACATCCAGTGTGCCTTGCAATACGTGCCCTCCTTAATAACCATCACTGGGCTAACCCATCCCCCGACCCTCCTCCCCTCTGTAACCCTCATTTTGATTCCCAGAGTCCATAATCTCTCATGGTTCATCTCCCCCTCTGATTTCCTTCCCTTCATTTTTCCCTTCCTTCTCCTAATGTCCTCCACACTATTCCTTATGTTCCACAAATAAGTGAAACCATATGATAATTGACTTTCTCTGCTTGACTTATTTCACTTAGCATAATCTCCTCCAGGCCATCCATGTCGATGCAAAATATCACCAAAAGAAACTCTGACTTTAGATTTTTTTTTTCCTCAATTTTACATCTGTTATTGAGATCAAATGAATGATGCTGAGTTATGGACCAATAATACCATCTTTCTTTTTCTCAGCCAAGGAGTCTATGAATTAATTTTTTAAATATCAGGAACAGCTCATTGGAAAGAGACAGTAGAATTTGTCATCAGCTCCTAAGGAAGAGACCAAAGAGATATACACATTTAGTGTTTGCTTGAAATAGAATCTCACTCTAAAATTATGTTCATCTGTATTTCAGCCCATTAAAGATGTCCCTTTATTGTCTGTCTTGCATGGTTAGTGACAGGGGATATTATACTGTGATGATAATCTTTTTCTTTTTGTCTTTTGTTTTCTGCAGTTTGAACATAATATGCCTATGTATGGATGCAGAAGGTATGGAACATTTTATGTGTGTGTGTTTGTGTTTGTAGTAATTTTGAGGTCTTTTTAGAGTGTGGAGAAGTGTTCATGTATATTTGGGGGTTTAAGTTCTTTAGGTAAAAATCCTTGTTACTTCTGCTCTCTTACATAAAAAAACACAATACATATTCTTTTTTAAACTATCAGTATATTTAGGAGATTTTTATGAATGATTACATAAAAACCCTCATTAGAAAGGCTTCTCATATTAATTTATTTTGTGGGTATTGCTGAGAGCTCTCAACGTCCGCAAGAGTTGTCACTATTCACTGTGCATCTACTACACGCCAGGCTCAGTGTTAACAGGTCAAATCTTGAAGTTACTGTATGGGGTTGTTATTAATAGTCTCACTGTTTAAATAAGTAGGTTTGGTATTTGCCAGTAAGGGGTGTGACACGATTCTAATCCAAAGTCCATGTCGCTGCAGAGTCCCTGCCGTCCATCAGATGAGTTGGAAATAAGCATCTATTGATTTGAATAAATATTATGTGTTGTTGGGGATGGTAGAATCTTGTTCAGTTTACTTTTGGGGAAAAAAATACCATTAACTCAGAGCTTACTTGGAAAACATCAACAAAAGAATATGTCCTGTGTCATTTATGGGAATGAAACTATGAGAGCTGAATTCTGGAACTGGTTATTTTTTATTAATTTATTTTTTCTTTCTTTCTTTTTTTTTTTTTAAGATTTTATTTATTTATTTGACAGAGAGAGAGACAGTGAGAGAGGAAACACAAGCAGGGGGAGTGGGAGAGGGAGAAGCAGGCCTCCCGTGGAGCAGGGAGCCTGATGCGGGGCTCGATCCCAGGACCCTGGGATCATGACCTGAGCCGAAGGCAGACGCCTAATATTTTTTCTAATGCCTGTCACAGTGGAAGAAGAAATTGCCTCACATCTGTTAGTTGGGATTTTTAGATGGAAAACCGAGGGCTTGTAAAACAGCTCATTCTGGTTGATGCAAAATAAAGATTATATTTTGTGGATAGTTTAGACTTGCTATGAGATTTTCAATATTAATAGCATGACATTGTAGGCTTTATGATTGGAATAATACACATTTTTATAGTAAAAACAGGCTTCTGTTACAAAACAAAACTTGGAGGAGGACACATTGAGTCTTATATACTTGATTGTTTTGAATGAAGTCAGAGATGTAACTTACAAAAATCTTTTTTTCATTAAATTTGGTCCTAGAATATTTTTGTATGGTTGATACATCTGAACACCAGCAAGAAGTGAATTTTGAGGCTGTTCTGCCATCTGATATACACTTAGAATGTGTCTCAAAAGTTGGTGCTGACATTTCACTGCCAAAAGTCCTGACATTTGTGTTCATCTGTCATACATTTGGTTTGGGACTTGGCGGGAGAGAGTCTGCATGCTTCACACATGGTAGCACGGCGTCGTGATGGGAGTTAGAGTAGAACAGGGGTTCTGGAGGCTGCATAACTCGATCACGGTAAGAGGGAGAGAATGACGACATATGTTTGAATTATCGACACCATTATGACAAAGCTCACAATGTCAGCATATCCTAAACCAAACTGAAAGAGACCTATGAAGGATGAGAACTGTGGTGGTTATTTTTTATGGGCCAGCTTGATGTACCATGGGGTCCAGATACATAGTTATCTGTCAGGGTGTCTCTGAATGAGATGAATGCTTGAATAATTTACTCAATAGACTGAGTGCAGTAGATTGCCCTCCCTAATGTGGGTGAGCCTCATCCAAGCAGTTGAAGGCCTGAATTGGATACAAAGGCTGCCCCTTCCCTGGAAGAGGGAATTCCTATCCATCTTCAAGCTGGACATTAGTTTTATTCCTGTCGTCAGACCCAAGCTGAAACACCAGCTCTCTGGGTCTCAAGGCTGCTGGCTGTCCTGGTTCTCGGGCCTCCAGACTCAGACTAGATAACACTACCGGCTCTCCCAGTGTCTAGCTCACCAACTGCAGATCTTGTAGCCAGTTCCTTATAATAAATCTCTCCCTCTCCCCCACCCTGCTCCCGGTTCTCCCTGTTCATATATATATATATATACACACAGATGGATAGATATAGAAACATATGGATAGAGGTACCCTGCTCTTTTATCATTTGTTTCTCTGCCGAACCCGGACTAATAACTGTGTTAAAAAAAAAAAAAAAAAAAAAAGGTTGAGGGCAATTTCTGTGGAATTTAACCAGATATTTGAAGAACTCTTGGAAAGAAAAAAAAAAAAAAAAAACAAAGACCCCCAAACCAGGGTTTTTCCATATTGCCATAACCCTCACTGTTGCCATTACCCTCATAGGCCAGCATTATAAATATAATATAAATATAATTCTGGACTTAACTCATTGTTTAAGAATGGAGTCTTTAATTTTCAAGGGTCTTTATAACCATTTATTTATATACATTTAATTTAATTATGTACATTTTTGGTGTGTGTGTATGTGTCTGTATATATATTATTTTTTAAAAATCTGTGCATGGATTATTCCCTGACATGAAGTATTTCTCCTGATACTTTTGTTCCCTCTCCCATATAATCCTTTAGAGAAGTCACAGCAAAGGACTACTATCAATAGAAAAGCAATTGGTATTTTAAGCCATAACCACATAAAAGCATCCTCTGCTGCCACGGGCTCTGGATTGCAGCCTGAAGGGTCTGTCCCGGCCTTCCTAAGGTCTTAGGAGCATCGCCTCCTTCTGCTCCTGGCGCTGAGTCCCCCTCTGTCCACAGGCCCAGCTCCCACTGACACAGGATTGAATGCTGAGTGTCCTTCCTTAAACTCCCTTGGGTTTCCTGACCCACTCTCTGTAATCACCAGGGAATTATACTGGGTGGAAAACTTCAGTTCTTTCTGAAGACAGTTACTGCATCAGGTGTATTTAATTGACTGCAATTACTGTTGATTTAACCTGAGATATAAAAGTTCCTCTGGTACTAACATGTACCCCACACAAAGGCAGGAGAGATGTGGGTCTGCAGGATGGTCAGCCAGGGTGACCAGTCATGCTGCAGGTACGGGAGTCCTTACATCCCCAGGACCAAAGAAAACTAACGTTCTATCTTGCTCAGACCTCCTGGGCATCATCAGCTAGCTAGAGGTCCTCCTCCCTGTTTTCCTCATTCTGAGAAGAAGGCAGATGAAATGTTCCAGGTGCCAAGACAGAGGAAAGGGGAACTTGTGTCCTAGCTCCTAAAACCTCCCCCAGAAGAGGCAGATGGCCCTTTCCACTCCCACTCCCTTGGCCAGAGAGAATCCTGTGGCCACACTTACCTTGAATCAGGACAATATTTGTTCACAAGTATTTTCCAATGAATGCTGAAGTTATGTGCATCTTAGTTCCCCTTCTAGGCATCTTTTCTGAGGATTAGTGACTTTGGGTAGTAATTTATATTCTGTAATTTCATGGCAGTGAGTAAGTGCACATGGTAACAGCCTTGTTAGAGGAGAATCCTGAGTCTTTGCCAGTTACTACGAATGTCCATTTTAGGCACCAAAATCTTCAGTAGAGTTCCCCTTGGAGTTATTCTGGTTTTGATGTTGATTTTTAAAATGTGTGAAGGGATCCTCTGATTTGGGGTTTTAATGATAAGGACGTATTAATTGTGGAACACAGAGTCTCTGAAAAGACTCGTGAGCCGTTTGCTAAACCAGTAATAAGGGTGGAAGATGCATCAAGCTAAAGCCAGTGAGCAGTCTCCTCCTGCTTCATTTCAAATCCCAGAGACAACCTCGGTGAGGAATGGCCGATGCCCCTCAATCTCTTCATTCTCCTGATTTTCCATTCGGGCCTTGCTTCCTTTATGCAGCATTATCTTGACATACCGCACTGCAAAAGTTATCAAGGCTGCCAGTGTTCATTCTAACAATCCTGCGTCCCCAGCTGTAGACTTAACTGGAGGCGTTAGCAACTCCAGTCTGTGACTTTGCATGCTTCTGCACGCTGACAGCAAGGTCAACTTTCTTTCCTCCCGTGAACTCTGAGAAGCACCTGCTGCTGCCTTCTCAATACTTCCTGTGCTTACCTGTCACCTCAATTCCTTCCACTGTGTCTCCTCTGCATTTTTTGACTTTTTTTTCTGGAAGAGATCAGTTTTCATATCATGAACATGATCTAAAAAAAACCACTTCCCTTCCCTTGCTTGAATATCCTTGACTCTGGGACAATGGCCAGGTTGCCATATGAAGTACCTGGCCTGAATGCAAACATTTGGGGTCTTCTTTTTTTTTTAACAGTTCACTGACTGTTGTGGGGAAGCTCCATTTGTTCCCAAGCTAATGCTATTGACTTATTAAAAATAATACTTAATCTAGTTCATTAATTTGCAGATAATATTGAGCACTGGAATTTTCCATGATATTTAAGTCATTTTCCTTAGCTCCTAGCCCTAGAGACTCTTTGGAATGTGTTTTTCTAGAATCCTAGAAACTACATCTTAATAAATTTGTTCAAGGTATTCTCATGACAGCATTGTCTTCCAGCCGAGTCTGTTACCCTGGGGGATAATCTAGTCATCCCGTGTCTCCTGCATGAAGAAACAAAGGCACAAGTAGCAAACTCTAGAACCCAACTTGTGGGGTACAAGAGGGGACCCCTCGTGAGCTCCACTGTCTGCATCAGAGATAGTGGAAATATCTTACAGCACCATTGAAGTATTCAGTTAGCAAATATATATAAATATTTAGCACATTCCTTGGCACATACTAAGCGTTCAATCAGTGTTGATTGTTTTTATCGTCCATGATTTTTTTCCCTTTGTCCTCATCTTTCTAGGCCTCTTGGCCAAATCTTACACAAACATAAATTCAATAAATTATAAGAGAAAACTGCCATAAATACATTTGTTTTGTTTTGAATCAGACCATAGGGCTCTTCCCTTGAGGTACCATCAGCGGCTCTGTTAGCACTTCCAGGACAGCGTTGCAGTTCCCGCCAGACCCTCTTTGCTGACCTGCACACCCATGTCCCAGCAGCTCAGGCCTTCACCTTTCCTGGAGAAGAGACTCTGGAAGAGTCTAGGAGGTTATACTGATGACTGACTGACTCTGGGGTAAAGACCCCAGCCTTCTTGCCTCTGGGAGGACACAGGTCATGCCCAGAGCTATGCTTGACATCAGCCTGGGGTCAAAACTTCTCCTGAAACCATATATTTCCTATATTCCCTCCCCTGCCCTATCTTGCTTTCCGGGCCACCCTGCAGGTTTCTCCTGAACCTCAGTCAACCATCTGTCAGGCTCTGTCTCTGGGGAACAGGACCCAAGACAAAGCCCATACTGTTTTCTTGGTAAGGCAGGAGTGTCACCAAGGAAAAACCCTTGGCCCCTGGAACATGGTACCCAAGCAAGATCACCCAGTATATTTGCTGACACGTGGCAAAGAATCAAACATACGTGTTTAAGGAATACAAGAGAGCCCTCCCTTAAATGAAAATCAAATCCCAACATTTCCCCAGTCCTCGCTGTGCTAAACGCAGCTGGCTAAAACTTACCCTTTGTGAGTGAAAGACATGCGTGCAGCAGGCCCTTCACGGTCACTAAAGTGAATCCAGGAAAGCGCAACCTCCCCAAGACTGCTTACCTCCCAGGTAGACAGTTTGACCGCATGGCTGCTAGTTGTTCCTAAGAGTCTTTCTGGTCTTGTGTGTACATTTGAGCTGAGTCCCCCTTTGTTCATGTCCTGCTGACATATTGAGAGACCAGTGTTCACAGCAGAGCAGGTCCCACACCTGGGTTCTTGAGTTTTGCTGCACCTACCCTATGGCTTTGGCTCTTTGTACTTTTCCCCCGGTTTAAATAATGATAATGATAAAGGTAATATCTGATGAACATTCACCAGGGCCTTACATGTCTTATCTAATTTAAAACTTTCAATAACGATAGGAGGCTATAATTTTGGAAGAGTGCCAACTTCTGGGGAAAACAGTTACAAGGACTCTACTAAATAGTGACAGTCAGAAAATCTGTGTTTTTCTTTGTGGTGTGAGATGACGGACACATCAACGGTGAAATGAATAGACCAGATGCACGTGGCCATGGCAGCCTTGATTGTCCACTGGCAAAAATGACGAGGTAGGAACCAGGCCAGCTCTAGCACGTGACATTAATTAGGGAAATGCAGTGACTTCATACCCCCTGCACCTTCCATGGGTGGATCAGGGGCTGTCATTTCTGGTATGTGGTGTATCATCACCCTGCTACTGAGTGGTTACCTGACTCCTAGTAATGGAATTTACTTTTCAGTAGTTCCCCGAAGAATCTTTTACCTTCTGGGCTGTTATGAATTAAAATGGGGGATACAATAAGTTTATTTTCTAGCAGTTTACATATTATGTATCACGATTGGGTTATGATTTCTGGAAAACAACAGTATTGCTCTTTGAAGCTTTGCTGTGGTTAGGGAAGACACATATGTGATATTTTCTTGCATTAGGAGGGATCTAAACGTCTTACATTCTAGACAGTTCTTTTGACCTAGAGATAAAAAAATTGAGGGTGCCTGGGTGGCTCAGTTGGTTAAGCATCTGGCTTGGGCTCAGGTCATGGTCCTGGGGTCCTGGGATTGAGTTCCACATCGGGCTCCTTGCTTAGTGGGGGATCTGCTTCTACCAGTCCCTCTGCCCCTTCCCACCACTTGTGCTCTCTCTCTCTCTCAAATAAATAAATAAAATCTTAAAAAAAAAATTGAGATACAGAGAATTTCGGTGAGCTGCCTTAACTAGGATAGAGGCATGAGAGAATTTGGGGATGTGATGTTTGAGTCACTGAGTATTTACTTAAAAACTGATAGGATAACTGCAGTACTGAATTTTTGTTTTGGGTTTGTTTTTGTTTTTGTTTTATTTTAGAGAGAGAGGTAGAAGAAGATAAACAAGTTAAACCAAAATAAGCAGAAAAAAAATTTTTAAACGTAAGAGCAGAAACTCATGAAGTAGAAAAGAGACAAAGGAAAGAGAAAAATATCAGGGTTAAAAGTTGGTTCTTTGGAAAACTAATAAAATTGATAAAGTTAATAAAATTGATCATCAAGAAGATAAAGCAACAAAATTACCAATATCATAAATGAAAGATGGGAGATTACTACAGACCCTGCTTAGATCAAGAGTATGGAAGTGTTATCATAAATTTTTATGCCAATAAATTAGGCCACTTAGGTGAAAATGGCAAATTCCTTGACAAATAAACCTTACTGAAACTGACTCAATGTGGGGAAGAGAGAACCCTCATGCACTGTTGGTGGGAATGTAAATTGGTGCAGCTACTGTGGAAAACAGTATGGAGAGCCCTCAAAAAATATAAAATAGAACTACTATATGATCAAGCACCCCCCTATCTGGGCATGTAGACAAAGGAATCTGAAATCAAGATCTCAAAGAGGTGTCTGCACTTCATGTCCATTGCATTATTATTCACAGTAGCCAAGACATGAAAGTAACCTAAACATTATCTGTAGGCAGACAAATGGAAAGAGAAAATGTGGTGTATGCACAGCAGGATACTATTCAGGCCCAAAGGAGAAGGAAGCCTTTCCATTTGGGACAACATGGGTGAACCTGGAGGACACTGTGCTGAGTCAAACAAGGCAGGCAGAGAAAGATGGATACTGCACGGTATCATTTACATGAGGCATCTAAAATGGGCAAACTCATAGAAGCACAAAGTACAATGGTGCTTGCCAATGATGAGGTGGTGGGAAATGGGGAGGTATTAGTCAAAGGCTGTAAAGTTTTAGCTATGCAAGATGAGTGAGTCCTGGGGATCTGCTATACAACAGTGCTTATAGTAAAAAGCACTGTATTATATACTTAAAAATGTGCTAAGAGGGATGCCTGGCTGGCTCAGTTGGTTATCAGTCTCTTGATTTGATTTCAGCTCAGGTCATGATCTCAGGGTCGTGAGATCAAGCCCTATGTCAGGCTACCCTGGCCCCCGCATCTATCTAAAAAAAAAAAAAATTGCTAAGAAGGTAGATACTATGTTAAGTTTTCTTATCACACACAAATAGTAGTAATAATCATTTCATGAATATTTTGTTAAGTTGTATACATTAAATATGTACAGCTTCTAGTATATCAATCATATATCAATAAAGTGGTTTAAAATATATAAAATATATACATATATACAAATATGTGTGTGTTGATAAAGTATATATATAGATATACATAGATAGATATAGATACATATATATTTCCTTTAAAGAGCTTTACAGAAATGAAAACAAAGAAACACTCAAGAAATAGAAAATTTAAATAACCCATTGTCTATTGAAGAAACAAATTTCTTTCCAGAAACTTTCTTTTTTTTTTTTTTAAAGATTTTATTTATTTATTTGAGACAGAGAGAATGAGAGACAGAGAGCATGAGAGGGAGGAGGGTCAGAGGGAGAAGCAGACTCCCTGCCGAGCAGGGAGCCCGATGCGAGACTCGATCCAGGGACTCCAGGATCATGACCTGAGCCGAAGGCAGTCGCTTAACCAACTGAGCCACCCAGGCGCCCCAATTTCCAGAAATTTTCAAATCAAAAAAAAAAGGCCCTGGGGCGCCTGGGTTGCTCAGTCGTTAAGCATCTGCCTTCGGCTCAGGTCGTGATCCCCGGGTCCTGGGATCGAGTCCTGCATCGGGCTCCCTGCTCCACGGGAAGCCTGCTTCTCCCTCTCCCACTCCCCCTGCTTGTGTTCCCTCTCTCGCTGTCTCTCTCACTGTCTCTCTCTCTGTCAAATAAATAAAATCTTAAAAAAAAAAAAAATCAGGCCCAAATGGTTTTACTATTGAATTCTATTAAACAGAGAAGGAATAAACAATACCAATCTTAGACAAACACTTTTTACAAACACTAAAGTAGAAGATGTAATACTTTCCAGAAAATTCCTGATATTTAAAAATTATAAATATATCACAAGAAAAGAATTTATAGACCAATTTACTTGGACCAATGAACTTTAGAAACAAAAATGCGTATTGAAAATAAATTCAGTAATGCTTATGAGTGGCACCCTCTTATGATTAATGGAGGTTATCCCAGGAGGGGATGGTTGGTTTGACATTGAAAATCCAATCAGTGTATTACCAATTATTAATAGAAAATAGAGGAAAATAATATCATCCCAATAGATGCAGCAGAAGCATTTGGCAAAATTTAACACCCTTTCATGTTAATTATTTTTAGAAAACTAGGAATTCAAAAAGCTTCTTCGATCTGATAAAGAACTGCTATTCAAGACACTGAGATAAATCATACATAAAAATAAGACAGTGAATGTTTCCCACATAAGATTAAATATGGCATGGATGTCATTCTTAGTTTTATTCACCATGTATGATGTGTCCTTACCACTACAATAAGCTAGAAATAGAGGCAAACATTTTGGAGGGAAGAATTAAAACTGTACATATTTGAAGATGACATGATTGTTTTTATTATATACGCTATCCTAAGGACTTAACATGGTCTCAGGCAAAAGGTCTATATCCAAGAATCTATTTTACTTTTATATGCCACAACAAATAATTTAAATATAAAATTTAAAATAACTGTATTTAAAACAATACCAAAATATAAAGCAATTAAGAGAAAAATCTCTGCACTAAAATGGAGATATATATACTATGATCACTGATAATGTTATGCATGATACTGTTTTCAATACTTTAAGATTTAATCCTCCCAATTTAATCTGCAGATTTAATGCAATTCCAATCACAGTTCCAGCAGACTTTTTTTGTTTAATTGAGAAACTCATTCTGAAATTCATAGGCATATGCAAATGACATAGACTTGGTAAAATATCTTTTAATTGGAACATTTGTACTGTCTGAACTCAAGACTTACCATAACGCTAGAATAGTTAAGGCAGCTTGGTATTTGAATTATCTAGACAGATTTTTTTTTTAAAGATTTTATTTATTATTTGACAGCGAGAGAATGAGAGAGAGAGAGCAGATGAGAGGGGGGAGGGGCAGAGGGAGAAGCAGACTCCCTGCCGAGCAGGGAGCCTGATGTGGGACTCGATCTGGGGACTCCAGGATCATGACCTGAGCCGAAGGCTGTCGCTCAACCGACTGAGCCACCCAGGCGCCCTAGACAGATTATTTTTAATGAATACACTGAAACCCCACCAAGTAAGTAGAGAATAATATACATACATTGAGGTTGTCTGACTTTTGGCTATTATAAATAATATTGCACCTAACAATTTCTGAGCATAAATCTTTTTTTAATTGCATTCTTAGCATAAATTTCAAGGCTTGGAATTACTGGAAACAAAGCTTTCATTCTTTGATGCCAAATTGCTTTTCACAACAGTTATTCAGAGTTCCATTGTTCTAGCATACTTCGGAGTAATTGAATCTTAATCACTGAAGGATTATAAATAGAACAATAACATACTCTCATTTATAATTTAGGAGAGAGAAATGAGACTGGGGATAGTAAATATATTTAGGAATTGATTACATTAGACAATGCAGGAAATAATGTGAACATATGCCGCAACTGAGCAGCCCTGGGCATCCATTCGTTTCTACAGTTACTTAATAAATACTTATTGGTCATCCACTCTTTGCCAGGCAGTATGCTTGATATAGAAATGATTTAAAGCCTAGGGGCGCCTGGGTGGCTCAGTCATTAAGCGTCTGCCTTCCGCTCAGGTCATGATCTCAGGTCATGATCTCAGGGTCCTGGGATTGAGCCCCGCATCGGGCTCCCTGCTCAGCGGGAAGCCTGCTTCTCCCTCTCCCACTCCCCTTGCTTGTGTTCCCTCTCTTGCTGTGTCTCTCTCTGTCAAATGAATAAATAAAATCTTTAAAAAAAAGAAAGAAAGAAATGATTTAAAGCCTAGACCTTACTACCAGCTTAAAAACAAAATCAGGAAGAGCTTATATTTGAGATTTAGATGTAGGAATGAAATTTGGGTACCTGGAGACTTTCTGAAGATCCCATTTTCTGACTTGATGAGTAAGTGTACAGTAAGGTTCATTAATAACCACATTTCTCTTTTTTTTTTTTCCTGAATCCTTATACCCATCATTTCACTTGAGTAACTCTTAAACTCTTCCTGCAAATGTCAGCAAAGATGTCTTTCCCTCATCAAGGCTTTTACTCTTTTCCAACCCCCTACTGTCCTGTCTCCTAAGCACTAACAGGGTAACGATGTCTCCAATATAATACCTTTGCTAGAAGTGAACTGCAAATCTCAGCAGAGGAATTGCAAACCTAAGAAGACCTGAATATATTTTGTATCTTTCAGGCTCTCAGTCTTCTCTAAAGAAACATTTTCCCTTAGGACCATCTCTTCAACTCCTCAGGAGCACCTTGCCATACTGAACTGTGCTTAATTCCATTTTCACTAGTCTCTCTCTCCAAGGCAACGAGCTCCAGTTACCCTATCCTCCTGACAGGCTTGGGTAAAGTAATTACGCATTTCAATGGATCCTGGCTCATGCAAAAAGATAAGTGGTGTCTAGATTTCATCATGTATCGATTCTGCCAGGTATGCCCTGAAGTTGATTTAGAGAAACACAATTACTGTTGTTTCACTTCATTTAAAAGTGCTTTCAATAACATAAAGTGCTGAAGTTGAGAACTGAGGGTCTTTTGGGAAGCTAGACCTTAATGTATATTTTTGAAATTTTCTTGCATATCAACACTTAAAATGGAATCATAATTAGTATATTTTTTAAAACCTGTTTTTTTTTTTTAAGATTTTATTTATTTATTTTACAGAGACACAGAGAGCGAGGGAACACAAGCAGGGGGAGTGGGAGAGGGAGAAGCAGGCTTCCCGCTGAGCAGGGAGCCCGACGCGAGGCTCGATCCCAGGACCCTGGGATCATGACCAGAGCCAAAGGTCCCCATCTGAGCCACCCAGGTGCCCCAAAACCTGTTTGTTTTTAACTGACAAGGAAGAAAACATTCTCTGCTGTTCCTCTTAGATTATAGTTTTATTGTTAGAAAATGAAAAATATATTTCTTTACCTGGTTTACTTTTGATGGCTCTACATGATTCTGGTAGAATATATAGCATCCTATATGATGGGTGCACACACAAATGCTTTTTTCCAAAATGAAACTTTCTTGCTTGATCATATAGCATTCAGAAATAATTAGCAAAAATGTATACAAATAACTGAGTTGGGACAGTAATGCCTTGGTCTACTCAACTTTTTTTTATCTTTGGTAATTATTAATAACATTCTGACACCACTTATTTTCAATTGAAAGATGATTAGGTGATGAAATTAGTAATTCTTATTCCTCAGAGAAAAGGAGATTATTTCCAAGGCAATTTGGTACGTAATTACAGATTATATTGTTTCTGGTTGGTATAAGATCTATGAGAGCCGGGGTTTTCATCTTTTCCCTGTGACTGCCCTAAGAACAGTCTGGGATACCAGCAACCCACAGGGTCTATCCAGGTACCGTGACTGCGGCAAGGTGGGGAGTTCCTATGACACAGCCGTGCAAATTTCCCATAGACTAAACAGGTGGGGTTGACCCAAAGAAATATCTGTTTTCCTTTTTTTGTGTGTGAATTGATCTCTATTTCATTCCTGTATTTGTGAGAGAAAAATTGGGAAAATAGGGGTGCCTGGATGGCTCAGTCAGTTAAGCATCTGACTATTGATTTTGGCTCAGGTCATGATTTCAGGGTCATGAGTTCAAGCCCTGAGACAGGCACCGTGGAGAGTCTGCTTGCCCCTCTCCCACTACCCCTCCCCGCCATGCTCTTTCTCCCTCTCCCTAAAAAACATAAAATAAAATAAAATAAATAAACGTATGCCTACCCTGATTCATTTGATGGAAACATTAATTGAATCATCTTGCATATAGAGATTTGAATGGATCTGTGACAATTACTTTTTATTTGATAGCAAGTTTTCTATTTTATGAATATCTCAGCAAGGGTGCCGGGGTGGCTCAGTCGGTTTGGCGTCTGCCTTTGGCTCAGTCATGATCTCAAGGTCCTGGGATTGAGCCCCGCATTGGGCTCCTTGGTCAGCAGGGAGACTGCTTCTCCCTCTGACCCTCACCCCACTTATGCTCTCTCTCTCGCTCTCAAATAAATAAAATCTTAAAAAAAAATTTTAAATCTCAGCAAGATAAGCAGATTATTGTTTT
Source organism: Mirounga leonina (assembly GCF_011800145.1). Lineage (NCBI taxonomy): Eukaryota > Metazoa > Chordata > Mammalia > Carnivora > Phocidae > Mirounga > Mirounga leonina. The sequence continues at coordinate 17,759,520 of NW_023270380.1, read as the reverse complement.
ATTGTAAAAAACATGTTGTTTTTTACTGAAAGAAGACTAAAGCCACTTCCATATGGTCAGTCAACGGTGGTTAACATGAGTGCTGACTATCCATTGTTAGATGCTTAGGACAGGATCACAGTTCAGGAATCAAGGAGGGGTGCCGAGCACTACCACTCCCTCACTCATTCCAGGAGAGCTGGTAGATGCCATTAAGCTAGGGCATCTAGGTTGTGAGGGTCACAGTAAGAGGGCAGGGAGACTCCTCCTGGACATCAGGAGGTCTGAAGGTCAACTAGCCTCTGTACAAAGTTTAAAACAGGGAGGTGCCAAGTTGTAGGAGGTAAAAGGGGAATCAGAGAGTTGGTCAAATTGGGTAGGTAAGTGGTGGCCATGTCAGGTGAAGAGGCAGTTATCAAAGCTAGAAGTGTATGTAGGTCAGGATCAAATGGCCCAAACCGTGGGGGTCTGGTCTGCCAAGACTGCTAGGAATGGAGACCAGCGAATGGGGGCACAAGGTATGGTGGGAAGCAGACCCAGAAATAAATGTGTGCAGACTAAAAGCCCCTTGAACTCAGGCTGATGGAGGAGTTGGGGCAAAGATTTGATGATGGCTGGTCCATCATCTCTAGCAGAGCTCAGGGGAGAACGTGCTTATGGGATGAAATGAGCCACGTCTGACCCCAACAGGCATGCAGCTGAGTGTAATGCAGAGTGGACTTTGGACTTGGCAGCGAGTGGACAAAACCCTGGGCACTGCCATGAGTGTCCCCAAACAGTGTGTAAGCAGGAAGTCAGCACTCCTGTAAGAGCACAACACAGCTGCTCACTGTGTGCGGCTCAGGACAGTGACTCTGGGAGTAGCTTAGACGTGGTGGCTCTTGTGGTCTGGGATTTTTATTTTGTTTTTGTGGTAGCAACGCGATTGGAAGAGATCCCAATGGTATTTCAAGCGACATGCATGGCAGTTTCAGGCTAAGATGAGATCCTGCCATTCAGGGTTTAAATGTATTTGGACAGTGACAGTAGGTCTGCATGGCCTTGCTCTGTGAGCACCAGATTCCTCTGAAAATTTCTGTGTGCATTTTGGTTTTTATCAAAAGAGTTGAGTTTTATGGTTGACTGGGGGTGTGTGTGTGTGTGTGCATGCTCGTTTTTCTTCAGCGTGACAGCTATGGTCCAGAGATGGCAAGCCTGTTTGCTTGGACAGGCTTGCTCAGAAGTAGCATTTGTGCTAAAAGACGATGAAAAAATAAGTTGTTTTTAAATGCTATTATAAACAAATTAGAAAAAAACTGATTTAAAGATGTATTCACAAAACTATAGTTTAAAGCACTTTCACTATTCAAAGTAAAAAAAAGTCTAAATATTGTAAAAGGCCATTCAACATCCTCATAGATGCTAAAACAAGGACTATTTGATGTCAAACTATGCTGTTAAATACGACTGCGAAAGTGAAAGAAAGCATAAGATTTTCATTTCGTTCTGATTACATAATCCTGTAAATAAATGTAAATATGCAGGTATGTAGATAAGCCTTCATAAATATAATTGTACTTGTATGCCAGGTTAATATGATCAAGAGGAATATGATAAATAGTTTTAAAATTATAATAAATTTTCTAAAACAATTTGTATATGAACAGAGTTTATTTCCAGGTGTTCCACAATTGTGAGTAGATTATCTTAAGTAATGACAAACAGCCTATTTCAATTTTACTCTCATAATTATACTAAAAACATAACTAAGGGGCTCCTGGTGGCTCAGTCGGTTAAGCATCTGACTCTTGGTTTTGGCTCCGATCATGATCTCAGGCTGAGGTCATGATCTCAGGGTTGTGAGATGGAGCCTCACATAGGGCTCTGCACTCAGTGTGGAGTCGACTTGAGATTCTCTCTCTCTGCTCCTCTCCCCCACTCTCTCTCTCTCTCTCATAAATAAATAAAATCTTTTAAAAAAAGAAAAACATAATTAAGCACCAAGCATCTAAAAAAGAAAGGAAGCCAACTTTTGGAGTGTTAGCAGGAAAATGGTGTGAGTAGTGTGGTATCCACTAATCCTACAACTGTTACTTTATCTTTGCTACCCAGAGAGGCAGCATCTCAGGAAAAGAATGTTTTCTCAAGATTTTAGTGGCTTCCAATGGATGTGTATAAAGGACTTTTCTTGACTGCTTCTGGGACCCTGTTGTTTGACTTTTTCTCATAGAAGCTGTCAAATTTGAACTGGATCTCAAAGGACCCTCTGAAAAGCACAACACACCCCCAGGACTGTCAGCGGGGATGCCCTGCTCTAGCAGATCAGTCCTTACTGGCTCTTTCCTAAGGAAGCCAGATTAAAAATGGGCTTACTTTTCAATGGCTTGTTTTCTCTTAAGTCTCTGTCACAGGGGTTCAACTGCTTTATCTGACTTAGAAAAATAGGCTTACAAAATGAATTTTCTGTTTAGGTCTCACATTTATTGGAAAAACTATCTTTGGTTCATTATATATTTTGAACTTAAGGGTGCTCAATCCCTATATCCTAAACACAGTAATGTGACTTTTCCTTTTATGTTTTCAAAGGGGAAAAAATTGTATACTGTAAAAGAAGATCCCATGCATAGGTGGGTATCTGCTTTACATTTTTATGCCAAACCCCATAGGTTAGAATTTTAAGGAATGTCCGATATTTGTGGGGATGAACAAAAGATCAAGCAAGCTCAATTTAGACACTGATTGTGTCTCTGAAGTCAGAAACATCCTGTTGCTGAGAAAGACTCACATAGTATGAGCCCTGGAAGGAGCCTTGCAGTTCTGAGACCTGGACAGATCAGCCTGGGAGTCAGGCTCCCAGTGTCCTGGTGTCGTCCCACATCCTGCTCTTCCTTAGGCTGTAGCTCAGTGAAGTGGCTGAAAACCTGAGCTGCAAAGTCAAACAGATATGGTTCAGATCTTTTCCATGTCACGTGAACTGCATGGATATGTCAGGGAACCTATCTGAGCCTCACTCTATCTGTAAAATAGGGATACTATTAGTCCATCTCATAGGATGAAGTCTCATCAGACACGGATTGTGCTTGACAAGTGCGTGGTGCATGTTCTGTAATCAATTGTTAGTGATTATTCAATACAGCATGTTATATCCATTATTAGAAGGAATATCAGGGCATGGCAATATTATCAATGACAGAACACGGGCTGAGCATGTACCTGTGCCTACATTCCCCCTGATGGTAGTGCAGTCTGGATTATACCACAGAGTCAGTGCTGGATAGAACCACTTAGCACCATGCCTCTTAGCGAGAAAGTGGTCATATCACGATATTACACATTGGAGTTAACACCCGTCCATGGGATCTACGGTCACTGATGTTTAGGGGAGAAGAGGAAATCAGAGTTCCTGACTCTTCCAATTAAATATCAAGAAATACAAATGTATTATCTCACAATTCTGTATGTCAGAAGTCTTAGCTGTAATTTAAGTAAAATCAGGGTATCCATAGGGTTGTGGTACTTTCTGGGCTCTAGGGGAGCATCTGTGTCCCCGCCGTTCCTGGCTTGTACAGGCCACCCCCGTCCCCCAGCAGGCAATGATGGGTCACGTTCCCACCTGGCATCATCTGCCTTCCCCTAATTTAGGATCAGGAACCTCAGGGTAACATTGGGCTCACCTGGGTAATCCAGGATCTGCTGATTAGCTACTGAATTCCCTTCTGCCACCTGGAGCTACATATTCATGGGGTTTAGACTATTCTGCCGGTCAGACCAACTGTGGACAACTGAAACCAAGGGAGTCCCAGCAAACAGACTCTGTAGGATTCTGGACGCGGATGGGTCACCAGCCAGAAGGTCAGAGGGACCATCACTGCTGATGGGCAGAGCGCTGGTGGTGCCAGGCGTGCTGCCAACAGCCTTCCTGGGGTAAGCTGGAACCAGGTGGGGGGTGGCTCCTGACCTTGTGCAGGCTCTGGCCTTGGAGAGATCCGAGGGAGATAGTGACTATAAAGGCTGAGTACCATGGGTGCATCTGTGCAAAGAGAAAATGACAGATCAATCATCAACATAAGCAAAGTGTTTCCTGCTGAGAAGTGAAAGAGACCCCGTCTCTGGATCCAAGGGGTTGCACGTGCTGAAGACCAGGCCCAGGTCTCAACTGTCAGGGGAGTTAACTTTAAGAAGGCATTAGCGTCTTGGAAAATTACAGATGCTGTAGGCTCAGGGCCAGAAGGGAGGGGATAGAGCCAGGTTCTTGCTGAGGCACCGCTCCCTTGTTGTCCTTGGGGTATGGGAGAGGTAACAGCCTCCTCATAATTAACGTACTTGTGCTTCAGTCAGTTCCAATGCCTGCTGCCATCTGAAAACAAAACAATTCTATCGACATACTTCCTATTGTGTTTACCAGCCTGTGAACTGATGGTAACTATCAGCTACATCTATTGTTTCCTGCCTGAATCACGTGCTCTGATCAGATCACCCCTGCTCTTCCCTCAGGGTTTGGATGGAATAGCATTCTTCTATGGGAGGGAAAGTGGTTCTATGTCAGTCTGGCTGGGGAATTGCTGGGAGTGGGAAGACCTCAGCCATTCTGCTTCCCCAGCCGCTACTGGGGCCGAGGGCTGCTTTCTCCCAGGCCGGGGGAAGCGTACGTCTCATTTTGCCAACTGCAATGGGCACCGTTGGAAAGAAATACATCTAGATGGGAAGAGTATATTCTAAGCATATTTGGAAACCAATATCTTTTATAAAATACTGCTACAAGGATATTGTAGTTGTAAATCAAGAGGAAGCTCCTCTCTGATTTTGTCATACAGACATATCTATACAGAATGAAGTTTTATAAGCTTTGCCCTTTTTACAGCTCAGCAAATATAAATTCTTGTTTCTCCCTAGAAAGTAAATTGTTTCCCCAGAATACCGGGGCTAGTGAGTATATTTTTATGGGCTCCAGCACAAAGTTAGAATTATCAATGTAAAATGAAAAAAAGTGAAAAAATAATTTAGTTAGGTCACTCTCCATTTAAGACTCAATGATGTGAACTCACATGTCTTAAAATTGCATACACAACGTCCTATCGATATGTATAATTCATGATGTAGGCACTGTTTACATGGGTAAACAAAAGTAAGATCTCTTGATTATGTAATAATTATTAGACCACTCATTTGTAAGAAAACAAACTGACACACTGTAAAAATTGTATTTTTGGTATTTTTAATGAAGAAGTAGGCCATTTAAACCCAAATTTATGATCTTCAGTAATGGAAGTCTTTAAAGAAGCAAATGGCTAGATCTATAGATAAACACATGGAGTTACTAGAAAGTATTAAAGTGCATTTTTATTGTAATTGGGTGAGAGAAAACAGACATGTTTCCTTGTGGGTTTTGATAATAGTAATGGTACATGTAAATACATCTCCCACAGAGCACTTTCCTTTAAGTTGAATTAAAAGAGAGTTTCTCCAAAGCCCACACTTCAATCTAGCTGCCTTTAAATGAAAAGATGAGATATTGTCAGTCAAATTCTACACCCTAGAAAAAGTATTTGACCTGAAATCAGGAACCAAGGGGACTTACAGTAAAATAAAAAAGGAGACCATTATTTTTGGGGAAAAAAGAATACTCCAGGTACGTGAGGATAGTGGTCTTTTTTTTTTTTTTAATTCTTTTTTTTTTTTAATTCTTATGTTAATCCCCATACATTACATCATTAGTTTTAGATGAAGTGTTCCATGATTCATTGTTTGTGCACAACACCCAGTGCTCCATGCAGAATGTGCCCTCCTCAATACCCACCACCAGGCTAACCCATCCTCCCACCCACCTCCCCTCTAGAACCCTGTTTGTTTTTCAGAGTCCATCGTCTCTCATGGTTCGTCTACCCCTCCGATTTCCCCCCTTCATTCTTCCCCTCCCGCTACCTTCTTCTTCTTCTTCTTTTTTTTTTTTTCTTAACATATATTGCATTATTTGTTTCAGAGGTACAGATCTGAGATTCAACAGTCTTGCACAATTCACAGCACTTACCAGAGCACATACCCTCCCCAGTGTCTATCACCCAGTCACCCCATCCCTCCCAACCCACCCCCCCACTCCAACAACCCTCAGTTTGATTCCTGCGATTAAGAATTCCTCATATCAGTGAGATCATATGATACATGTCTTTCTCTTTTTGACTTATTTCACTCAACATAATACCCTCCAGTTCCATCCACGTCGTTGCAAATGGCAAGATCTCATTCCTTTTGATGGCTGCATAATATTCCATTGTATATATATACCACATCTTCTTGATCCATTCATCTCTTGATGGACATCTTGGCTCTTTCCACAGTTTGGCTATTGTGGACATTGCTGCTATAAACATCGGGGTGCACGTACCCCTTCGGATCCCTACTTTTGTATCTTTGGGGTAAATACCCAGTAGTGCAATTGCTGGATCATATGGTAGCTCTATTTTCAAATTTTTGAGGAATCTCCATACAGTTTTCCAGAGTGGCTGCAGCAGCTTGCATTCCCACCAACAGTGTAGGAGGGTTCCCCTTTCTCCACATCCCCACCAACATCTGTCGTTTCCTGACTTGTTAATTTTAGCCATTCTGACTGGTGTGAGGTGGTATCTCATGGAGGTTTTGATTTAGATTTCCCTGATGCCGAGCGATATTGAGCACTTTTTCATGTGTCTGTTGGCCATTTGGATGTCTTCTTTGGAAAAATGTCTCTTCATGTCTTCTGCCCATTTCTTGATTGGATTCTTTGTTCTTTGGGTGTTGAGTTTGATGAGTTCTTTATAGATTTTGGATACTAGCCCTTTAGCTGATATGTCATTTGCAAATATCTTCCCCATTCTGTCGGTTCTCTTTTGGTTTTGTTGACTGTTTCCTTTGCTTTGCAAAAGCTTTTTATCTTGATGAAGTCCCAATAGTTCATTTTTGCCCTTGCTTCCCTTGCCTTTGGTGATGTTTCTAGGAAGAAGTTGCTTCGGCTGAGGTCAAAGAGGTTGCTGCCTGTGTTCTCCTTTAGGATTTGGATGGACTCCTGTCTCACATTGAGGTCTTTCATCCATTTGGAGTCTATTTTTGTGTGTGGTGTAAGGAAATGGTCCAGTTTCATTCTTCTGCATGTGGCTATCCAATTTTCCCAACGCCATTTGTTGAAGAGACTGTCTTTTTTCCATTGGATAGTCTTTCCTGCTTTGTCGAAGATTAGTTGACCATAGAGTTGAGGGTCCATTTCTGGGCTCTCTATTCTGTTCCATTGATCTATGTGTCTGTTTTTGTGCCAGTACCATGCTGTCTTGATGATGACAGCTTTGTAATAGAGCTGGAAGTCCGGAATTGTGATGCCGCCGGCTTTGCTTTTCTTTTTCAATATTCCTCTGGCTATGCGGGGTCTTTTCTGGTTCCATACAAATTTTAGGATTATTTGTTCCATTTCTTTGAAAAAAGTGGATGGTATTTTGATGGGGATTGCATTGAATGTGTAGATTGCTCTAGGTAGCATTGACATCTTCACAATATTTGTTCTTCCAATCCATGAGCATGGAACGTTTTTCCATTTCTTTGTGTCTTCCTCAATTTCTTTCATGAGTATTTTATAGTTTTCTGAGTATAGATCCTTTGTGTCTTTGGTTAGATTTATTCTTAGGTATCTTATGGTTTTGGGTGCAATTGTAAATGGGATGGATTCCTTAATTTCTCTTTCTTCTGTCTTGTTGTTGGTGTATAGGAAAGCCACTGACTTCTGTGCATTGATTTTATATCCTGCAACTTTACTGAATTCCTATATGAGTTCTAGCAGTTTTGGGGTGGAGTCCTTTGGGTTTTCCACATAAAATATCATATCATCTGCAAAGAGTGAGAGTTTGACTTCCTCTTTCCCAATTTGGTTGCCTTTGATTTGTTTTTGTTGTCTGATTGCTGTGGCTAGGACTTCCAATACTATGTTGAATAGCAGTGGTGATAGTGGACATCCCTGCCGCGTTCCTGACCTTAGGGGGAAAGCTCTCAGTTTTTCCCCATTGAGAATAATATTTGCTGTAGGTTTTTCATAGATGGCTTTTATGATATTGAGGTATGTACCTTCGATCCCTATACTCTGAAGAGTTTTGATCAAGAAAGGATGCTGTACTTTGTCAAAAGCTTTTTCTGCATCTATTGAGAGGATCATATGATTCTTGTTCTTTCTTTTGTTAATGTATTGTATCACATTGATTGATTTGCGGATGTTGAACCAACCTTGCAGCCCAGGGATAAATCCCACTTGGTCATGGTGAATAATCCTTTTAATATACTGTTGGATCCTATTGGCTAGTATTTTGGTGAGAATTTTTGCATCCATATTCATCAGGGATATTGGTCTGTAATTCTCCTTTTTGATAGGGTCTTTGGTTTTGGGATCAAGGTAATGCTGACCTCATAAAATGAGTTTGGAAGTTTTCCTTCCATTTCTATTTTTTGGAACAGTTTCAGAAGAATAGGTATTAATTCTTCTTGAAATGTTTGGTAGAATTCCCCTGGGAAGCTATCTGGCCCTGGGCTTTTGTTTTCTGGGAGATTTTTGATGACTGCTTCAATTTCCTTAGTGGTTATAGGTCTGTTCAGGTTTTCTATTTCATCCTGGTTCAGTTTTGGTAGTTGATACATCTCTAGGAATGCATCCATCTCTTCCAGGTTATCTAATTTGCTGGCATAGAGTTGCTCATAATATGTTCTTATAATTGTTTGTATTTCTTTGGTGTTGGTTGTGATCTCTCTTTCATTCATGATTTTGTTGTTTTGGGTCATTTCTTTTCTCTTTTTTATAAGTCTGGCCAGGGGTTTATCAATCTTGTTAATTCTTTCAAAGAACCAGCTCCTAGTTTCGTTGATCTGTTCTACTGTTCTTTTGGTTTCTATTTCATTGATTTCTGCTCTGATCTTTATGATTTCTCTTCTCCTGCTGGGTTTAGGCTTTATTTGCTGTTCTTTCTCCAGCTCCTTTAGGTGGAGGGTTAGGTTGTGTACTTGAGACCTTTCTTGTTTCTTGAGAAAGGCTTGTATTGCTATATACTTTCCTCTTAGGACTGCCTTTGCTGCATCCCAAAGATTTTGAATAGTTGTGTTTTCATTTTCATTGGTTTCCATGTATTTTTTTTTAATTCTTCTTTAATTTCCTGGTTGACCCATTCATTCTTCAGTAGGATGCTCCTTAGCCTCCATGTATTTGAGTTCTTTCCGACTTTCCTCTTGTGATTGAGTTCTAGTTTCAAAGCACTGTGGTCTGAAAATAGGCAGGGAATGATCCCAATCTTTTGGTACCGGTTGAGACCTGATTTATGACCTAGGATGTGATCTATTCTGGAGAATGTTCCATGGGCACTAGAGAAGAATGTGTATTCCGTTGCTTTGGGGTGGAATGTTCTGAATATGTCTGTGAAGTCCATTTGGTCCAGTGTGTCATTTAAAGTCTTTATTTCCTTGTTGATCTTTTGCTTACACGATCTGTCCATTTCAGTGAGGGGGGTGTTAAAGTCCCCCACTATTATTGTATTGTTGTCGATGTGTTTCTTTGCTTTTGTTATTAATTGCCTTATGTAATTGGCTGCTCCCATGTTAGGGGCATAGATATTTACAATTGTTAGATCTTCTTGTTGGATAGATCCTTTAAGTATGATATAGTGTCCTTCCTCATCTCTTATTACAGTCTTTGGTTTAAAATCTGATTTGTCTGATATAAGGATTGCCACCCCAGCTTTCTTTTGGTGTCCATTAGCATGGTAAATGGTTTTCCACCCCCTCACTTTCAATCTGGGGGTGTCTTTGGTTCTAAAATGAGTCTCTTGCAGACAGCATATCGATGGGTCTTGTTTTTTAATCCAGTCTGTTAGCCTGTGTCTTTTGATTGGGGCGTTTAGCCCGTTTACATTCAGGGTAACTATTGAAAGATAGGAATTTAGTGCCATTGTATTGCCTGTAAGGTGACTGTTACCATATATTGTCTGTGTTCCTTTCTGGTCTATGTTGCTTTTAGGGTCTCTCTTGCTTAGAGGACCCCTTTCAAGATTTCCTGTAGGGCTGGTTTTGTGTTTGCAAATTCCTTTAGTTTTTGTTTGTCCTGGAAGCTTTTTATCTCTCCTTCAATTTTCAATGACAGCCTAGCTGGATAGAGTATTCTTGGCTGCATATTTTTCTCCTTTAGTGCTCTGAATATATCCTGCCAGTCCTTTGTGGCCTGCCAGGTCTCTGTGGATAGGTCTGTTGCCAGTCTAATGTTTCTGCCATTGTAGGTTACATATCTCTTCTCCCGAGCTGCTTTCAGGATTTTCTCTTTGTGTATGAGACTCGTAAGTTTTACTATTAGATGTCGGGGAGTTGACCTATTTTTATTGATTTTGAGAGGGATTCTCTGTGCTTCCTGGATTTTGATGCCTGTTTCCTTCCCCAAATTAGGGAAGTTCTCTGCTATAATTTGCTCCATTATACCTTCTGGCCCTCTCTCTCTTTCTTCTTCTTCTGGGATCCCAATTATTCTAATGTTGTTTCGTCTTATGGTATCGCTTATCTCTCGAATTCTGCCCTCATGATCCAGTAGTTGTTTATCTCTCTTTTTCTCAGCTTCTTTATTTTCCATCATTTCATCTTCTATATTACTGATTCTCTCTTCTGCCTCATTTATCCTAGCAGTTAGCGCCCCCATTTTTGATTTCACCTCATTAATAGCCTTTTTAATTTCTACTTGGTTGGATTTTAGCTCTTTTACTTCTCCAGAAAGGGTTTCTCTAATAACTTCCATATTTTTTTCAAGCCCAGCTAGTATCTTTAAAGTGATGATTCTGAACTCTAGATCTGACATCGTACTAATGTCCATATTGAGTAGGTCCCTGGCAGTCGGTACTACCTCTTGTTCTTTTTGTTGCGGTGATTTTTTCCGTCTTGTCATTTTGTGCAGAGGAGAATAGATTAATGAGAGAACAAAATGCTAGGAGAATAACCACGTCCCCAGAAAATATACTCTAAACAAATCAGAAAAGACGTAAAGCAGTGGGATAAGAAAGGGAAAGAGAGAAAAAAGAAAAAGAAAAAAAAAAAGATAAAGATAAAAACAAAAACAAACAAAATGAAAGAACAACAACAAAAGGAAAACCAGAATATGATCAAATATGATCTATATGGTATATAGATCAGTGCCACACACTAGATTTGGGGTGTATTTTGGTCTTTTAGAAGAAAGTGCCTCCCAAAATTTTAAAGAAAGAAAAACTTATATATGTACAAAAATAAGGGTTGATATGATGAAGGGATGGAATATGAATGTAAAAATGGAAATTATAAAAAATGTTATAAAAGGAATTGATAAGAAGTTGTTTGAAAAAAGAAAGAAGAGGATTTAAAAAAAGAAAAAAGAAAAAGAGAAAAAAAAAGGGAGAGGATGTGATCAGGCAGGGGAATAGAAAGCACCATATACTAGAGATTTAGGGTATATTTTAATCTGTTAGAAGAAACTATCTCAAAATTTTAAAGAGAGAACAACTTATATATATAAGCCAAAAATATGGGTAACTACTATGAAGGGATAGACTATGACTCTAAAAATGAAAAATAAAATTTTTTTTTTTTAAAAAGGGATTGGTAAGATATTGGTTGAAAAAGGGAAAAAGAAAAATTCAAAAAGAAATAATAAGACAATAAGACAGTTAAAAAAATTAACTTTAAAAGACTAAAGAATCATGGTAAAAAAGCCATGGATTCTATGTGCATTATTCCCCTAGCGCTGGAGTTCTGCCGTTCTCATTGATCGGTAAACTTGGTCTTGCCTGGCTGTTCTCGCTGATCTTCTGGGGAGGGGCCTGTTGCCGTGGTTTCCAAATGTCTCTGCCGGAGGCGGAATTGCCCTGCCCTTGCCCCCTCCCGGCTAAGTAATCTGCTTGGGTTTGGTCTCTGAGGCTTTTGTTCCCTGTGAGCTTTCCGTACAGCTTTGGAGGGGGAGAGTGAAAATGGTGAGCTCCCAATCTCTGTCCTGGAGGAGCCGAGAACTCGGGGCCCCACTCCTCAGTGAGCCCCCAGAGAAAAGCCATCAGTCACTCCCGTCTCCCCGGTCTCCGGCCGCACTTCGTGCTCACCTGGCCTGTGACCGCGCGCCTCTATCTCTGGCACCCGACCCCGGGTGGAGTCTCCAAACCCAACAGATCCCTGCGGTGCGCTCCCGCGCGGCTCCTCCCGGGGGAGGAAGGTGAGTGTCCCCGGATCTGCCGCTTGTTGGGTCCCTGCTGGAGGAGCAGTGGCCCGACTGTGCCGTGGATCATGGTTTATGGCAACCCCGAGCTGAGAGCCCACGCCTGGGCTCTGCCTCTGCAGCGGCTTCCCTGCTCCGATACCTGGGAGCTCTGCCGCACTCAGGCACCCCTGGTCTTTCTGTGACCCCGAGGGTCCTGAGACCACACTGTCCCGGAGGGTTCCACCCCCCGCTTAGCCACCAGAGTGACGTCTCTCGGCGGAGCAGTTTTAAAAGTTCTGATTTTGTGCTCCGCGGGTCTATCACTTGCCAGAAGCGGCCGACGGAGGCCCCTCCCCCGCCGTCTATCCTCCCGAATATCGCCTCGGATTCACTTCTCCGCACATCCTACCTTCCAGAAAGTGGTCGCTTTTCTGTTCAGACAGTTGTTGCTCTTCTTTTCTTCGATCTCCTGTTGAGTTTGTAGGTGTTCAGAATGGTTTTTTCCCTATCCAGCTGAATTCCTGAGAGGAGACGGAATCCAGGTCTCCTACTCCTCCGCCATCTTGCTCCGCCCCCGAGGATAGTGGTCTTTTCCCCCTTTCTTTATTTTCTGGCACACATACACCTGTATCCTGAAATCACATGCCACAAATATCCACCATGCTCTCAGACTTCTGTTCTGCTCCATTGGCCTCTAGTTTTCTTTCAGGTTCTGTCGTTTCTTTGTAGGCTAGCGTATTCTAAAAGAGGTCATTTATAAATTTGTTTCAAAGATTTCAGTATTTCGTTTCTTGTGAGTTAATTGAGAAAATTTTTGGCATGTAGCTTTGTCAAAATTGTAGTTTTTAAATTAGCATAAAAATATCAAGCTGTGGGGCAGCTGGGTGGCTCAGGCAGTTAAGCCTCTGCCTTCAGCTCAGGTCATGAGCCCAGGGTTCTGGGATCAAGTCCCACATCGGGCTCCCTGCTCAGTGGAGAGTCTGCTTCTCCCTCTTCCTCTGCCCCTCGCCCTGCTCATGCTCTCTCTCTCTCTCAAATAAATAAATAAAATCTTTCAAAAAAATCAAGCTGGATTTTACTTTTTTCCTTGTTTTTTAAAAAAGATTTATTTATTTATTTGAGAGAGAGAGCAGGGGGGAGGGGCAGAGGGAGAGAATATTGAAGCAGTCTCCCCACTGAGCTTGAAGCCCAGTGCAGGCTTGATCCCCGCGACCCTGACATCATGACCTGAGCTGAAATCAAAAGTCAGACGCTCAACCAAGAGAGCCACCCAGGCGCCCCTACTTTTTTTTTTTTTTCTTGTAAAGAAATGATCCTGGCATCTTCTCTAAAAAGCAGATCTTGGTATGAAATTTGAAGGTTCAAATGATAGGAATTTTTGCATTTTTCAGCTGCTTCTCCTCATGAAAAGTGGTTGACAATTTGAGAAACTACATGTTCACTGCATCAAATGATAACAAATATCCTAACACTTTATGCCTTCTGTGTTGCTTCCTGAAGATCCCATGTTTGCATCTTTTTGCTACACTTGATATTTTGAATCTGTTGCTGTCATAAAAAAAATCCAAAAAGTACGCTCAGATACATTTTTAGTCTCTGTTGTAAATTGTGTTGCATTACTATGATACACATAGAGGCAAGGGGTGTGTGGAGGGACTCGTACTGAGGTCTGCAGGCAGAGGAAACAGGAAGACGTCTAGGGACAGGTGAGGGATGGCAGCAACTTAATATGATTCATACGATGTGTCTGCTGCCTATAAAGTATTTTGCAGAAATAGTGCACTGGGAGATAAGGCAGTGCTTCTTTAATTTTGAATTGGTAATGATACTTCTTTCTTGTTGGCATTGAGATAACATGAATAAAAAAAATAGGAGAAACTATAAGCAAAAAAGACACATCCATAATATACTCTCCTATAAAAAAATTGTAACCAACTATTAATATTTTCTTAGTGCAGAAGTCCTGCTATATGTTACTATGTTGTACTTGTGTGAACAAATAGCTCTTCATATTATAACTCACTTCCTTACTTTAGCTGAGCCAGATGCATTGGGAAGGGTTGGAAATAAAATTATTTGAGGCATGAGACTATGGGGACCATAAGAGTTAATAAAGACTCCATTTATGTTACTGAATATACATAAGTATTGAAACTAAATACAAGAAATGATAACATTTTAAAAGAAGAGACTAAGATAAGCTAAACTGAGGCAGGAGGGGAGGGAGGCTTGGGAGGCAAGTTGACCTAAGTAGAGCCATTTTGGTTTTAGGCTGACACTTAACCTAAAAGTCAGCAGGTCATAAAAAGAGTCACAAGATCCAACTCATGGAAGACCACCAGACCCCATTCCCTCCAGCAGGAAAAGCCGCAAAGGCTGGACATTCTTAAAAGTGCTCTCTGTGGGTAATTCCACAACACTAAGACAGTGGAGAAATGAACCACCTGATAAGTAATAAGCCCAAAGTTAAAGAGTAAGCTTCTCCCAGGGCGCCTGGGTGGCTCAGTCGGTTGAGCGGCTGCCTTCGGCTCGGGTCGTGATCCCAGAGTCCTGGGATCGAGCCCCACATCGGGCTCCCTGCTCAGTGGAGAGCCTGCTTCTCCGTCTCCCTCTGCCTGCCTCTCTGCCTACTTGTGCTTTCTCTCTCTCTCTCTGTCAAATAAATAAATAAATAAAATCTTTAAAAAAAAAAAAAAGCTTCTCCCTATATGGTTAGCTAATCATAAAAAATTTATAAAACCCTTCGAAGAGGCAAAGGGGATCCTCTTCCCCATCTGGGAAGAGAGACCACTATGTGAAGTCATTCTTTTCTTATTTCTATATTTAATAAATCTTTGTCCTTTTTCTAAATGCCTTGCTCTTGAATTCTTTCTTGTGCAAAGATCCCTCTTGGCGAGAGGCCTGTGACCTTCCCTCTTGGGGCCTCAGCCCATCAGGCATCAAAACTATTCAAGAAACAAAATCCTCTCAACACTTTAAGGACTCAGAAAAATTTTTAAATCAAATTGGCATTACCTATGCTGTTCGTTCTATGCAGATAAGTTTTATATCAAAGTAATCTTTTCTCTTTCCATGCATATCTCTTTACAAAGTTCATATGTGTAAATACCAAGCTGGCAGAGTTACAAAATTAATATACTTGAGCTGAGTTAGAAATCAATTACATTTGCTAATTCTCATGAATCACAGGTCTCATAAACTAAGCATAGGAGCAATCAGCACTTAATTAAGAGACAATTCAGTTAAAGTCTATGACAGTTACTGCAAGTCAGTGTAAGAACATTGCACTTTGGAAGTCATGGACAAGGAAACAGGCAAGATACAAAGTATGAAATAATCTTATAAATGGAGAGAGCTGGGTAAATTTTGTTCTGCTTAATAATTCAAGTTCCACAGTGGCAAAAACTTTCTTGTCCACTGCTGAATCCATACCACTTAGAGCGCATCTCCCCATGGGTGCTCAAAACATATGAGATAATCATCTTATTTGCCAAAGCCCATACAAATAGCACATATTTAGAATTACTGAAGTAATTAACAGCAACACATTCTTTTTTTTTTTTCTTTAAGACTTTATTTATTTGTTTGACAGACAGACAGCGAGAGAGGGAACACAAGCAGGGGGAGTGGGAGAGGGAGAAGCAGGCTTCCCGCCGAGCAGAGAGCCCAGTGTGGGGCTCAATCCCAGGACCCTGAACCTGAGCCGAAGGCAGATGCTTAGTGACCGAGCCACCCAGGCACCCCAACAACAACACATTCTATAGCTAGATTTTTAAAGATTGTACATAGAGTTAGACCATTTACAAAGTGTCAAAAAACCTTTCCATGATTAACATCATTAAAGTCGTATTACCTAATTATAGAATATTTAGTAACTTCAGGACTGAGACAAAAAAGGAAAGGTTAGCACTACAACTGTTTAAGTCATGTTCAATGCATTTTTTTTTTTCTGTAAACAAAGACAAGATACAAATGGTAGTTTAATTACTATTTACTGGTAAAGTTGATTAATCATGAACAGATTAGCTTATTATATATTTACTATTTCCAATGTTCACTCTATTAAATATGTATTATGATTAATCCATAAATGACTAGTTACTTTACCAGGTTTAGAACTAAAGTGTCTAAGTAAACACTGTATTTTTTAAAATGTAGATTAACTTTAAATGTCCAAGAGAGTGTATTTATATTAGGCATGCCGTACTTATTCATTCGACAAATATTTACTGAAGAGATACTCTGTGTTAGGTCCAGAGTGAATATATAAACATAAATTTAAAAATGTG
Source organism: Mirounga leonina (assembly GCF_011800145.1). NCBI lineage: Eukaryota > Metazoa > Chordata > Mammalia > Carnivora > Phocidae > Mirounga > Mirounga leonina. The sequence goes on along the minus strand of NW_023270380.1, from coordinate 17,743,077 downwards.
TATCAGGTGACATATTCGACAATAACTAGAGCATTACCATTTAAAATTTTGCATTGGTCATCAATTCTTAATTGTTTTCTATATACAATTCCAGTTGGGGTTAGCACTGACAAAGCGCTGTGTCCCAGATTTGGTTGAGTAGTGGGACAGGTTCCCAAAGCCGTCCTTTTCTAGAAGCTTTGAGTGAGAATGGAAGGGTTTGAGTTAAAGCTGATGAAGCTGGGGGAAAGTTCTCTTGACAGGGTAACTAAAACTGGGTCAAGCCTGATTTCACAAAATAGTTTATTAAAAAAAAATAGAACTTTCCCCCTTCTGTCTATTTGAGGTATATGGTTCCTAGGTGAGAAACAGAGTCTTGAATGTTCTCCAGCTTTGTTCTTCTTCCTTTGTTTTGCCCATTTTTTATATTTTAATATAAATTTTAGGATGCACTTGCTAACTTACACAGAAATATTACTAGAATTTACACTGGCATTGTCTTGAATAAATAGATCAATTTGGGGAGAATTAATATCTTAGTAATATTGAGTCATTCCATACATAAATATTTTATATCCCCCTATTTATTTAGGGCTTTTCTAAAGACACATTTTCTAAATATACGCTAAAGTTTCTATCAGTAATGTTTTATATTTTTCTACACAGAAGTCTTGCTGTTCTTTCTTCAGATTTATTCCTAAGCCTTTGATTTTCTACATTGCTATTGTAAATTTTAATTTCATTTTGTGACTATTTGTTGCTAGTAATGGAATTACAATTTTATTTATATTGACCTTGTACCCCACAAACCTAAAAACTCCCTTACTGATATTAACAGTTCTTCTGTAGAATACATAGTTTTCTGCATATATATATTTCTTTTCATTTGTCACATTTCCTATGACTTCCTTATTAATCCTTATAATTTTATCTATTTTCTTTGCCTTATCCTGCTGTCTAAGATATCCAGTAAAATGTTAAATAGAAGTTGAAATCGTGCACAGCCTAATTTTATCCTTTTTCTAGGAGGAAAAACTTTTAACATTTTCAGTTCTTTAATTTATAATGATAGTAATTATTTGTTAATATCCTTCTTTAGGTAAAGATCCCATTTATTCATAGTTTAAAATGAATTATTTTTATTGTAAATAGAAAATTTATTGAAATTCAGTTTCTCCTTCTGTTGAAATAATCATGATTTTCTACTATATTCTATTTGATTCGTTTTCACATTGTATATACTTATATCTATACATATTAATATTACCAACCTAGAATTCCTATAGTAAATTTCTCTTGTTTTGGTTTAGGATATTTATGTTTTTGTTTTTTTTTTAAGATTTTATTTATTTATTTGACAGAGACACAGCGAGAGAGGGAACACAAGCAGGGGGAGTGGGAGAGGGAGAAGCAGGCTTCCCGCGGAGCAGGGAGCCCGATATGGGGCTCGATCCCAGGACCCTGGGATCATGACCTGAGCCAAAGGCAGACGCTTAATGACTGAGCCACCCAGGCGCTGCTATATGTTTTAATTTCAATATAAAATTTCTGATTTTCATTTTCTTTCTTCTGGGTAATTTAGTAATATGTAGCTGAATTCTAAAGAGACGGGATTATTTTACTTATCATTTTTTAAGTTGTTTCTTAGCATAATTTCATTATGGTCAGAAAACATAATTTCTATGATTTCATAGTTTAAAATTTTACAAGACTTGCTTTCAGGGCACACACAAGGCCAATATGGACAACTATTACATATGCAGTGGAAAATAATGTTTATTATGGTGATTTTGTGGAATATTTTTAATATATATATTATTAGATCAAGAGGTAATTGTGTTATTCAAACCTTCTATAGTGTTGCTAATGTTCATTTCCTATCTTTCTATGAGTCACTAAAAGCTGCATTGCAATTTTCTAATGTAATTGAGGGTTTGACTCTTTCTTTTCTATTTGTCAATTTTTGCATACTGTGTTCTGAGATAATATATATTGTAGGGAATGAAAAATTCATCCTCTACCCTTTAAGTTCTTCCAGCTGGACTAAGAATTAAATTTATATGAGACAGGTTAACAGGAGGAAAAAAAACCAAAATTATTACCTGGGCATGGAGGACCAATAATGAAATTGATACCTAAAGAAATGATTAAGGCAGGCAATTTTTACACATTTTAGACAAAGACAATAAAAATATGAGGAATTAACAGGATAAAGAAAACAGCTATTTGGGAGCTTAAAATAGAAAGGAATTCTAAGAGGAATTTGGACTGAGGTTGCAGGTTAGGAAAAAAGTAACAAGGTTGTTTCTACAGTTTTCTCAGCTGTAATGTCTCTATCTCTGGTGTTACAGTGTTTTTGCTTCCTTTACAGGGAAGCTATTTTTCATAAAGGACATTTAATTCCTGCTTCAGGGGGACAGAAGAGAATGGGAGTATTCTTACACTGACTATTTTTTTTTTCTTAACTTATTAATCCATTTTTTAATTCAGGTATAATTAACATACAGTGTTATAGTAGTTTCAGGTATACAATAAAATGGTTCATCAGTACTATGCATTACTCAGTGCTCATCAGGGTAATCCCTTTATCTGTTTCATTCACCCCCCACAATCCCCGCTCTGGGAACCAAAGGTTTGTTCTGTGTCTTTAAGAGTCTGTTTCTCGGGGCGCCTGGGTGGCTCAGTCAGTTAAGCATTCAGCACTTGATTTCAGCTCAGGTCATGATCTCAGGGTTGTGAGATCGAGTCCCATGTCAGGTTCCATGGGTGGAGCCTGCTTAAGATTCTTTCTCCCTCTTCCTATGCCCCTACCCATGCTAGTGCTCTTGCACATGCATGCGCGTGCTCTCTCTCTCTCTAAAAAAGAAAAAGAAAAAGAATCTGCTTTTTTGTTCGTCTCTTTTTTTCTTTGTTTTGTTTCTTAAATTCCACATATGAGTGAAATCATACGGTATTTGTTCTTCTCCAGCTGACTTATTTCACTTAGCATTATACCCTCTAGTTCTATCCATGTTGTTACAAATGGCAATATTTCATTCTTCTTTATGGCTGAGTATTATTCCATTGTGTATAGATACCATATCTTCCTTATCCATTCATCTGTTGATGCACACTTGGTCTTCTTCCATATCTTGGCTATTATAAGTAATGCTGCAGTAAACATAGGGACATATATTTCTTTTTGAATTAGTGCTTCCATATTCTTTAGGTAAATACCCGGTAATGGAATTACTGGATTATTGGGTAGTTCTATTTTTAACTTTTTGAGGAACCTCCATACTGTTTTCCACAGTGGCTGCACCAGTTTGCATTCCCACCAACAGTGCACGAGGGTCCCCCTTTCTCCACATCCTCACTAACACCTGTTGTTTCTTGTGTTGTTGATTTTAGCCATTCTGACAGGTGTGAGACAGTATCTCATTGTGGTTTTGATCTGCATTTCTCTGATGATGAGTGATATTGAGCATCTTTTCATGTGTCTGGTGGCCATCTGGATGTCTTCTTTGGAAAAATGTCTATTCAAGTCCTCTGCCGGTTTTTAATTGGATTATTTGTATTTTAAGTGTTGGCCTGTTTAAGTTCTTATATATATATACATAAACATATTGTATATATAATACTATATTTATAATTACATATACAAACCTCTTATTGGATATATCATTTGCAAATATCTTCTCCCATTCTGTGGGTTGTCTTCTTGTTTTGTTGATTGTTTTGTTGTTGTTGTTGTTGTGTGGAAGCTTTTTAATTTGATGTAATCCCAATAGTTTAATTTTGCTTTTTTTCTCCTTTGCCTCAGAACACATATCTAGGAAAATAATTTTTATGGCTGATGTCAATAAGATTACTGCTTGTGTTTTCTTCTAGGCATTTTATGATTTTCAGTCTTACATTTAGGCCTTTAATTCATTTTAGTTAATTTCTGTGTGTGGTGTAAGAAAGTGGTCTTGTTTCATTCTTTTGCTTGCAGCTGTCCAGTTTTCCTAGCATCATTTGTTGAAGAGACTGTCTTTTCTCCATTGTATATTCTTGCCTCCTTTGTCATAGATTAATTGACCATAAAAGCATAGATTTATTTCTGGTCTCTCTGTTCTGTTCCATTAATCTATGTGTCTAGGTGGAGAATGTTTGCACTGGTTCCAGCAGGCGACCGTGTGTTTATGCTGGAGTGCAGGGGAGAGAAATGGTGCCCACCAGCTCTTTTGTTCTTGGAGAAGTCTCCCAAACATCCCTGCCCCTCTAGTGCACATTCTGAGATTAGCAAATAAATCTCCTTCCCATATACCCCAGGCACTTTTCAGCCTGCTGCTTCTCTTCTGTATCTCTGCGGGGTTTTTATGCTGGCTCTGTAAGGGCAGGACTCAGTTTCCTGTTTATTCTCCAGCTCTTCCAAAGCTGAGCCAACTGATTTTTAAAGGTCCGGGTGTTAAGCTCTGCTGATTGTAAGAACTTGTGAAGTTAAGCCCCATTGGCTTTCAAAGCCACATGTTATGGGGAATCATTGTCCCACTGCAGATCCCCTGAGTCTGGGTACCTGGAGTGGGGTCTGCTCCCTCCCTTCCCTCCCATTTGGTTCCCAACAGTGTCTGTGCCTCTTCTCTATGACCACCTGTGGGAAATCTGTCCCACCAGTCCTGTCGTTCTGGAGTGGTTGAATTCATGTGGCTGCTCTCTAGATGTGTCCACAGACGAGGCGACCTTAAGATCCTCCGACTCTGCCATTTTTCTATGCTAGCTCTTTCCTAAGTAGTTTTTATTTAAAATAATCAGTTGCCAAAGTGACATGTTGGCATGTTTTGGGGCAGCCTGCCCTTGACCCCTACAAAATTTTACATATATACACACATATTGTATATATTTTATATATTTTATATATATATATATATATAAATACACACACACACACACACACGTTTTTCCCCTGCTAGATAGTCACTTTTACTATTCTGAATATCTTCATTTATCTCTCCTATTTCTCACTCTAAGGGCTTTGAAGCAGGTGTGGGCTGCATACAAGCATCTTTCTTCCTTCATTATATAACCCAGTGTCCTTTTATAACATTATAGTGTCGGTGGTGGAGAAAGCAGCATCTTTATTTAGTAATGGTATCGTATATCTTTCCCTTTCCTACTTTTACATTTTCTGTTTCCTAATATTTACATCTCTTAGAAGTATTATGTTGTTTTTTTAAAAACCCATTCTAACAATCTTTATCTTTTACGAGACTGTTCAGTTTACATTTAATGTAGTTACTAGTGTTTTCTGGTTTAAATCTACTATTTTGTATCATTTCCATGATTTCATAGCATTTAAAGCATTTCTTCTTGGCTTACCATGATTTGTTATAAATTAGTAACATCACTTCTCAGAAAATTCAAAGTCTTTGAAACCTTTTACCCTGCCTGTCTTCAAGCATTTTCCTTATTTTGGTATAAATTCTCTATATACTTAACAACTCACAAATGTTCCTATTGTTTCTGAAGTCATTATTAATTGGATCAATCAATACTTTACACTTTCTGTTGTGCCCGCATCTCTGTTTCCTCCGGGATGATTTTTCTTTCTTTTGAATAATACTCTTTATATGTCATGTAATATGGGCCTACTTATGTCCAATTTTCTCTATACTTAGGTTATAGAATTACTGGTTGACATTTTCTTTTTCAGAACTTGAATATATAACCAAAGGCTTTTAGCTATTTTTGTTTCTGTGAGAAATCAGCTCTTAGTATTTTTGTTGGTTTTTTTTTAAGGTTATATATATATTTGCTTTAGATTTACTTTACATATTTGCTTTATATATATATATTTACATATATATATTTGCTTTAGATTCAAGTATTTTTTGTTATCTTGGATATTTATCAATTTAGGATAATATGTACCAGTATACTTTTCTAAAAAATTTATCTTTGTTTTTCACATTACTTCTGTAATGTGTTTGATAGTTTTCATTAGTTTTTGGATAGAGAACCATTTCTTAAATACTGTTCCAGTTGCATCTAATCTCTTGTCTCCTTTTGGGACTGCATCAGGGGCCAGCAAGCTTTTTCTTCTGGAAAAGACCAAGCAACAGGTAATTTAAGCTGTGCAGGCCTTGTAAGGTTTCTATCACACATTCTCTTCTGACTCATTAAAAATGTTAAAAAGCATTCTTACCTCAAGGGCTATACAAACACAGTCCACTTGCTATATTTATTTCTAGTTTTTTTCTTGTTTCTGAACAAATCTTGTGGTTTTGATGACCTTTATTATTGTTTGAATGCCATCCATTGTTTATAAAAACGTAGAGATGATAAAAGCTCTCCACGAAATGGAGATAGAGGAAATGTATCTCAGCATAATAAAGGCCGTATAAGACAAGCCTGCAACTGACATCATTCTCAACAGTGAAAAGCTGAGCGCTTTTCCTCTAAATTCAGGAACAAGACAAGGATGTCCACTTCATTCAACATAGTATTGGAAGTCCTAACCAGAGCAATTCAGAAGAAACAAACAAACAAACAGAAACTCACAAAGAAAGGAAAGTCATCTGAATTGGAAAGGAAGAAGCAAAACTGTCACTATTTGCAGGTGGCATTCTATTATATACCTAGAAACCCTAAAGACTCTATCAAAATACTGCTAGAATCAATAAATGAATTCAGTAATGTTGTAGTATACAAAATAATGCAAAAATCTGTTGTATTTCTATACACTAATAACTATTAGAAAGAGAAATAATGGAAACAGTGCCATTTGTAATTGTATCAAAAAGAATAAAAGATCTAGGAGTAAACTAAACCAAAGAAGTGAAAGACCTATCCTCTGGAAACTACAACATACTGATAGAAACTGAAGACGACAAAAAGAAGTGGAAAGATAATCTATGTGCTTGGATTGGAAGAATTAATATTGTTAAAATTTTCATGCTACCCAAAGCAATCTACTAATTCAATATGATACCCATCAAAATTCCAAAAATAATTTTCACAGAATTAGAACAAACAATACTAAAATTTGTATGGAACCACAAAAGACCCCGAATAACCAAAGCTCCTGATTATAGTAGCTGTGTTAGTATCTTACCCACATACTGTGGGTATACAGGTACTGTGGCTGTGCAGTGTGCTGAATTATTTTAAAAAGGTCTAACACAGGGGCGCCTGGGTGGCTCAGTCGGTGAAGCATCTGCCTTCGGCTCAGGTCATGATCTCAGAGTCCTGGGATCGAGTCCTGCATGGGGCTCCTTGCTCAGCGGGAAGCCTGCTTCTCCCTCTCCCTCTACTTCTGCCATCCCCCTGCTTGTGTGCTCACCCGTGCTCTCTCTCTCTCAAATAAATAAATCTTAAAAAAAAAAGGCCTAACAGAATTGACAGAGTGGTGGTATCACTCTTGAGAACTGGAGTCCTTTAAAAGACTTGAACTATATGGAAGAAAATAAGACAACATTTATATCAATACAATATCAATGGAAGAAAATCATTGGAATGATAGAAGCAAATAATTATCCAAAGATGCAAAGGATTCTGAATTTTCTGGAATACTGTCCATTTTATATTCATTCTCTTTCAGCCATGTACTTGTGAAGCTACGCTTTGGCAAAATTGCTCATTCAAGGGCATTATTTATCGGTAAAAAAGTAAATTTGAAAAATCTGTAATTGCAACAAAGTTTTATTTGATCAAACTAGCTCTTCAATCTCCTGAAGCACAGATGAATTTTGCTCATGCTCTCACAGAGTTGAGTCAAACTCATGCACCAAAATAAAAACATTGATTAAATTGATGTTAATATGAGCAGCAAGATAGCACCATTCTGGAGAACCTTACATTTCTGCTAGCATCCTGTTAATGAGGTAGAACTCCAGCTGGTATCTTTTTTATTCAGCTGTGACTAATTGTCTTCCTCGATCATATTAAAATACTGAATGCAGATTCATTTACAGTCATAGTGAAGTTCTAGCTTTGGCATTAAAATCCAAATAATGATACCCCAACTGCCTAAGAGTCATGATACTCATTCCCAATGAATGAGCAAAAGAGCTGGTTGTATACAGAAGGGAATGTTGTCTGCATCCTCCTAGACAGTTTCAGGCATAATACTCCTCTGTGTGTGTGTGTGTGTGTGTAATTCTCGTGAAAAATTCAGGGAAAACACAATTTTTCCTGAAACATACATATGGTAAGATCTTGACTTTTAAATTCTAGTGCTAGTTTGTTTTAAAGGGCTATTACTGATCCCTTTGAAAAGCAGTGCTCTGTGTGATTGTCTTTGTCAAGTATGAAGAAAATTATACATGCGTGTGCCTGTGTGCACGTGTGTGTTTGGGTGGGACTTGGGGTTGGAGGCTTTCAGGACACTAAGATGGCATGTACTTCTTATTTAAAGTCTTATTTGAGGTATTTAATGTCATTTCGTCACTGCGTAATGATTCTGACAATGTCAAGGCCAGTAAAGAGTTATGCTTAACAAAAGCACATACTCCAGCTGAACTAGAATTGAGTGTTGCCTAAAGGCTTACTATTTTATTTGGCTCTAAGTAGAATAAGCACAGAAGGGGCGTCTGGGTGGCTCAGTCGGTTAAGTGGCTGCCTTCGGCTCAGGTCATGATCCCAGGGTCCTGGGATCGAGCCCCACATCGGGCTCCCTGCTCGGCGGGAAGCCTGCTTCTCCCTCTCCTACTCCCCCAGCTTGTGTTCCCTCTCTCACTGTGTCTCTCTCTGTCAAATAAATAAATAAAATCTTTAAAAAAAAAAAAAAGAAGCACAGAAATATGTTGGTCTTTAAAGACAGGTTAGTATGTTTGCAGAATACCGATTCTTTAGATGTTACTTCTTTTCTTAATTAATTTTTTATTGAGGCATGATTGACATCCAGCATCATGTTAGTTTCAGGCGTGCTGCATAATGATACAATATTTGTATATGTTGCAAAATGCTCAGCACAGTAAGTCTGGTTCACACCCCTCAGCACTCACAGTTACAGAATTTTGTTTTTCTTGTGATGGGAACTTTTAAGCTCTACTCAGCAATTTTCAAACATGCAATACAATATTATTAACTATACTTGCCATGCTGTCCATTACATTCCCTAGATTTTTTTATACCTGGGAGTTTGTTCCTTTGACTCCTTTCACCAGTTTGCCCAACCTCCACCCCTACTGCTGGCAAAACCCATCTGTTCTCTGTATCCATGGGCTTGCTGTTTTGTTTGTATGTTTTACTTTAAAAAAAAAATTTTATATTGCACATATAAATGAGATCATACGGTATTTGTCTCTGACTTATTTCACTGAGCTTAATACCCTCTAAATCCATCCATGTTGTTGCAAATGGTGAGATTTCATTCTTCTTATGGCTAAATAATATTCCATGTGTGTATATATTTCTTTATCCATTCATCAGTCGATGGACACTTAGGTAGTTTCCATATCTTGGCTATTGTAAATAATGCTGCAGTAATACAGGGGTGCATATATCTTATCAAGTTAGATTTGTTTTCTTCAGAAAACTTTGTTTTCTACCAGAAATAGAACTGCGTCATATGGTAATTCTGTTTTTAACTTTTTGAGGAACCCCCATTCTGTTTTCCATAGTGGCTGCACCAATTTACATTCCCACCAACAGCACACAAGGGTTTTCCATTTTTCCACATCCTTGTCATCCATGTCTTTTTGATTTTAGCCATTTTGACAGGTGTGAGGTGGTATCTCATTGTGGTTTTGATTTGTATTTCCCTGATGATGAGTGACGTTGAACATCTTTTCATGTGTCTGTTGGCTATCTGGATGTCTTCTTTGGAGAAATGTCTGTTCATGTCTTCTGTCCATTTTTAATCAGATTGCTTTTTTTGCTATTGAGTTTTATGAGTTCTTTATATATTTTGGATATTAAACCCTTATCAGATATCTGATTTGCAAATATTTTCTCTTGTTCAGTAGGTTTCTTTTGCTGTGCAGAAGTTTTTTGGTTTGATATAGTCCCACTTATTTTTGCCTGTGTTGCCTTTGCTTGGGACATTATCTCTGAAAATGACCATTTCAATAGTTGAATAGGATGGTGTTTCAAAATTTGCTTTGAAAGCTTGTCTTATTGTATAAATTAATGAACAGTAGATTGATAATAAAATAATTTTGAATAATATAACTAACAGATATCACCCAGTAAATACTGAGATTAGCCTTCCTGACTACTGGAAATAACAGAGAAGGGGTATACTAGCTTCTGAAATTTATTTATTTGTTTATTTTTTTAAAGATTTTATTTATTTATTTGACAGAGAGAGAGAGAGACAGCTAGAGAGGGAACACAAGCAGGGAGAGCAGGAGAGGGAGAAGCAGGCTCCTGGCTGAGCAGGGAGCCCGATGTGGGGCTCGACCCTAGAACCCTGGGATCATGACCTGAAGCAAAGGCAGATGCTTAATGACTGAGCCACCCAGGCACCCCTGAAATTTATTTTTTTAAGATTTATTTATTTGAGAGAGAGAGAGAGCATACAGAGGAAGAGGGAGAAGAAGAAGCAGACTCCAGGCTGAGCAAGGAGCCCTATTTGGGGCTTAATCCCAGGACCCCCGGGATCAAGACCTGAGCCGAAGGCAGATACTTAACCGACTGAGCCACCCAGGCGTCCCTGAAATAGTACATTTTTGCTGGTAGTTGTGACCAATTACTCTCTCTCTCTCTTCATTTGAGCAAGGCTGTACCCAAACCAACCAAGGCTGAAAGCATGGTGTGTGCTGATGTGCAGCCTCGGACATTAGGGTGGCTGTTATTTGCACATGCATTATATCAAGAAACCTGAGCACACAAGTATGCCTGCCACCCTTTTTCCATCTCCACATCAAACATTTCATGGCTTTGGAATTGTTCAAATAAAGTGAAAGATGAGGACAGAAAATTGATTTTTCCAAATGGAAAATAGCTGTTATATCCAATTACATAAAGAAAACCTGTTCCTTTACGAAAGAAAGCCTATAAGCTTTGAAGTAAGAAAGTAAAAATCATATCAGTTCATCTGGAGATGACTGTAATTGTTATTTTGATGGTCATCCTTTCATTCATTCTTTATGTGCATAACAGACACATTTATACATTTGCTTAAGTGGGATCGTATCAGGCATTTGAAAATAATTTCACTTTTAAAATATAACCACTATATTCTTTTCCACCGTACTTTTACTTGTTATATCTTCTTTTTCTCACTGATGGTGACTTGTTTCTTTGTGTGTTTAATAATTTTCAATTAGAAGTTCATTTTAAGCATGAATTATTTTTCCTCCTGCTTAGATTCTCACAAGGAATACTGTTAAAGTTTCCCCACAGAGATTTTGAATTTGTTTGTTACAGGTATGCCCATCACTGTATGTCCATCACGCCCCTGTACCAACTTAAAGAAACATCAACATCCGTATTTTAAAAATACTATCTTAGGTGAACCTGGGTGGCTTAGTCCATTGAGCATCTGACTCTTGATCTCAGCTCGGGTCTTGATAAATGTGGTAAATGTGGGCTTCACATCAATGGGAGATGAAATTCCCATTTTTCTCAGGGTAATTTTTAATCCTCCTCAGATCCACCGTAAAAGTGTCCATCTTAGTTTAGATACCTCCAGAACCCTGAAGTAAGACCTCAAGCAATCAGTTTGGGAGAAGATGCCAGGAAAATTAGCAGGATGTGTCGAGAGAGGCAAGGAGGTGGGGCGCCTGGGTGGCTCAGTCGTTAAGCGTCTGCCTTCGGCTCAGGTCATGATCCCAGGGTCCTGGCATCGAGCCCCGCCTCGGGCTCCCTGCTCGGCGGGAAGCCTGCTTCTCCCTCTCCCACTCCCCCTGCTTGTGTTCCCTCTCTCGCTGTGTCTCTCTCTGTCAAACAAATAAAAAATCTTTAAAAAAAAAAAAAAAGAGAGAGGCAAGGAGGAAAGAAGAACCAGCCAGTTCGCTGGTGTGGGCGACTGGAGCACGGTCCTGTGGGACTTCGAGGGGGAAGTGTGGGGCCCTCAGGCAGGTGAGTGAGGAGCAGGTGCATTTGTCTACCAACTCCCCACTTACCACAGGCTGGATGTTCTCTGGGGCCTTTCTAGCACTTCCAGGACGGACAGCCGACATGGTGCTCTGCTGGGGGCTGGGGAAGATGTCAGGCAAATCCTTCCAGGTGTCAGTTGTCAGAAGTCTCCTGGGCACAGACCATGCCAAGGAGAAATGGATGGTTCATCGATAACATCTGATGAACCCTCCTCGTCATCTCTCCGGGTGAGTGGGTACAGTGATTTTGTCTTCTTTTCACTGGATTTGTTGTTATTGGAGGACCTGGTCTCCTATCCCCAAGTGGTTTTAAAACCTAACCTAATCTTTCAGCCAGAAGAAGGTTCAACTCACCTTCCCGAGCTGCTGTACCATCAGCTCGCCTGCTTACTCAGTGGGCTTTCAGCTTTGGCTTTGCATCTGACACTTGAAGATTTATTTCTTTCTTGTTCCTTAGGCCACAGATTTAAACACATATATATGGAGAAGCAATTATACTTTATCTAATATATGCAGGTGTTTATAGTGAGTGTTTGGTGCCAGCCTAGTTTGTCATTTTCCAGAACTAGAAGTCCCTCGTCCTTTTGAATAGCTACTTACTATCTTGCAGTAGAAAATGCATTTAATCATTCATGTAGTAATAGGCATTTACTTTTCTTTCCAGCCCACCCTTGCCCCTGCAAACATAGCCCTAAATAACATGTCTTTGCATGTAACTTTAATACTGTTTTTCTCTTTGGGATAATATTAATAATATAATAATTTGCTTTGTTAAATAGTCTTTTACATTTCAAATTTTGATGGAATATTACTTTACTGAATTTTAAAAAAGTTTGTATTTACCCTAGTTATATATGATGAAGGAATTATTAACTCATCATATGGATATCAGTAAATATGTATGTATATGTGTCTATGTGTGCTTTTCTGAGTACTGATGTAAACATTTTGATTCCTCAGATCCTTGATGGAGAGGTAATTTATATCGTCCTTTTTTTAAAAGATTTTATTTATTTATTAAAGAGAGCACATGAGAGAGGATGAGAGAGTGAGAAAGAGAGAGAGAGAGAGAACGAGCAAGGGGGACGGGCAAAGGGAGAGGGAGAAGCAGATGCGGGGCTCGATCCCAGGACTCTGAGATCATGACCTGAGCTGAAGGCAGACACTTAACCATCTGAGCCACCCAGGTGCCCCATCATCCTCCTTTTGTACAGAAAAGAATTATAAAATTAATAAAGTGAAAAAGAAAGCACATGAATAGAACAATAAATCTGAAAAGTGTGTCTGGCAAGCCAGGAAAGTTCAGATTAAATGCACCATCATTTAGACTCGGAGAAGAGGAGATAAATCCTTCCAAATAAAACTAACTCCATGCACGCGGTCATTCAGGTGCTGGGTACGAATCCTCAGGGAGCCATGACCCGGGCTCACAGCTGCTTGGAGACTCAGGAAGGAAATGAGGACATGCTCATGAAATCCAGAGGTGATAATCCTGCCTCTCCAGATGTGCAGTGTCAGAGTCACCTTGGGGATGCTTGAGTTCACAGGCTTCAGGCACTGTGGACGGGATGGTCTTCTCGAAAACCAGCCTGGCTTATGTCTGTTAAGACGAGCTTCTACTTCTGACGTCTGCCAAGTGACAAACTCTTCCAAGCTCTGTGTCACCATGGCTGCCTCATTTGCGATCTTTTTATAAGAACTTAGAACAGATTTTAGACAAAAATGACCAACTCTGGTGACTGTCTGATTTCCTTACAGTACAATACTGTTCCGCTCTTGTTTTTAAGTAGTAAACATGAGATCACATTCTGTTTGAATGAACTGTAACAAATTTGCAATACTTCAATCAGATATTATCAATTGAGAAATTTTTTTTTTAAAGATTTTATTTATTTATTTGACAGAGAGAGACACAGCGAGAGAGAGAACACGAGCAGGGGGAGTGGGAGAGGGAGAAGCAGGCTTCCCGCGGAGCAGGGAGCCCGATGCGGGGCTCGATTCCAGGACCCCGGGATCATGACCTGAGCCGAAGGCAGACGCTTAACCGGCTGAGCCACCCAGGCGCCCCTCAATTGAGAATTTTTATTTCAAGCAGAGACTGCATTGAGGTTTTTTGACTTGATAGTATTTATGGAGAAAAATTGGTTGAATATATAATGAATGTAAAGGTTGATAGAAGGAATATTTATGACTAGCAAAACAACTAATTTTCGTGCACTTCAAAACCACATTTTCTACAAATCATTGACGTATTTAAAAAAAACTCCTTTTTAAATACTTTAAACAGATACCAAAAACATTGATAAAGTAGTAGTCTTTTTTCTACTCTCTATACATGCTTTAAAGTTGAAAACAGATCTTTAAAAAATGCAAATATTTGCTATGTGGAAAGGCATTTCCATCAAGAATTCTAATTAAGAAAATTTTAAGTATCTGAGTTTGAGAAGTGACTTTGGGCTTGCAGGAGAATGCTGCAGTTATAGCCAAACAGAGTGTTTGTAACATCAAAATTTCTTGTGAATGGGGATGCTTATCATATTATCCAGTAAAGTTTACTTTCTCTGATTTTTTGCTTTAGGGAAAGGGAGGAATGCCATTGATTTTTATAAAGTGATAGCAGTTGCGCTCTGCAGGCTTCCCTTAGCCAGGCTGGTTTTCGAGAAGACCATCCAGCCAACAGTGCCTGAAGCCTGTGAACTCAAGCATCCCCAAGGTGACGTCAACCTTCCACATAGAAATTCCCAGAAATTAATACAGCAGGAAATAAGCTCTTTGCTCACTATATTTTTATAGCAATCATTTCATTATAATGGTCAGAGCATGTTTCATGTATTGTCCTAGACTATAGTTCTGCACATAAAGTCTTGGGAAGGAGAGAACATCTCTTTAGGGGTTGCGTCTGCATACTCCACCTAGCATATCAGCTCACAGCCTGCACAGCAGTGTGTGTGGACTGCAGGTAGTACCTGCGGGTGGGTAACAGCAGCATTAATGTTCAGTGAGTGTTTGCTGTATACCTAGCAGTGTGCTAACCACTTTACACATCTCAGCTCTTGTAATCTGCACAGCAATACTAGTGGGCGGAGATGATTATTACAATCTTCTCCCAATCTTACAGTTGAAAACTTGAGATCTAAAGAGATTTAGTAATTTATTTAAGGCCCCATAAAGCTTCAAAGTGTTGATGGCAGAATCTGAGCTAGGTTTCTGAATCCTTGCCCAGATCCTTAACCAGCATTTAATGATAAAACCTCCCTTCTTTATCATCTTTAAGCCCCTCGTGCAACTCCAGGGTCAAGGGGATGTAAAAAAAAAAAAAAAAGAAAAGAAAAATTTAAGTCAGGCTTTAATACACAGTAAGAAGGAATAGCATTGACTAAACAATCTGACCTGATTTAAATATAAAAACCAAAGCCAAATTATGTTTAATCAATCCTTTATTATCTATTCCTTATATGTAACAGGTATTGGTATACACAGCATGTCAGATGAAATTAAATGCTATGGAGAAAAATAAAGAAAGGAAGGAAGATAAGAAGTGTTGGGATGTGATGCATTTTAAATGGGATGGTCAAGGAAGTACCTCAGATATAAGCAAAGACCCAAACAGATAGATATGTTGAGGTCTGTATTCTTATCCATCTGATCCATCTAACAGTTATTTATTAAATATGTAATAGGCACCTGCTTCTGTATTAAACTCTTGGACACCATGATCAACACACACTAGTAGGATCCCTATGCTTGGAGAAGTCACCAAAATCCACCAATTAGTTACAAATAAATGTAAAATGAAAACTCTGACAAGTGTGATGGTCATGCACACTGAGGTCAGAGAGTAGAAGACTATCTCGGTGAGGAACAGCAGGTGCACGGCGCCCCTTGCTGGGGCAGTAATGGCTTAGTTGAGGGAACAGAGCCTGAGCAGCATCGGCGCTAGAAGCTGCGAGGGCTGGAAGGTCAACAACTCACTCATTACCACGCAATTGTGGAGCACATTTCCATCTTCAAACCTGCCTTCTCATCTCAGTCTCACATTTTCCACATGAGGCATGTAGAATGGAATACCAGAGTGAACCCATTTATTAGTCAGAAGTTCAAGTGATTGCCCAAATCCTACAGCCAATAAGACAATTGAATTCCAGGCCTGGGCATTTTCTCTGAGCTGAAGCCAAGGATTGCGTTTGATTGAGTATTTTGAAATTTTTCCCTTGAACATAAGCAATAATAGTTGATTGTGCATCTAAAACACACAACAGATACACAGTTTCATGTTTAGTTTGAAATGACAAATAAGATTTCTCATCCTAAGATTTCAGGCTGGCCCTTGTATGGTTTTTCAATGATCGCTCTTAAGACAAGAGATCGTAGCACATTCATATTCATATATAAGTAATTAAATTCTTCAGAGTATGTTTTTCATTTTCTTTTAACTTCTTTTTTTTTTTTTAATTTTACAACCTTTTAAATTGTTTTAATTCTTCTCAGACTCAGGAACCATAATTATTTACGGTCTGTAAGTCTGAATCTGTCCCCATATAGTGATTCATATATATATGTCCTGGAGGTCACCCCCAAATTGCCCTTCATATTTATTGAATTATAAATGATCTTGAAGAAGTGACAGAAACATTTAGAGACATTCTATTAAAAAGGCTTAGTAATAACACAAACTTGAGCTTGCTTGATAGTCTCCTTGTGCAGGTGAGTTGTAAAAATTATTCCCTGGAGAAATTCATGTTAAACTGTCAGTTTTAACTTCATGGGGATTGCTTCCATATGTCTTGTCTAGAGGAGTCCCGCCCTCGCTTCATGTCAGGCAATTCTTTCAAACTTCAGGATAAAGTTACGGGGACTCAGAAACACATGCACACACATGCCTGAAATGAATTCACGTTGCCTCTAAAAACAAATACCCAGAATGAAATAAAACAACATTCCAACCACAATTTATGTATGGCTTTGCTGTTTTAGGAAAATTAAAGCTTCAGTTTCTAAATTCTTATAGTATAGTTGTTTCTACAAGCTAGCTTTTACTAGCCTATTTTGAAGAATGCAAAAAAAAAAAAAAAAACATAAAAAGGGGCACCTGGGTGGCTCAGTCATTAAGCATCTGCCTTCGGCTCAGGTCATGATCCCAGGGTCCTGGGGTTGAGCTCCGCATTGGGCTCCCTGCTCAGAGGAGAGCCTGCTTCTCCCTCTCCCACTCCTCCTGCTTGTGTTCCCTCTCTCGCTACATCTCTCTCTGTCAAATAAATAAATAAAAATTAAAAAAAAAACAATAAAAATGTATATGTTCATGAGTCTCTGGCTTAATAATGAATTATTTTTCTTAGAGTGTGCATTGTAAACATTTTGCTCGACTTTAATTTTGAATAATATTTTATATATAAATACTATGTTATATATTTATAAAATATTTCATCTAAACTAATTTTATATATTCATAAAATATTGAGTAATATATACCTAAGTTCCATAGGTATAGTCATTCTATCATGGTGGCCACTTACGTGGTTCACTGTTTTCTCTGTTGTGATGTGCACCTTAGTCCTATCGTTGTTTTATATGTCTTGCCCTTACATAAAATCTCAACAGCTTGCATTTATATAGTCATCAATAGCATATTTCCTTATATTCATTATATTATTCTCAAGATTTTTTGATTTTCTGATCAAATAAATATTTTTGATTCTTTGTGTTAAACACATACCACTTGAATATAAGATTTGTTTACTTTATTTCAATGAGGTTTTTAGGGACCCAAAATAATGTGAAATTCTTCTCGATTCCAGATTATTGAACTACCTTGCTATCTATCTAGTATATCTATCTGTGTGTTCTTGGAATGTGGAAGTACCAGATGCTTTGATACAGGAAACATTTCAATTTAGAACTCACATATAATATCCTTCACATTCAATAGAAACACTGCAGAAAAGTACTTTAAAAGTTCCAGCAAGGATATTACATTTTTCAATGAGACTGTGCTCTAAAAATAGTACATATGAAGAAAACTAACACGTTTCGAATCACAAAATATATATAGTTAAGTACAAAAATCCAAAGAACGATAAATATTTTGAGCCTATGTTCACACAATCAAGGAAAAGTACATTTGTGAGTCACAGGAAAGTCTTACCAAATTTTCTCTTTCAGCGTAAACCGATATTCGTGTTTATTAATATTTATTGAGTGTCTACTATGCATCAGATATTGTCCTACATATTGAAGATAGAGTAGTGGTCAAATGAAGGATTGCCTTGGCTTTATAAATGAAGCTTACAGTACAAAATATTAAATCATTATGGGCAAGTGGATGATGAAATTTCAGTTATCATTAAGCTTAGGCACTTAAAAGAGAAGCATTCACGAGTGCTCTCACTACAGCATATTTAAGTGCTGGAAGCCTTCTGTATGTTTGGGGCATTGAAAGAAATTTAGTGTAGCTAGTACATCAAGCTGAGACTCAATGTATGAGCCGTGCAAGAACTGATAGGCCAGATGAAGGAATTTATTTCTTTTTTGGGGAACAATCAGAAGCTATGAAAGTTTTGGATGGGGGAAAAAAGCAAAAACAACCATGAGAATTCCTTTGAAAAATGGCTAGATCCCAATAAGAGAAAATGTGTAGA
The DNA here is from genome assembly GCF_011800145.1 of Mirounga leonina. Taxonomy (NCBI): domain Eukaryota; kingdom Metazoa; phylum Chordata; class Mammalia; order Carnivora; family Phocidae; genus Mirounga; species Mirounga leonina. The sequence goes on along the minus strand of NW_023270380.1, from coordinate 17,724,461 downwards.
CACCTAGTGGGAGGATATCAGTTGGCAAAAAAGAGAGGAGGACAGCTACTTGTGAATGAAAAAGTCTGCAGATTCCAGAAGGATTTAGGAGTTAGAATTGACAAGATGCAATGACACTTTTGATATGGATAGACAAGTGAGCGGGAGGATTCAGGAACAATTTCTGGGTTTCTGGTTGATGAAGATGTATGGCGGTTCTGCTAACTGAAAACAGTAAAACAGCATTTAGAATAGCAAGTGTTCATATTTGTCCAGATTACGTGTAGCCATCTACATAAATATGGTCTGGCTTGGAGCTTGTGGAAATGTGGACTCTGGTAAGCACGCTGTGGATGTGACCATTGTGAGGTTACTTTAGGACAGAGGCTAGAGCAAACAGAAAAGAGGAAATCGGGAAAGGTCTAAGGAACTGCGAAATTTTGGATATAGTTCAGGAAGGGTACCTGGACAAAGATAAGACAGAAGTGGTAGAAGCATTTAAGGAAACTTCACAAGGCATGTTGTTTTAGTTTTGAAAAGAAAAAAGTACTTTAAATAAGGAAGGATATAGAAGACATTCATGGGATTGAAGAAGTAGTGTCAAGATGTTACTATGGGCATTTTGTTAATAAGCATAAAGGAGTAGAATAAAGAAAGGTAAAGGTACCACTGTATTTTTCCTACTTTTTCTAATCAATTCTGGAATACCATATTCCATATTAAATGTGTCCTTTTTAAGACAACTATTAAAAATTAGAACAAGCCCACGGGGTGCCTGGGTGGCTCAGTTGGTTAAGCGACTGCCTTCAGCTCAGGTCATGATCCCAGAGTCCTGGGATCGAGTCCCACATCAGGCTCCCTGCTCGGCGGGGAGTCTGCTTCTCCCTCTGACCCTATCCCCTCTTGCGCTCTCTCTCTCACTCTCTCTCTCTCTCAAATAAATAAATAAAATCTTTAAAAAAATAAATAAATAAAAAATAAAAATTAGAACAAGCCCAGAAAATGGAAGAAAATCTGAAAATCAAATGCAGATGAAAGTATTAGGAACAGTTAGATTGCGGAATAGACTTATTATAGAAAATATAGGTTATATTTTCAAATGTTAGTAGAGTTGCATTGTGGAAGAAAAATTAGACTTATCCATGCAAACACTAGGACTCTAACCAGTACTCAAACATTGTTATCATAGGTATGTCGCTTGTGATTCATATAAAGGAAGAACATTTTTTACATTTAGCATACTTTGGGTATGCTATTAATTTAAATGTTATGTTAAGATGAATAATGGGATTTCCAAACAAGACAAACTTTAAGCAAGGGCTTTTTCTCTTTAATAGAATAAGGCATTGGGTTGAGAGAAGAGTACAACTTTCTTGATTAAAAGTTAACACATTATTGCATTTTGAAATATGATCCAATATGAATGTCCTTGGAAGTTGCCACACAAAATTACAACAACAACAAAATATCAGAGTGCAATTTTCGCTGATACTGTTAGTTGCCACAATCTGGTGTTAATTCAGAATGGCAAAATCAAATGCTCATATAATTTTGGTTATGCAGAGCTATTTTGTCTTAGACAATTGCCAAACAAAGCATCATTCAGAATGTGTGCCTCTTCCGTAGAAAGGATTCCCAGTTTGGCTGGTGGTGATTTCTTGCTCATAGCAGAGGTGGAGGTTCTGCCCCCAGATGCATGGCGGACACATCTTAATTTGATGGGGCAGCAGCTCCTTTGGTGGCCAGTCCTGTGACATGTCTTTGTTAGTCCGCTCAGGATGCTCAGCCTAGAGTCTGTGACCTCAATCCTGCAGTGATTCCTTAATCCATTTAGAACTCCAAGTAAATCCCTTCCTGCTTATGCTAAACAGAACGAGCTCTCTCTACCTAATAGATCTTCTGTATTATATTTCATGGCACCCAGAAGCAAGGTGTAAGTATGAGTCAGCTCTTCTTTAAAGATACGTTGTTGGGACAGATGTTTCCCTTTGATCATTGCACATGAATTTATCTGATTTTTTTTACAGATTCATTTATTTTAGAGAGAGATTGTGCACTCCAGAGCAGGGTGGGGGAGAGACAGGGGGAGAGGGAGAGAGAGAATCTCAAGCAGATGCCACACTGAGCACAGAGCCTAATGCAGGGCTCGATGTCACGACCCTGAGATCATCACCTGAGCCGAAATCAAGAGTCCAACTCTTAACCGACCGAGCCACCCAGGCACCCCAGAATTTATCTGACTTTTGACCTAGAAGAACACGTATTTATTGAAATGCAAACTGTTCAGTGACTGAACTATGACTAGAAGAAAATCCTCACTGTATGAAAATAATGAAGTTTACTTACAAAAAGGCATGGCTTTTAATAACAATATTTATTGCCTTTATCTTGTTACAAAAACAGTATATAGTCATAGAATATTTGAAGTCAGGGTGCCTGAAAATGCGTCTTGGTGCTAGTCACGTACACCATGACTTTGCATTTTGGAAAGACAGACTAGTTGCATAAACTGGTGACTATTGCTCTCAAACAGGTCAGTTATCTTACACTAGCTGCCTTGTCAGTAGTTGGTCAGCCTTAACTCTGTTCATACTCAAGTCCTTAGTATTTCTACTTTTTCAAGAATATTAACTTCTGTATAACAATATGTAATGTCTCTTTTAGATAGAAACTCCACCACAAAATTCAGGAAGGGATATTGTAACTTGCTAGTGAATTACTTATTTCCACAGTGTCACCAGTAATGTTGCCTTGTCAGTATTATGATGAGAAAAGTTCTGCAGGGAATACTCTTATTATGTTATCAATTTCAATGTTATTTCAGAATGAATAATTTGATTGCCAAACAAAGCTTGAAGCAATGACTTTTTCTTTAGGATGGAATAAGGCTTTGGGTAGGGGAAAAGCTCTTCGACTTTCTTGATTAAAGGTTAACAAATTACTTGCAGTCTTGAAATATGATATCCACTGAATGTCCTCAGAGGTTGTCACACGAAATTACAACAAAAAGATGACAGTGTGCTTCTTGCTGATAGTACCAGTGACTTGATTCCGTTTGAGAATTTGGAAATTCCATTTGAGGCGAGTGAGGTTTCTTATCTCTTGGGGCAATGATACGCTTCCGTTTATACTGCGGATCCTCCAAAGCTGACTTTCTTCATGTTTCTGAGGGAGTGTCAGGAGTTACCCAACCGAAAAATCACAGAAATACTGCCTCTTCCAAGAGTTGTTTGGGCATTTATCTGCTGTTTTGGAAGAACTAACCCAAGGGACAAAGTTCTGTCAAAATAGTAATGTCATCCTGGAAATGAACCAAGAGCCTAGATCATTGAGTTCCAGCCACATCTGTGTGACCAGTGTGATGATTGCTGTGTAATTTGGTGGCAATGTTCTAGAAAAGGTAGTGAAAATCAATATAAGGGAGACCTTGATTATTTGCTCTATGGTTCCAGATAAAGGAAATTAATGATTTTTTTAATGATTTTTTATCAAATTATTTGGAACATTATCAATGGATGATTACCTTATCAATTTAGTGACCGCTGATAACCAAGTGGGAAGAGAGGCCGCTGTGGTCTCTGCCCTTTTTAGTTCACTTGGTTTGTGTCAGCAAACGTATTAATCAAACAACACATTTTAAAGCCTAAATGGTACTATTGTTACCAGCAATGATGATAATAATTATAGTGAAGGAAATCCCGCTTTACAGGTGGAGGATATTTCTGAGTCACTCTTGCATGCTTATCCCCTGACCTGATCTTCATGGTGGTTCCATGACACAGGACGAAGCAATGATGATGAAACTGAGGTCTAGTGACATGAGACAAAGTTCTGCGGGCACAAAAGTGGGGATAATATTTAGACCAAACTGAGGCGCCTAGGTGGCTCAGTTAAGTGTCTACCTTCAGCTGAGGTCATGATCCCAGGGTCCTGGGATTGAGTCCCGCATCGGGCTCCCTGCTCGGTGGGGGCTCTGCTTCTCTCTCTCCCCCTGCTACTCCCCCCACTTCTGCTCTCTCTCTCACTCAAATAAATAAATAAAATCTGCAAAAAAAAAAAGGAAGCTGTCTTTGTGGACAGACTCCTATCCACCAGCCCCACAGTGACTGGTGGATACGTATACACAAAAATATCCTTGATTACTTACACAAAGAAATAAGCTTTGTCAAGTGAATCAGAATGTCGAATTCAGCCTCTCCAAAATATTCTCTCTGCTGGGAAAACACATTGGAATAAAATTTTTTTCATTTTTTTATTTTTTAAAGATTTTATTTATTTATTTGAGACAGAGAGAATGAGAGAGACAGAGAGCACATGAGAGGGGGGAGGGTCAGAGGGAGAAGCAGACCCCCCGCCGAGCAGGGAGCCCGATGTGGGACTCGATCCCGGGACTCCAGGATCATGACCTGAGCCGAAGGCAGTCGCTTAACCAACTGAGCCACCCAGGCGCGCCTGGAATAAAAATTCTTAAGAAGTTTGAGTGGAGAACAATCAATCAATTAACTGATTTAAGTATCTCCCAGGTACAATAGCCTCCTTGTGCAGTCTGATGGCATGAACTGGATTAGCCAGAACTGCATACACCTTGAACAGCACTAAAATGGGCAGTCAACAAACTCTCGTGTTCTCTTTCTCTTTTCTGGCCCTCATGACTGGTCAATTTTCTACACTTACACTCTTTCTCCTTGAAGAAAATAAATCATCTTTTTGCATGACAATCAGTGAAATCTCATATCAGAGGGATTAAAATGATGAGCTTTACCAAACTCGCCCATTATTCACTTATTCACACTATCTTGTTTTACTCTCACTTTTGGCTAATCCTGCATTTTAGATACCCATTTTATTAGTTTAGATTTTAGAGTAAGATCTAATTCTGGCTTTTGAGGGCACTTCAATTCAGCCCCATATTAGTTATTCACCTATTAAAATGTGAGCCTCTCTGTGTTGATGAGATTGACAAATATCTCAATATTTTGAGAAGCTGTAGATATGCACAAATGTTTATATTGATATACATCTATAGATACATATTTTGATATAGAGAGATAATTTCTCAGGAAGTCAGAAAATACTCATACAGTTAGTATGAATAACATTTTTGTCTCTACAGAGGGCATGTGGGTATACATATCATTTTTTTTATATTGACTCAACTGGAGTTATTCAATTAGTATGTGAAAAGTTATTCATAGTTTATTCATTTATTGAAAAAAGTGGTCTTCAGTTCAGTGATAATTACATGCTGAATTATATTTTCTCTTTAGTCCCTTTCCCTCATGAAGCTTTAATTAGATCAGTTGGAGTATTTGAAATGCAAAGGGATATTGTGCAGTAAAAGAGGCAAACATTTTTATGTAGCACACACTCCTGCTTTGGGATTCTCTCTGGTGAAGGTTACTTAACCTTAGCTTAGCCAAATAAAGACATTTTTCTTTGGAGAGATGCCATGTAGTTGTCTACTAAAGGTGATTCACTTTTTATTTTTGTATATTAAAATGCCTCTTTGTTTCAACATTGGCTACTTGAGCAAATGTTAATACTCTGGAATCACATATATTGTTTAAAAGTAGAGTACTTCCAAGGGCACCAAAGGTTTGCAGTAATAGCAGCAAGAACTACTCTTAATTAACTGAAAAATGGGGTTTCACATATACACTTTATGGAGGAGACTTCTAGCTGGTGTCAAACCTGTCACCTTTTCTTCCTGGGAACATAGCCCACCACCTTTTTAAGACTTCATTGAATTTAGGAGTGGCCAAGTGAGAGGCTTGCACAGTTAATGATCTCTCACGGGATCTGAGACTCCTCTTTACACGCAAACTCCCTGCTCTCAGAAACATCTCTGTGGACTCAGGTGAGCAAGAAGCAGACGTTTATGCTGTCCCGTCCACTGAGATATCAGTCAGTGTGGTCGTTACTGCCTTAGAGAGCACATGGTCTTATACCTTGTTTTATCATTTAACTTAGGCAGGGAAGATGCTGAGATTCAGTTAGGGTTAGGAGTTTCCCATCAATATTCAGCTACTCAAATACAGATTTTCTCACACGAAATTATTATCATTATTAGTACTCTTGTCATTATTTTGTCATTTGCTATGTTGTCAAGCATGGTGACCTTACATGGTATTTGGAAATCCAATACGTGGGGTCAGAGAAATCCACATTTACAAGGATTCCAATGCTTAGCACCTGAAGGCACTTGGAAACATTGCTTAATCTTTGCCATTTTTTCCATTTGTAAAATGGAACTTATAATTGTTTTCCCCTTATAATGTTGTAAGGATTATGTGAGAATATTTAAGGTTAAGGCTTACCAGAATGCTTCCTATATAATAACCATAAAGAGATTGTCTGATGTTCGATTGGAAGTTCTACAAACAGTGCATGATTTGGAAACTACCCTCTCTCTCCCAAAGTACAGACTCTTTTTGCCCATCTTCCCTCATTTATGTCAAGCTTTTTGTTTAATTCCTGGTTTTTAAATTTGGGTACATATCAGAATGATCTCTTGAGCTTTTCTCCTTATTAACAACAACAAAAGGAATAAAAAATACAAAATTAAAAACAGAACATCTTATGTTAAAATACATGTCAATGCAGTAGGTGGTGGCATACGTATTCTGATATAAGTTACACTTTAGTTGGTAGGACATGACTTGTGGACAAAAGGAAGAATTTAAGGTTTTGCAGTGGAATTGCTGTGGTGAGATGAGAGTGGGCTGCAGACTGCCACCATTTCCGAGGTGCTCCTGTTTATCGAGGTTATAGAGATCCACCACGTATTTTTGAAGCTGAAATGAAAAATACTGGAGGAAATGGAAATCAGCAGCAAATAAGGATGCTGACCTGGCAGGGTGGGGTGTCTACTATGAGGACTGGGGGGCTCTGAGGAAGAGAAGAGCAGGGAACTCACAGGGATAGCTTGCAGGTTTGAACAACACCAGTTTACTGAGCCTAAGTAACAGAGGACCTGTAGTGTGTCTGCGGTGCCTGGTGAAGGAGTTAGCCAGGTAACTGACATAAAGTAGCATAAGCTAGGTGCCTCGTACCTGCAAACTGCCTCATCCCTCTTACCTGGTGATGACTTCAGGTCTGGGAGATGGTAGAACTCATTCTTGCTGTGCAGTAGCTTTTGTGAATCTCCTTGTACTTCCTACTTTTCCCCCAAAGAGATCAGCCAGGGAAAGGGCTTGGCACTGGTAAACAGGAGTATTAGTAACTCTGACCTCACACCAGCCTCCTCTCGTTCCTCACCTCAGTGATAATGATGCCTCGACAGGCCAGGGTGTCTTTCCAGTTCTTCGGCTAAGTATTTCCTCAGGCAGTCGTACATAAGTTATGATAAGTGGGTGGGAGCCATGAGGGTTGCAGAAGAGGAAGGAAAGCTGTTTATTGGGCACATACAGTATGCTATGAACTTTACCGTTTGTTTTCATTAATCTGCATGATCACCCTGCTCCCACCGCTGTTAATATGAGAGAGGTGAGCTACCTCCCCAGGACCCCACGGCAGGTGGATGGGAGAGCCCAGGACTACTGAGGTTTCAACTCCCAAATCTGGCTCAGCTGTGCATCTGGAGGCAGTTTATTTAAAATTTCTCCCTGGTTTCTTCATCTGGAACTTGAAAATGATGACAATATGTGTATCATAGAATTTTTCAGTGAGGTCTACATGATTAATTCTTCTAAAGGTCTTCGAACAGTGCGAGGCATACAGTAAGTAAGCTGCATCAGCTACTTGTCATCACTGTGCTGTGCCATGTTTCCTACTCACTCCCAGACCCCTGAAGGCACCTGTCCTCTTCCTCACCCCCCACACGGAGTTAGTTTGATCTCAGTCTGTCTTTCTTGCATATGGCGAGTGGGGGAAAGTAATGTATATTAGGCTCTCCTCCAGGTTCTGCACATAACCTTTCCTGGGTGCATTTCCAGGGCCATTCTGTTGGCATGTCACATATTAGGTATGTAGGGTGGGTATCAAAGGCAAACTTTAATTCCTAATTCCTCCTCCTTCTTTTCCCCTCCAGTCCTACTCAACTGCTTTCTGGTTTGGGTTCTTCTGCTCTGTATCAAATTTTCTCTGGCTTCCAAATTCTGTTCCCTCACGTTTGACATAAACTCTTCCAGGAAGTCACCTTAACCCTCCAAGCTTGGATTAGTTTCTCCAGGTCTGTTGCACTGAGTGCTCACCTTAAGGGCAAGGACTGGGTGGTTGTTTTCAATTGCCTAATCTTACATTTTTGTCAATGAAATTAATATATAAAATAATTACATAAAATACTACAATTAAAGTTAATTCAAAGTAAATGTTAATACATAAAACAGTTTAAAATAAAATAATATTTTAAAATATTTACAGGATATTTTAACTAAACTCTCCTATAGATTTTTTTTCTAAATAACCTTTCTAAATAAGAAATATAAATTTGCAAAGGACAGTGATCTGTATTCATGGAATGTGTCTGAGACTATTGTGCTGTGTCAAGCTAGAAGTATTTGTATTATAAAGAGTTCCACATATTTAGTAGCCTACTTGGTAAACACCATCTAGATATTTCTAATTCTTTAAATATGCAAAGAAGTATATTGGCTTAATTGATTGGAACTTATTCCTGAAGATCTACAAATAGAAAATTTTAAAGAAATCTAAAACATTCATTAAATGGTAACGCCCCTTTTTTTTTCCCCAAACTGGTTCTTTCAAATACAGTGAAATCAAATTTTAAGTCTTTTGAAGTCATAATAACTTGTGGATTCTGCATAAGCAGCATCGGTTTTAGTAATAGAGGTAATTTTGTTAAAACTTCTGGTTTTGAAAACAGAGGCATCTCACTGACATTATGCATCTTAGCAGTTATTAGATTAAGAAAAGCACCATTTGGGGATTCAGAACTGGTGTCTGGTATCAAAATAAACACAGCAGAATGATAATACTAGATACTAAGAACTCCTAATGAGTAACATTTTTGCACGGAACTTGAATTTCTCTGAGAGAGATACTGAAAGATAATTTGTGGAAATTTTGACATAGACTTTTGATACCATTTGTGATTTCTGACAAAATCCAAATCTATTTAAAAAGTTTGGATTTATTTAAAACTGCCCTAGAAATAAATGATTTATGGGGGCACTGGATAAGGATCAGGTTGAAAGGATTTCTTTTCCTAACACTCTGGTACTAACTGTATCATGAGCTACACTCCGGTATCCCATGATAGCACCCCTCAGATCAAGAAGATATGGTAATTTAGGATTTTTTAATAAACAACTGTTAACCAAAATATTTGGCATCTAGCTTCTGAAACAAACAGAAGTAAATGAATTAAGTTACAAAAGGCAAATTCTTATCAGTCTGAATTTTGTGCCTACTTATATTAAAAAGGGGTTAAGTTAAAATGGTTGAGTTTTTTTTTAAGTAAAAAGGCTTTAATCATTAAAATCAATGATAAAAATTCTTGTGTTCTTTTCTAGTATTACATTTTCATGTGATGAACAGTAAAAATTGAGCTCACTACATCAAATAATGATGTGGGAATCATAACAAAGTAGAACCAGTGTCAGTGAAACTATAAAAACTCCTGAGAGAAAGGGGTGAGGAAGGAGAGCCGTCAGTCTATTAACTGTTTCTTTATAGTATTGTTCTAAAAATATATTGTTGGGGAGGAAGAATTTCCTGTCCCCTTTAAGGTCCTTCTAGCTGGACTAAGAATCAAATTAACATGAAGCAAATCAACAAGGGAAAATCAAATTTAATTTTGTAAGTACAGGGAATCCACAGAGACATGGAAATTCCAAAAACAGGCAAAATGAGGTGTATATGTCATTCTGAACCAAGAAGGGGGTACGGGGTTGGGACTTCAAAGGGAAGGAATGCAATTCACAAAAAGATGAAAAAGAGTACATGTTTGGTCAACAAATGTCTGCTGGAAACCCAGAAACAATGGAACAGAGAGGACTTTGATCCATCAGGCCTTGCTAAGTTCCTCCCTGTCCACTACGCCTAATTCACAGTGTAACATAGTTATCTATGGTGCTAGTTCTTTTCCTGGTGCAGCTTCTATATCTAAACTCATTTCAGAGGAGGAAGTAAAGAGCATTTCCTGAATCTGCTGGGCTTTGATAGCCTTTAACTCAAAATAATCTCTATGCGAAGGTGGCCCATCTTTGGGCTGCGTGCCTTTAGCCCCAACAATAAAGATTCAAGACCTTGGTACAGCTCATCTGTTCAAGGAGAGCCTTTCTTTTAAGTAATGACATAGGAAATATTTACTTTCTGCTCTCAATTGGCACATTCATTTATTACACAACCCAAAGGAATTCTCCCCATCTGAGGTATAAGTAAAAATGCTCTTGCCTACATATTTATATTTTATTCATAATGACATCAGTGCATCAATCCTCAGATTATCTGATAATTTGGTACAGTATCATAATGATGCATACTATATTCACTGAGCAAACAGACAATTAGGAAATTATGTGTTAGAACTATATCCAACATTTGGAATTCACAGCAATAGGATGTGAAACACTGGATCATTAATTTATAGTTGGGTCTGTTTTCCCTTTCTGGCATATGTGGTCAGTTGGAGGAGAAAGACTTTTACCTTTTATTAGCCTCTTCTTGGCTGCTAGACTTTGGGAAAGTCACAGTATTTTAAGAGCATGAGAATAAAAGCAGCATTTTAGTGACAGGACAAAAGAAACAGAGGCAATGAGTACTTGAATTTACCCCCCTTTTGTATGTACTCCAAGTCGTTTTTCTTGAATATTTTTCAATGACATGGGAAATTCATGGCTACCAATGTGAACACACTGAGTTCCAAAATCTATTATTATGAATTCCTGCAGATCTAAGACCTCTTTGTTTTCATTTTTTATGATGGTAAAATACACATCACAGAAAATTTACCACTCTGACCATTTCTAAGTTTGCAGTCCAGAGGTGTGAAATACATTAGTGTGCCACCACGTACACACAGGATTCTTCTCATCTAGCAAACCAGAAACTGTCCCATTCTCCGGGACGCAAGACCCTGGCAAACAACAGTCCCCTTCCTATCCCGAAGATTTTGACTACTTTAGATACTTCATATAAGTGGAAACATACAGTGTCTGTGTTCTTGAGGTTGGCTTATTTTTCTCAGCATAATGTCCTCAGGGTTCATCTGTTGTGGCAGATGTCAAAATTTCCTTCTTTTCAAGGCTGAATGTGATTCTATTCTACGTTTATAACACATCTTGCATTCCCATTCATCTGTCAGTGGACACTTGGGTTGCTTTCTCACTTTAGTTATTATGAATAATGCTGTTATGAACTTTGGGTACAAATATTTCCTGACACGGAAATCATATTTTATGTTCCAGACTCTGTTTACAATTCTTTTGGGTGTATATGTATAAGTGAGACTACTAAATCATATGAATTCTATTTTTCCTTTTTTTGAAGAACTGTCATACTGTTTTCTATGGTGCCTGCACAGTCCCACCAACAGTGCACAATGGTTTCAATTCCTCTGCATCCTTGTTGACACTATTATTATTATTATTATTTATAATAGCCATCTAATGAATGTGAGGTGATATCTCACTGAGGTTTTGATTTTCATTTTCCTAATTAGTGATTTGGAACACTTTTTCGTGTGCTTATTGGCCATTCTTTGGAGAAATGTTTATTCAAACTTTTTTTGAGGGGAAGGGTTTTTTTGTTTTGTTTATTAAGTAATCTCTATGCCCAGTGTGGAGCTTGAATTGATGACCTGGAGATCAAGAGTCACATTTTCTACTGACTGAGCCAGTCAGGCACCCCTGTCTATGCAAGTTTTTTGCCCCTTTGTGAATCAGTGTCTGCTTGTTGTTAGGTTTTAGGAGTCCTCTCTGTCTCATGCATACTAACCCCTTATCAGATATATGGTTTGCAGATATTTTCTCCTGCTCACTAGGTTGTTTTTCCACTTGGTCAATGCACCATTTTTAATTATCATCAGTTCAACTTTTCTATTTTTTCTTTTGTTATCTGTGCCTTTGGTGTCATAACCAAGCTGTGCCTTTGGATCTACAGTGAGCCTCTTGTAGATAGCTTATAATTGGATCTTGTTTCTTTTTTATCCATTTTGCTCTGTCTCTTGACTGAAAGTTTAATTCATTTACATATAAAGAAATTACTGATAAGGGGGAACTTATTTCTGTCATTTTGTTGTTTGTTTACTGTATGTCTTAGAGGTTTATTTGTCCCTCATTTCTGTCTCTTTTGTATTTAGCTGAATTTTTTAGTGAAGCATTTTAATTCCTGGCTCATCTTCTAATGTGCATATTCTTTTTTTTAAATATTTTTTATTATTTTTTTTATTCTTATGTTAATCCCCATACATCATTAGTTTTAGATAAAATGTTCCATTATTCATTGTTTGTGCATAACAACCAGTGCTCCATGCAGAATGTGCCCTCCTCAATACCCACCACCAGGCTAACCCATCCTCCCACCCCCCCTCCCCTCTAGAACCCTCAGTTTGTTTTTCAGAGTCCATCGTCTCTCATGGTTCGTCTACCCCTCGGATTTCCCCCGCTTCATTCTTCCCCTCCCGCTACCTTCTTCTTCTTTATTTTTTTTCTTAACATATATTGCATTATTTGTTTCAGAGGTACAGATCTGAAATTCAAAAGTCTTGCACAATTCACAGCACTTACCAGAGGACATACCCTCCCCAGTGTCTATCACCCAGTCACCCGATCCCTCCCACCCCACCCCCCACTCAAGCAACCCTCAGTTTGTTTCCTGCAATTAAGAATTCCTCATATCAGTGAGATCATATGATACATGTCTTTCTCTTTTTGACTTATTTCACTCAACATAATACCCTCCAGTTCCATCCACGTCGTTGCAAATGGCAAGATCTCATTCCTTTTGATGGCTGCATAATATTCCATTGTGTATATATACCACATCTTCTTTATCCATCCATCTGTCGATGGACATCTTGGCTCTTTCCACAGTTTGGCTATTGTGGACATTGCTGCTATAAACATCGGGGTGCACATACCCTTTAAGATCCCTACTTTTGTATCTTTGGGGTAAATACCCAGTAGTGCAATTGCTGGATCATACGGTAGCTCTATTTTCAACTTTTTGAGGAAACTCCATACTGTTCTCCAGAGTGGCTGCACCAGCTTGCATTCCCACCAACAGTGTAGGAGGGTTCCCCTTTCTCCGCATCCCCGCCAACATCTGTTGTTTCCTGACTTGTTAATTTTAGCCAATCTGACTGGTATGAGGTGGTATCTCATTGAGGTTTTGATTTGGATTTCCCTGATGCTGAGCGATATTGAGCACTTTTTCATGTGTCTGTTGGCCATTTGGATGTGTTCTTTGGAGAAATGTCTGTTCATGTCTTCTGCCCATTTCTTGATTGGCTTCTTTGTTCTTTGGGTGTTGAGTTTGATGAGTTCTTTATAGATTTTGGATACTAGCCCTTTATCTGATATGTCATTTGCAAATATCTTCTCCCATTCTGTCGGTTGTCTTTTGGTTTTGTTGACTGTTTCCTTTGCTTTGCAAAAGCTTTTTATCTTGATGAAGTCCCAATAGTTCATTTTTGCCCTTGCTTCCCTTGCCTTTGGTGATGTTTCTAGGAAGAAGTTGCTTCGGCTGAGGTCAAAGAGGTTGCTGCCTGTGTTCTCCTTTAGGATTTGGATGGACTCCTGTCTCACATTGAGGTCTTTCAACCATTTGGAGTCTATTTTTGTGTGCGGTGTAAGGAAATCGTCCAGTTTCATTCTTCTGCATGTGCTGTCCAATTTTCCCAACACCATTTGTTGAAGAGACTGTCTTTGTTCCATTGGACATTCTTTCCTGCTTTGTCAAAGATGAGTTGACCATAGAGTTGAGGGTCCATTTCTTGGCTCTCTATTTTGTTCCATTGATCTATGTGTCTGTTTTTGTGCCAATACCATGCTGTCTTCATGATGACAGCTTTGTAATAGAGCTGGAAGTCCGGAATTGTGATGCCGCTGGCTTTGCTTTTCTTTTTCAACATTCCTCTGGCTATGCGGGGTCTTTTCTGGTTCCATAGGAATTTTAGGATGATTTGTTCCATTTCTTTGAAAAAAGTGGATGGTATTTTGATGGGGATTGCATTGAATGTGTAGATTGCTCTAGGTAGCATTGACATCTTCACAATATTTGTTCTTCCAATCCATGAGCATGGAACGTTTTTCCATTTCTTTGTGTCGTCCTCAATTTCTTTCATGAGTATTTTACAGTTTTCTGAGTACAGATCCTTTGTCTCTTTGGTTAGATTTATTCCTAGGTATCTTATGGTTTTGGATGCAATTGTAAATGGGATCGACTCCTTAATTTCTCTTTCTTCTGTCTTGTTGTTGGTGTATAGGAATGCCACTGACTTCTGTGCATTGATTTTATCTCCTGCCATTTTACTGAATTCCTATATGAGTTCTAGCAGTTTTGGGGTGGAGTCTTTTGGGTTTTCCACATAAAGTATCATATCATCTGCAAAGAGTGAGAGTTTGACTTCTTCTTTGCCGATTTGGATGCCTTTGATTTCTTTTTGTTGTCTGATTGCTGTGGCTAGGACTTCCAATACTATGTTGAATAGCAGTGGTGATAGTGGACATCCCTGCCGCGTTCCTGACCTTAGGGGGAAAGCTCTCCGTTTTTCCCCATTGAGAATGATATTCGCTGTAGGTTTTTCATAGATGGCTTTTATGATATTGAGGTATGTACCCTCGATCCCTATACTCTGAAGAGTTTTGATCAAGAAAGGATGCTGTACTTTGTCAAAAGCTTTTTCTGCATCTATTGAGAGGATCATATGATTCTTGTTCTTTCTTTTGTTAATGTATTGTATCACACTGATTGATTTGCAGGTGTTGAACCAACCTTGCAGCCCAGGGATAAATCCCACTTGGTCATCGTGAATAATCCTTTTAATGTACTGTTGGATCCTATTGGCTAGTATTTTGGTGAGAATTTTTGCATCCATGTTCATCAGGGATATTGGTCTGTAATTCTCCTTTGGGGATCAAGGTAATGCTGGCCTCATAAAATGAGTTTGGAAGTTTTCCTTCCATTTCTATTTTTTGGAACAGTTTCAGAAGAATAGGTATTAATTCTTCTTAAAATGTTTGCTGGAATTCCCCTGGGAGGCATCTGGCCCTGAGCTTTTGTTTTTTGGGAGATTTTTGATGACTGCTTCAATTTCCTTAGTGGTTATAGGTCTGTTCAGATTTTCTATTTCATCCTGGTTCAGTTTTGGTAGTTGATACATCTCTAGGAAAGCCTCCATCTCTTCCAGGTTATCTAATTTGCTGGCATAGAGTTGCTCATAATATGTTCTTATAATTGTTTGTATTTCTTTGGTGTTGGTTGTGATCTCTCCTCTTTCATTCATGATTTTGTTGATTTGGGTCATTTCTCTTTTCTTTTTGATAAGTCTGGCCAGGGGTTTATCAATCTTGTTAATTCTTTCAAAGAACCAGCTCCTAGTTTCGTTGATCTGTTCTACTGTTCTTTTAGTTTCTATTTCATTAATTTCTGCTCTGATCTTTATGATTTCTCTTCTCCTGCTGGGTTTAGGCTTTATTTGCTGTTCTTTCTCCAGCTCCTTTAGGTGGAGGGTTAGGTTGTGTACTTGAGACCTTTCTTATTTCTTGAGAAAGGCTTGTATTGCTATATACTTTCCTCTTAGGACTGCCTTTGCTGCATCCCAGAGATTTTGAATAGTTGTGTTTTCATTTTCATTGGTTTCCATGTATTTTTTTAATTCTTCTTTAATTTCCTGGTTGACCCATTCATTCTTCAGTAGGATGCTCTTTAGCCTCCATGTATTTGAGTTCTTTCCGACTTTCCTCTTGTGATTGAGTTCTAGTTCCAAAGCATTGGGGTCTGAAAATAGGCAGGGAATGATCCTAATCTTTTGGTACCAGTTGAGACCTGATTTATGACCTAGGATGTGATCTATTCTGGAGAATGTTCCATGGGGACTAGAGAAGAATGTGTATTCCGTTGCTTTGGGGTGGGATGTTCTCAATAGGTCTGTGAAGTCCATTTGGTTCAGTGTGTCATTTAAAGTCTTTATATCCTTGTTGATCTTTTGCTTAGATGATCTGTCCATTTCAGTGAGGGGGGTGTTAAAGTCCCCCACTATTATTGTATTGTTGTCTATGTGTTTCTTTGCTTTTGTTATTAATTGCCTTATATAATTGGCTGCTCCCATATTAGGGGCATAGATACTTACAATTCTTAGATCTTCTTGTTGGATAGATCCTTTAAGTAGGATATAGTGTCTTTCCTCATCTCTTAGTACAGTCTTTGGTTTAAAATCTAATTTGTCTGATATAAGGATTGCCACCCCAGCTTTCTTTTGGTGTCCATTAGCATGGTAAATGGTCTTCCACCCCCTCACTTTCAATCTGGGGGTGTCTTTGGCTCTAAAATGAGTCTCTTGCAGACAGCATATCAATGGGTCTTGTTTTTTAATCCAGTCTGATAGCCTGTGTCTTTTGATTGGGGCATTTAGGCCATTTACATTCAGGGTAACTATTGAAAGATAGGAATTTAGTGCCATTGTATTGCCTGTAAGGTGACTGTTACTGTATATTGTCTGTGTTCCTTTCTGGTCTATGTTGCTTTTAGGCTCTCTCTTTGCTTAGAGGACCCCTTTCAATATTTCTTGTAGGGCTGGTTTCGTGTTTGCAAATTCCTTTAGTTTTTGTTTGTCCTGGAAGCTTTTTATCTCTTCTTCAATTTTCAATGACAGCCTAGCTGGATATAGTATTCTTGGCTGCATATTTTTCTCCTTTAGTGCTCTGAATATATCCTGCCAGTCCTTTCTGGCCTGCCAGGTCTCTGTGGATAGGTCTGTTGCCAATCTAATGTTTCTACCCTTGTAGGTTACATATCTCTTCTCCTGAGCTGCTTTCAGGATTTTCTCTTTGTCTCTGAGACTCGTAAGTTTTACTATTAGATGTCGGGGTGTTGACCTATTTTTATTGATTTTGAGAGGGGTTCTCTGTGCTTCCTGGATTTTGATGCCTGTTTCCTTCCCCAAATTAGGGAAGTTCTCTGCTATAATTTGCTCCATTATACCTTCTGCCCCTCTCTCTCTTTCTTCTTCTTCTGGGATCCCAGTTATTCTGATGTTGTTTCGTCTTATGGTATCACTTATCTCTCAAATTCTGCCCTCGTGATCCAGTAGTTGTTAATCTCTCTTTTTCTCAGCTTCTTTATTTTCCATCATTTCATCTTCTATATTACTGATTCTCTCTTCTGCCTCATTTATTCTAGCAGTTAGCGCCCCCATTTTTTATTGCACCTCATTAATAGCCTTTTTGATTTCTACTTGGTTGGATTTTAGCTCTTTTACTTCTCCAGAAAGGGTTTCTCTAATAACTTCCATATTTTTTTCAAGCCCAGCTAGTATCTTTCAAGAGATGATTCTGAACTCTAGATCTGACATCCCTTAACGTCCATATTGAGTAGGTCCCTGGCAGTCGGTACTACCTCTTGTTCTTTTTGTAGAGGTGATTTTTTCCGTCTTGTCATTTTGTGCAGTGGAGAATAGATTAATGAGAGAACAAAATGCTAGCAGAGTAACCACGTCCCCAGAAAATATACTCTAAACAAATCAGAAAAGACCTGAAGCAGTGGAAAAAGAAATGGAAAGAGAGAAAAAAGAAAAAGAAAAAAAAGAAAAAGATAAAAACAAAAACAAACAAAACAAAACAACAACAACAACAAAAAAAAAAACCAGAATGTGATCAAATATGATCAGGCTGGTATATAGATCAGTGCCACACACTAGTTTTGGGGTGTATTTTCGTCTTTTAGAAGAAAGTGCCTCCCAAAATTTTAAAGAAAGAAAAACTTATATATGTACAAAAATAAGGGTTGATATGATGAAGGGATGGAATATGACTAAAGATGGAAATTATAAAAAATTTTATAAAAGGACTTGATAAGAAGTTGTTTGAAAAAAGAAAGAAGAGGATTTAAAAAAAGAAAGAAAAAAGGGAGAGGATGTGATCAGGCAGGGGAATAGAAAACACCATATACTAGAGATTTAGGGTATATTTTAATCTGTTAGAAGAAACTATCTCAAAATTTTAAAGAGAGAACAACTTATATATATAAGCCAAAAATACGGGTAACTACTATGAAGGGATAGAATAGGACTCTAAAAATAAAAAATAAAATGTTTTTTTTAAAAAAAGGGATTGATAAGATGTTGGTTGAAAAAGGGAAAAAGAAAAATTCAAAAAGAAAAAAAAAGAAAAAAAGACAGTTAAAAAAAACTTAACTTCGAAAGACTAAAGAATCATGGTAAAAAAGCCATGAATTCTATGTGCAGTATTCCCCTAGCGCTGGAGTTCTGCCATTCTCATTGATCAGTAAACTTGGTCTTGGCTGGCTGTTCTCGCTGATCTTCTGGGGAGGGGCCTGTTGCCGTGGTTTCCAAATGTCTCTGCCGGAGGCGGAAGTGCCCCGCCCTTGCCCCGGCCCGGCTAAGTAATCTGCTCGGGTTTGCTCTCCGTGGCTTTTGTTCCCTGCGAGCTTTCCGTACAGCTTTGGAGGCGGAGAGTGAAAATGGCGGCCTCCCAATCTCCGCCCCGGAGGAGCCGAGAACTCGGGGCCCTGCTCCTCAGTGAGCCCCCAGAGAAAAGCCATCAGTCACTCCCGTCTCCCCGGTCTCCGGCCGCACTCCGTGCTCACCCGTCCTGTGACCGCGCGTTTCTATCTCTGGCACCCGACCCTGCGTGGAGCCTCCAAACCCAGCAGATCCCTGCGGTGCACTCCCGCGCGGCTCCTCCCGGGGGAGGAAGGTGAGTCTCCCCAGATCTGCCGCTTGTTGGGTCCCTGCTGGAGGAGCAGGGGCCCGAGTGTGCTGTGGATCACGGTTTATGGCAACCCCGAGCTGAGAGCCCGTGCCTGGTCTCCGCCTCTGCAGCCGGCTTCCCTGCTCCGTTACCTGGGAGCTCTGCCACACTCAGGCACCCCCGGTCTTTCTGTGACCCCGAGGGTCCTGAGACCACACTGTTCCGGAGCGTTCCACCCCCTGCTTAGCCACCAGAGTGACGTCCCTGGGCGGAGCAGACTTCTAAAAGTTCTGATTTTGTGCTCCGCGGCTCTATCACTTGCCAGAAGCGGCCGATGGAGGCCCCTCCCCCGCCGTCTATCCTCCCGAATATCGCCTCGGATTCACTTCTCCGCACGTCCTACCTTCCAGAAAGTGGTCGCTTTTCTGATGAGAGAGTTGTTGCTCTTCTTTTCTTCAATCTCCTGTTGAGTTTGTAGGTGTTCTGAATGGTTTGATCCCTATCCAGCTGAATTCCTGAGAGGAGACAAAATCCAGGTCTCCTACTCCTCTGCCATCTTGCTCCGCCCCCCCTAGTGCATATTCTGTAAGTATTTTCTTTGTAGTTGTCATGAGAGTACATTTAATATCCTACTTATAACACTTCAATTTGAATTTATGCCAACTTAACTTCAGTAACATATGAAGCCTTTATTCCTTTACAGCTGTGAGCCCACCCCTTTCAGTTACTGATTTTGCAAAATTACATTATGTGTCCAAAAACATAAACTAATAATTTTTAATGCACTGATCTCTTAAATTATGTAAAAAATAGTATGGGTTACTATTTTTTTTGCAGTTACAAATCTGTGTTACAATAATACTAGCTTTGGTACACCTGGGTGGCTCAGTCAGTTAGTCTGCCTTCGGTTCAGTTCATGATCCCAGGGTCCTGAAATCGAACCCCACATCTGGCTCCCTGCTCAGTGGGGAGCCTGCTTTTCCCTCTGTTGCTGCTCCCCCTGCTTGTCTGCTCTTTCTCTGACAAAGAAGTTAAAAAATAAAATCTAAAAAAAACCCCAGTACTAGCTTTTAGACTAGTAATTTTAAAACTTTTATTAGTGTCTTAAATCATGTAAAAACAAAAAGTGGACTTACGGACCATTGTTTTAATATTAGCTTTTTCTCAAAATGGGAGAAGAGAGAAAGAAAGGTGGGGGGTGAGGCCCTAGTTCTTTAATCTCCTGGAAGCTGCTTTAGTCAAAAGCTAACGGGTTCAACACAACGCAGGGGGAGATGTGTACAACAGTGACTGCCCACCTCTGTGCCTGCACCTCCATGATCAGCAGTGACCATCAGTGATGAGGACACAGACCTCCAGCATTTGGAAGACAGGTCGTCATTGCCCACTCTGGCTCCTACAGTCTGCGGGCAAGCTGCTCCAGGAACACCTACACAGCTGCCTACCATTGGGTAGGTAGGGGCAATGGTTAGCTGCTGATGAGTTAAGAAGTGGAACTGACTGAAACCAACTGGAATTTACAGCCCAAGCCTTGTCCTGGGAGTGTAAACCTTTAATGGACTCTGGAGTTCCAAATAGCCACTTCTGATTATAGATATATGGATTTAGGTGTATGGATAAACCTGCCCAGTGAGGTTGTTGCCTAGCAGGGAGAGGGACTTGTGGTGCTTCCTACCTCCCCAATCTCTGCAGACTCCAAGTCCTTTTGAATTAACTTCCAAGTCTATAAAATGGGGTTAATGACAAATACTTTGTCCTCACAGGAGTAATATAGGGATGAAATGAAATAATGCATTCTGTTAAAGAACAAAAAAAATCAACTGATAGTTTAAAAGATTTGGCCTTCTTAAACAATTCATGAATTGGCCAACATCCCATCTAACAAATAGAAAGGAACTCCATCAAGTCATAGAAAAGTTTTTAAAGGCAAAGAGGGGGGTGGAAAAGAGGGAAATTGCAGTGTTCTAGCCAAGGTCTCCCTCCTAAGGGGGACGGGAAGCTGTCTATCAGTAAATTTCTTACTGCTGACCAGGAAAATCCATGTTGACTGGCTAACGTTTATATTTCTGCCCAAGGTGTGGGGGGTTGAAAGTGCAGTTAGGTTCGATATTAAGCCTTGGTTTGGGTCCTTCATATAAGTGACTCCATTTCAGGCTTGTGATTTTCTTTTTAACAATATAAAACATACAAGCTATACAAAGGAGAGAGATATATCTCTATGACATCATTCTTATTATGTCCAGTTTGGTAAATAGTATTATTATTCACACATGTTCACTTCCCATCCATGTTAGTCTTGACCATGTGCCTTGCTTTGGCTATTAAAATATGAATGGAACTGGCATATGTCAATTCTGGACAGAAGATTTAAGAGATGGCATGTGGTCCTATTTCCCATTTCTTTCTGCCATCGTGATCATTAATATTTAGAAGCTGTGCCAAATGCCTGGGTCCCAGAGTAAATATTACATGAAGTAAGATTACTGCTAACCTACCATTGACTTGTCATATGCCTGAGAGGCAAACCTTTGTTATTGTAAGCCAAAGAGATGTGGGGGCTCCTATAATATCACCATATAAACTCGTCTATGCTCACTGATACACCCTCTTCTCCATTGGCAACTTCTTACCATTGTGTGATGACTGACATGTTTGGTTTTTTTTTAAAGATTGTTTTTATGTATTTGAGAGAGAGAGCGCATGCACATGAGCAGGGGGAAGAGCAGAGGGAGCGAGAGAACCAGGACCCTGAGATCATGACCTGAGCCAAAGGCAGACACTTAACCAACTGAGCCACCTAGGCATCCCAATATGGGGTTTTGTTATTCTACACCTACACAAAAGAAGGAAATAGAGGGCCTTTATCTGAACTGGCCTCTGAGAGTTTTAGTTACAATGTAGAGGTAAGACTGACCTTGAACATGTTGACCGCTGAACATTATTTCCATGAACTATTCCCAGGTAGAATCAACTTAATCATTTGCAAATTAGGAACTGTGGTTATTTCCCTCTAGCTGAAGTGGAGACAACCTAAGTAAATTCAGTTTATCAGTGTTCAGACTAGTATGGGAGATCTCTCAACGAGTGGCAGAATTCAGCACAATGATGTACTGGGATTAAATACTTTCCTTGTAATAAACTAAATAATGTTGGAGGCTAAAATACAATTTTGAAGGTAACAAGAATAGTTGTAACTTACAGATATAAAACTGAGTGGGTTCAAACCAACATATGCTATGGGAAAATAAGGTGGAAGTTATGATAATAACAGAAGAAAAATAATGATGGTGTTGATTGAGCATTTAGAGTATGCCTAGTTTGCCTCTCATCCTATCATTCAGTTCTTTCTGCAAGCATTGGAATTAAATGTTTTTTAAATTTAACGTTGTAGATGAGGCTTAGAAAAGTTATGGAAGCTGTCTGTGTTTACATAACTAGCTAGAAGAAGATTGAGGATATGTGCCCAAGGCTATCTGACTTCAAAGTCAAGGCCTCCTTTATTTACCTGCTTTATTTACTGTCTTAACATAGAATAGTAAGCTAGTCTGAGAATTATCACATTTCTTAGGAGGATCAGAGAGTCTGGATCACTTTATCAAAGTGTGCCTTAAGGATAAAAGCTTATTATGGTTAATCTAAGCCTTGCATTTTTTTAGAAGGTCCTGCTCTGCTACATAAGTATTAAAGTGACTCCATCTTGTGTGGCAAAGAGGAAGACCATCATGACATATTTCATGAGCAGTCTTATGTAATTTGTGTGTATTATGCAATATCACTTCATCTACAGGTATAGATATATGGATTTAGGTGTATGGATAAAACCTGCCCTAATAGTCCCCTCCTCCCTGCCAAGTACACATTGTGTATAGATGAAATAATGTCAAATGATCCCTTTCCAATTGTTCTGCTCCATTTCAAAGTATTCTGTTATTTAAAGTATATTAACCCTAAGTCATATGAATAAAAATAATAGAGCATTTTTTAATTACTGTCTGTTTTATTCCCTGCTCTAACTTTAATACTTGGAATAGTGCCTGACATACAGTAGTGTCTAGCATTAATATTTATTGAGTGAATGGGCAAATAAGTAAACTATGATGATCAATTCAGTTTGCCTCATGCTCAACCATGGGATTACTGGCTGTCTGTATATGTCAAGAGTAACCTTACCATTATTGTAGTTGGGTCAGTATATATCATTTACCCAGGAAAATGGGTCCACTGTAGCTCATGATATGCTTTTATGTTTTTGACTTACATTGGAAAGTAAGCATATGTGCTTAAAGTCTAAGTGAAATGTCTCATGGGAGGCCATCTTCCCAGGGAATGCCATGGATAATCAATCCAAGCTGGGAGTCCGCTGTTTTCAAGGGCAGGAGTAGGGGGTGGGGTCATTGAAGGTCTGCCTCTGGAACAGCTGTGCTGGTCAGCTATTTATCCCTGTTCACCCTGTCTGCATGCACATGGGCATTTACCTCAAAATAAAACATTCCATAAGGAAGTGAAGGCGACTGCCTTGGGAGACCTACAGAACCCCGGGTGTGGCCGTCACTAAGTACTCTTGATGTGGTATCAGCAGGATTGGGCGGGGGGGTTCCTGTCCTTCCAGCTGGCTTCCTGCCCCATCAGTAAATTATGCCTCCTCTGCGACAAGCCTGTCGGACAGGAACAGAGGAGCCACTTAGATTTTCCATTCAGGGGAAAGGCCTCTGAGAAAAGGAGCTGCATACACCACTGTGAAGGAACCACACTCAAGCTCCCTAGGCAAACCTATCTTTTTGAACATGAAAGCAATTTAATATACTCAGGTAAAAAGAAACGCAACCACATAAAAAAGAAAGTTAAAAAACTACTCTGGAGGAGGCATAATTTAAGGCATATGACAAATTAAAATGAAACAAAAACCTAATTCTTAGCCTTAGAGGAATTTGAGAAGGTATTGTATATATAATAAAGAATAGTAAGCCATGAAAATATAACACAGAAGAGTTGTGAAAAATAACATATATAATTACAGTTTTTTAAAATTAAGAGATGGGGGGCGCCTGGGTGGCTCGGTTGGTTAAGCGACAGCCTTCGGCTCAGGTCATGATCCTGGAGTCCTGGGATCGAGTCCCGCGTCGGGCTCCCTGCTCGGCGGGGGGTCTGCTTCTCCCTCTAACCCTCTTCCCTCTCGTGCTCTCTCTCTCCATCTCATTCTCTCTCTCAAATAAATAAATAAAATCTTAAAAAAAAAAAAATTAAGAGATGGGTTAAAAGCTAGACACTAAGGAATTTCCCTGAACACAGATCAAAATAACAAGTACTTGAATATATGAACAATCTTCAATAACTTAAAATTATGCTAATAATATTTCCAGAAAGAAAGGAGAAAAAAGAGAGATAGGAAAGGCCAGAAAAATAACCAAGGATGTTTACAAAACCTAAAGAAAGTCATATAGTTTTAGATCTAGCCAATATAAGAATCACATATGTACCCACTATGATGAAATGTTCAAATGCCAAAGATTTAAAAAAAAAACACCTCAAAATCCAGAAAGAAAATTATACTCAAAAAAAGAGTATAATTATCCTATTACCCACTTAGGATATATAGAATGCCGTGAGAGTATTACTTCAATATTTAAGTGAAGGAAGCTTAGTCTTAAACCTAAACTTATATATGCAGACAAATTACCAATCAAAAGTAAAGATAAAATTAAGGGCATACAAGGAATCATAAAATTGATCCTCCAGACACACTTTCTGAGGAGTAACTTGAGAACATGCTCCAGAAAAGCTCCTGGAGAAAGAAGAGAAAGAAGCTGGATTTCAGGATTGGTTATCCTCACCCGCAGCAGAGCAAAGGGAGCTGAGAGGACACCTGTGCAGATGACAAGACCACAGACAGGCTCTGGAGCATCAACAGAGGAGAGACAAAAAGGGAGTTCTGTGGCAGATGAATGATTAAGAGCAGGATAACTTTGAGGATATGATAACAAATCATTGTTTTTTGTCAAAAAAAGAAAGACCCTAAGAAAGTCATGAAAAAATATAAAGGAAGTAGTGATGTCAATGAAAACGAAAATAAACATGGCATGGATTTGATCAACTAGTGGAATCTGTTTGCTTTAACCAAGGAAACTTTTCTTTCATTTTTTTCTTTTTTCTTTCTTTTTTTTTTTTAATTTAAATTCAATTGGCCAACATATAGTACATCATTAGTTTTTGATGTAGTGTTCAGTGATTCATTAGTTGCATATAACACCCAGTATTCATCACATCATGTGCCCTCCTTAATACTCATCACCAGGCTAACCCATTCCCCCAACCCCCTCCCCCCCTTCTATAACCCTCAGATTGTTTCCTGGAGTCCAGAGTTTATCATAGTTTGTCACCCTCTCTGATTTCTTCCCATTCAGTTTTTCCTCCCATCTCCTATGGTCCTCCATGCTAATGCTTACATTCCACATATGAGTGAAACCGTATGATAATTGTCTCTCTCTGCTTGACTTATTTCACTTAGCATAATCCCCTCCAGGTCCATCCATGTCATTGCAAATGGTGGGTATTCATGCCTTCTGATGGCTGAGTAATATTCCATTGTATATATGAACCACATCTTTATCCATTCATCTGTTGAAGGACATCTCAGCTCCTTCCACAGTTTGGCTATTGTGGTCATTGCTGCTATGAACATTGGGGTGCAGGTGCCCCTTCTTTTCACTACATCTGTATCTTTGGGGTAAATGCCCAGTAGTGCAATTGCTGGGTCATAGGGTAACTCTATAACATCTTGAGGAACCTCCATACTGTTTTCCAGAGTACCAGCTTCCATTCCCACCAACAGTGTAAGAGGGTTCCCCTTTCTCCACATCCTCACCAACATTTGTTGTTAATTTTAGCCATTCTGACTGGTGTGAGGTGGTGTCTCATTGTGGTTTTGATTTGTATTTCCCTGATGGCAAGTGATGTGGAGCATTTTTTCACGTGTCTGTTGGCCATTTGGATGTCTTTGGAGAAGTGTCTGTTCATGTCTTCTGCCCATTTCTTGACTGGATTCTTTGTTTTTTAGGTGTTAAGTTTGAGAAGTTCTTTATAAATCTTGGATACCAGTCCTTTATCTCTTATGTCATTTGCAAATATCTTCTCCCATTCCATAGGTTGCCTTTTAATTTTGTTGACTGTATCCTTTGCTTTGCAGAAGCTTTTTTTTTCTTTTTTTTAAAGATTTATTTATTTATTTGACAGAGAGAGACACAGCAAGAGAGGGAACACAAGCAGGGGGAGTGGGAGAGGAAGAAGCAGGCTTCCCGCCAATCAGGAAGCCCGATGTGGGGCTTAATCCCAGGACCCTGAGATCATGACATGAGCCAAAGGCAGACGCTTAACGACTGAGCCACCCAGGCGCCCCTGTGCAGAAGCTTTTTATCTTGACGAAGTCCTAATAGTTCATTTTTGCTTTTGCTTCCCTTGCCTTTAGAGATGTGTCTTGCAAGAAGTTGCTGCAGCCAAAGTTGAAGAGGTTACTGCCTGTGTTCTCCTCTAGGATTTTGATGGATTCCTGTCTCACATTGAGGTCTTTCATCCATTTTGAGTTTATCTTTGTGAATGGTGTCCGTGAATGGCCCAGTTTCATTCTTCTATGTATGGCTGTCCAATTTTCCCAACACCATTTGTTGAAGAGACTGTCTTTTTTCCATTGGCTATTCCTTCCTGCTTTGTTGAAGATTAGTTGACCATAGCGTTGAGGGTCCATTTCTGGGCTCTCTGTTCTGTTCTGTTGACCTATGTGTCTGTTTTGGTGCCAATACCATACTATCTTGATCACAACTTTGTAATATAGCTTGAAGTCAGGCATTGTGATGGCACCAGCTTTGGTTTTCTTTTTCAACATTTCCCTGACTATTCGGGGTCTTTTCTGATTCTATACAAATTTTAGGATTATTTGTTCCAGCTCTGTGAAAAAATGTTGATGGTATTTTGATAGGGTTTTAATTGAATGTGTAGATTGCTCTGGGCAGCATAGACACTTTAACAATGGGAAACTTTTCTTTCAATTGTCCTTGAGTTCATGATATTAGCCCTTGAGAAAAGGAAGCACAGTCACAGCGCCTTCATTTGCCTTCAACAAAACAAGATATGTTATGTTCTTATGCTTCCTTTTTGTCGGTTTTCAACTTTTGGAATCAATCAACCAAAAGAAAGTACACACAGTTAAGTTTATGAAAAAAAAATCTGTGTATCATTCCCGACAGTATAACAAGATGGGTGTAGTTGACAAATGAGGAGGTCAGAGTGGGAAGCAGCAATGAGGAGAGAGCAGAGATCCTGTCACCTGACTGTAACACATCAGCGACACAATGCTTACAGTTTTTAGCAAAATAGATCAAATTTTAGGTTTATTATTCCAGTTTTCCAATGTTACCAATAGGAGAACTAAAAATATCAGTATCGCTCAGAAATTGAGGTTAGGAAGAAGGAAGTAAACTGAATATAATGAGTCAAATCCTCATATTCCATAACAGGAGTATCTGAGATTGTTGAGAGAAAGAAAAGAATAGGGACCCCTGGGTGGCTCAGACGGTTAAGTGTC
Source organism: Mirounga leonina (assembly GCF_011800145.1). Taxonomy (NCBI): domain Eukaryota; kingdom Metazoa; phylum Chordata; class Mammalia; order Carnivora; family Phocidae; genus Mirounga; species Mirounga leonina. The sequence continues at coordinate 17,697,074 of NW_023270380.1, read as the reverse complement.
TGCCTTTGGCTCAGGTCATGATCCCAGGGTCCTGGGATCAAGCCCCACATCGGGCTCCTGGCTCAGAGAGGAATCTGCTTCTCCCTCTCCCTCTGCCTCTCTCCCAGCTCATGCTCTCTCTCTCTCTCTATCTCTGTGTCTCAAATGAATAAATAAAATCTTAAAAAAAAAAAAGAAACAAAAGAATAAGCACATTATTTAGTGCATGAAAAGTAACAAGGGGACAGAAAATATGAATAGTTGCCAGCACTGGCCTCTGATAAGGGGCTGTAGGGACAGAAGGATGGGCTGGAAAATGATATTTCTCATTTTAATATCGGTCCAAAACCGCTTGGTGTTTGGACCGCCACTATTTATATCGAGAGAGACGACCTTTTGGTATGGAAGAGCTTGAGCACATTGACTTTGGATGTCCTACTTGGAAAATAGAGGGCATAACAGAATTGTGTTTAAATGTAGAAATGCCAGCAGGAAATATGCTGTTCTTTATAAAAAGAACTCTGACATGTTCATAAAAACCTCACCTGGACTATTACTGACAGGCTGATAATTGATGGAACTATCTCACTCCGTAACTTTGGACAAGGCCAGTAATAAAACCAGTAAACCAAGAGGACGAGAATTGCTTCTATGTCAGTGGCTTCTAATAGGTATAAAATCAGACTGAAATGGTTATAACACTTAGGTCAATACTGTAGAGTGATTAAAAACAGAAGCCCACACATTTCTAGCTTTAGGACATTTCAGTAACCTTCTGCCCTAAACACAACCCTATAATTTGAAGGAATCAGTATTCTTAGGTAATTATCAAGCTGTAAAGAGGAATTCATTCAATGTCTTTGAAAAGTTACTGCAATCTGTGGTTTTGTACTTGGGCAAATCGTACTTTTATTAGAATTTGTGGGAGGCAAAAAAAAAAAAAAGAAAAAAAAAACAGAAGAAGAAAAGAAAGAAAAAATCCATGGAAATGAAATCCCAGGTGAAATTGCTCAAAATTACCTTTTCAGTTGGCTAAATAAATTTATTATCGATTTTGCCCTTCTAGAAGAATGAAAGGTTAATGAAAACAATCACACAGCTTTCATTTTTAGGTTCAGAATATGTAATACACAAATGCCTTGATATGTTTCTCCCTTAAAATATGATAGTGTTTATACATCAACTTTATGTGCTGTTATGACTGGGGCTATGTCATTCCACAATATCTTTGCTTGCAAGACCTTGACACATTCATAATACTTCCTACTTTGGATTCTAGGTTGCATCATCTAATATGGAGGACTATTTATTTTGAAGGTGAAAAGAGACATTTTTTTTCCATGTCAACTGGGACAGCTTGGCCGAGAAAGAGATGGAAGTAGTTATTTATGTATTTTTTATTGAGAGTAAACAATAAAAACATATATGGGCAAACTCAAGTTTATTATTAGCAATAATACAGTGATTTTTTTTTCAAAGAATCTATTCATAAATGATGGAAAATCCCATGCATTTTATTATTTGTTACTGGTGCCTGGAACAAAACCACAATTCTTGAGTCATTCTTTCAAGATCATTATCAATATATTTTACTCGTATAATCTTTTCCAACAAAGTTGTTCTATATTTTTCAAGCAAGATTGTTGTGGATGGAATGAAAAACAGAAGTAGTAATTTGAAAACTTCTGTAAACTAAAATAATTTTATCCATAAATGCCCAGATAATTGAGGAAATATTTATGTATTTGTGTATGTATATTCATATTGCTTAGTTGCAGATTATTACAATTCTTCATTGTAGTTTTGGAAAAGTTGTCTTTCTAACTTAGAGTTAGCCTTGGTTATTTATATACAATTCTCAAAATCATTAATTTATCGCCTCTTCTTTCATTAAAGAAATGTGCTACAATAGCTCTCTTAAAGTTCAGCCAACTCATAATGAATGAGAAGTAACACTCATCTTTGATCTGTGAAAAATTTTCCCCCAAGCTCAAGGCAATTTCCCTAAAAAGAGTTGGGGGAGGGGTAGGTTCTCTTGGAGAGTTGTGGACCACAGCACCTTCATAAAATTTCTAATGTTATTTCGTGGAAACTGTCTCTTCTTGCTGCCTCCCCTCTTTTGATTAAATCCAGTCTTACTTTTGACTTTTATACAGAACCATTCCCATGGAGCAGAGGAACTAGTTCAGATTCCCCATAGTCTGGAATTAACCATTAGGAAATTCAAACAGAACTCTTTTTGCTAGAATTCCCTTTTCCATCATTGATTTTCAGTTTCACATAAGAAAGTCATTGATCTTGGTCAGATATGTAACTGATGGATACTGAAGCTCATGAATGAAAGTATCTAAACATAATCAAATCATGAAATATTGAGTAAAGGAAAACAGTTATCTGGATCAATATTGAAAATATCTACCCATACCATTCTTTAATTTATGTTTAACTAAAGTTTTTCCTGTTTAACATTTGAGAAGCAGAGTTATTGGCAAAATTGGCTATAATATTTGGGTAGACCCTGAGATACAATGTTTGAAGCAAAGAACATCAAGTAATAAAGTCAATTGAGTGCATAAAATGTGGTGGAGGCTAGTGGGGGTAGTTGCAGTCCCTTCTCATGTTTACCAATTGTTGCTGCATGGAAACGCTCACGCCCACAAAGGGTATCTGTGGTTAAGTGCGAAGAGTTGGACTTGGAAGTCAGAAAGTTCCTGCCAGGGCATTGTGGTGGTGAACGTCTATTTAATGACAATGATGTGCCCAGCACCTAGCTAAGAGTTCTACCCTGCGTGCATCATCTCACTTAAATCTTACTTTATTTTTTTCTAATCTGGTGGTTGTATTATTAACTTGTTTTAGAGGTGACAAAACTAAGTTTTATAGAATTCAGCAAATTGTCAAAGACCACACATTAAGTAGCAGAACTAGAATTTGGACCCACGTTTGTTCCAGTCTGGAGGTCTGCATCCTTAAGAGTGTGCTGTGTTGCCCTTCCCACCCCCCCCCAACCCAATGGACAGGTCAGCTCCCAAGACCTGCTCCTTCTGTGAGCTTGATTTGTGGCTTTCAGAAAGCGCTTTACCCAAGTTCTCAAACAACGATTTTAGACATCCATTTTGGTTCTAAGATTCTAGATCTGGTCATGTAAAAAACGCACGTATTCGCTATATGGGGATGAACTTAATTCGGTGTCTGGCTAGCCTCTCAGCTCCCAGAGGGTTGAGCTCCGTTGCTCTCATGTCACGGTAGCTCTTCTGAGGGTGTGTTGTGCACAGGCAACGCCTCTGTGGATGCTGTGGCTTCATTACCCCACATTCAGGGCCTCGGGGGCCTCGGTGACCTTTGTGGTATGGTATATTTCCTCTGGCATTAAGAGGTTGAAATAGCTGTTAGAAAGAAAAATGGTATTTTCCACTTTACTTGACATTTGCAAGGACATGGGAATGAGGGCGAGGCCCGGCAGCGTTGTGGAGAGAGATGATGCTGGTGATTCGTGCGGCGACACTGGGGCGGAGGGACGCTTTTGTTCACTTAGTGTCAGGGACAGTGCGAAGAGTGTACTGATTCTTTAGCAACAACTAAACTCGGGAATGGTGTTTTGGGTATTGACAGAATCAGAGCATGCCGGAGCACTATACTCCTCTGGTCCTTCCCCACTCTGTCTGAACAGCAAGCCTCACCCCTCTTTGTGCTAATAACTTAGAACTTTTAATTTCCATCATCCCTTGGACTTTGGCATATACCTCTGAAACAGAGCATACCAAGTAGAGGATTTTTTTTTTTAGTCTTAATTTTATTTTAAAAAACAAGATGGATATAAAACCTTCAAGCATTTACTTTAAGAAGATGCTATATAATGTACATACGGCAGAGTGGTTTCTGAATAAGCACGATAGCGTCCCTTCAAGAAATGTATGGTATGAATCAGACAGAAGTGAGCTTGGACAGATTGGAGCAGGACAGAAATCGGGTGGCTCTGCCCTCTGCGATGGCCGTCAAGATGAGCAGTGGTATTTGTACCTGCAGTGGAAGGGATGATCCTGCATCTAAACCCAGACAGGGCTGGACCTTAGGTGCCATCTTTGGTATTAGAAACTTTGCATTGACAGCAGGTTGGCTGCGATTAAAGGAACTCCAGTGTTTAAACATGTAGAAGACTCAGAGATTCTGTTTAGATAAGTGGACACCAAAGAGATACATGACAGTAGTTTTACGTGTAGAGAAACGACAGTTTATGGAACCCATCCTACATGTAACTTCTCTAGGGCTTTGCCAAGTTCAAGAATGAACGTAACTCCTTGAGATCAGAAGATGGGACTTTGTAACTCTGCCTCTGTCCTTTCACATCCATTGTTTTTCTCTTATGAAAGGTGAAGGGAAATATAATAAAAATGCACTAAATATAATTCAAGGATAATTGAGAGCTAGAGTTGAAATATAGCCTATAAATGTGGGATGAGAGTGCCAAGAAAATCCTTACCCGGGGTCAAGAGAGGTAGGTACAGTCATCTACAGCTTGGGACATAATGAAAAGTTCTGTGGGACATTATGGGGGTGAACAGCACTTGGAGGAATTCTCAGGACTCAGAATAACAATGGGCTGGACTTCCAAAATCTGAGCGTGTGGGAATTGCTGAAAAAGCTACAACTGCAAAAACCTAAATGTCTCAAAATGAGCTAGAGACTCTATAAGGTGCTTCTAAAAAACCCTGTAACTGGGGAAGCCTGGGTGGCTCAGTCGGTTAAGCGTCTGCCTTTGGCTCAGGTCATGATCCTAGGGTCCTGGGATCGAGCCCCACATCAGGCTCTCTGCTCAGCGGGGAGCCTGCTTCTCCCTCTCCCTCTACTGCTCCCCCCTGCTTGTGCTCTCTCTGTCTCTCTCTCTGTCAAATAAATAAATAAAATCTTAAAAAAACAAACAAACAAAAAACCCCTATATCTTCCAAAGTAATATTGAGACTATTTATAGGATGGTTGGAAGTCCAGGAAAGGGCTGTTTTTCAGATCAGGCTGAGACCAAAGGCTAGTCTGCAGGTCTGCTAAATCAGAGTCACACGGGGCCATTTAAAAAATAAAAATGCCCCAGCCTACTCCTAATGATGGCAGGGCTGAGGTGACACCTGGAAATCTATCCATAAAAACACTTCTCAGGCGATTCTGATGCTTAGCCAGGCTTGAGGAACACTTTCTATACAACTCATAAATACAGAAAGATCTGTGTTTAATAATTCTAGATGGCAAAGTGCAGGTGGGAAGAGAAGGGGGTGGTGGCCCCATGAACTGAAACTATCTTAGCAGTTGATTAATCACCAATTGCTGATTATGGAGACTTTAAAAATGCAGCACAGGAAAACAGTTCTTGGCTGCATGTTCTTCATGCCTGGCATAATTAGGTCACTGCAGTGATGCCTAGGGAATTTCTCCAGACAAAGCTGGCAAATAGATCTTGTGCTGGTAATCCTAGTTGCATCCAAAGTGGTCAGAATCAAGCAGTTCTGTGTAATGTTCACATGCAGGCATTAGAGATCGGGTTCTCAGACTGGATGTCAGTAAAAGACAAACGCCATTTTTTTCAAAGAGTCTTTTATTGGCAAAAGATGGGCTTTTCGATATTATTAGGTAATACCATATTTATAGCTATTCACTTGTTTTTGAGTACCTATAATCTCACATGTCCTGGTAGGAGGGAGGCAATGGGAGATTCCACCATGAAGTACAGAAGGCAACATGAGGACTGAGATGAGGGATGGAGATTTGGAGATGAGATTCTGCTGCCTTTGAAAAGGGAGGAAGGGCAGTGAGTGGAGAAATGTAGCTCTGAGAGCAGGAGAGGCAAGGAAGCAGTGGTTCCCGGAGCCTCTGCAGGGAGCCCAGCCTGCTGACACCTACCCTTGGACCCAGCGAAACTGATGTCTGACTTCGGATTCCAGAACCACAAAAGAACGTATTTGTCTTGTTTTAGGTCACCAAGTTTGTGGTGATTTATTAGGCTGCACTAGGAAACAAATAAAAATCCTTGAACATAGTTGACTCTGTGGAGTAAAGGCCAACGCGTTCTTGATATCAAGACACAGGTCTTCAGAGGTGCCCTCTGACCCAAAATGTAGGGAATCCCCCCTTTTGTACTTTTCACTCTGTGACCTCAATGGCTAGCGTTTCAATCATTGTTGAGCCGTGTGATTTGATTTATAAATGTATTCCACAGAGTGACTCAATCCTGGATGAATCAGGTCAGAGTTAGTGATATCCTTAGCAATTAGCAATCAATGGTCAGCGCTTACTGAGCTGTATCATAGCAGGAGCATAGAAATCCACATCCCACAGTCACCCAGTCATGGAAACAGTATCCCCAGTGACAGGAAACTCACTACTTCACTACCTGTTTTATTGTAGTGAGCTCTAATTAGTAATAAAAATCTTCCTATAAACCCACATTTTCCTTCTTACACTTTCCAAAATTAATCCTGGTTTCATCTTATGGAATTCTCCAGAAAGCTACTATGTTCTGGGCTTGCTCCATGGAGTACCTGAAAAATTATGTTTGCATTGAGTTGTCTCTTCCTTTGAGGACAAACCTCTAGTTCCTTTCACCTCTCCTTTCAGCTGTGCTATGCCCTCTGAGAGCCGCAGAGCAGGCCTTACCATCCTGCCCTGGGCCCTTCTCACCTGTTCTCCCATCAGTAGTTAGACCACAGTCCAAGATGTATATTGTATGATAGGAAGAAATCAGTATTGGAGTAACAGGTGGACAGGGAAAACCCCTAGTTACTACTTCCTTAGAATGAAATCCCTTTGTACAGAACAAAAATCCAGATTTCTCACTGTGGGGAAGACTTTGAGCATCTCTTAATCCTTTCCCTTCTTAACTGCCTTTCATGCTACTTCCTGCCAACCACTGCATTGCTAAATGAACCTAGTCTGCCGATTGCATCATGCTCCCTCAAACCAATATGTTTGGGGTCATACTTCTTCCTAGAATTGAATCTTAAGATCCTTTTTTCAAGATTCACAGAAGTGACAACTGCTCCAGGGGGGTTCTCTGACCCTCCAGGGTGAAAAGGCCTCTTCTCTTCCTCTTCTCTCTCTCTGGGTGTATCTCTGACAAAAGTTTGTGTGTATGTCTGAGTCCTTCCTTAGACTGGTAACTTCTTTAGGGCAAAGACCATGATTTTCTCTTTTCTCTAGATACTCCCAGGACCTGGCACAGGGTGCAAGTTCAATAAATTATTGTTCAATAAATGGTCTCCCTTCACTAATCAATATATCAGAATTGCAGCTGGAGTTCCTCTGGTAATGATTTTCAGTTACCATGAGTATAGGAATGAGGACAACTGAGGACAAGGGTAAGGTTCACTTATGACTTATATCTTAAGGTCAAAAGTGCCAAATCCAAGGTATTGGGACCACCTTGGATTATGTGACAAGGGGCTTTATCTGCTCTGACTCAGAAGATCAGGTCTCTTCATTTTAATTTATTGCCTTCTTGACATCAGAAACTTGTGTTTATGTTCTCCCTTGTTCCCTCTGTGATCTGGCCCCAGTCCCTTGACTTATTTCTGACTGCCCGCTCCATTGTTCAGATCTGCCAGATGTTGGAATCTGTCTCTGTCTTGATGCTGCCACATGAAGTGTTTTGTTGAATTGTTCATATTGCGTTGAATTGTTCGGCTTTCTTCATGCATTTCGAGCATATGCACTGCAGAGTGCTCAGAATGCATGATAAATGTATGCCATGAGCAAGGCAAGGTTAGCCCAGAAATATGGAGCCAAAATAGAATTATGGTTCAAGAAGCACATGATTAGCCTGAAAGATGAGAACAAAGGTGCCACTGAACTCAGGTGGGCAGGCCAGACTCAGAATCTACAAGAAATATTGGAGTACAATCCACAGGCAGGTCAAAAGCCATCAAGAGAGGAGCCACAAGAACCAGACGAGCGTAAATACCAGAAGGCCTACGGGTGGTTGGATCAGAGTCAGCGAGGACTTGGTTTTACCGGAGAATCTATAAAGTCCTTGATACTCTGTGCATTAAACATAAACAAGTAGCATTACTTGGTAGCTTATAAACAATGCAGACCCTTGTATCTCACTCTGGAACTCAACAATTGATATTTTAACAAGGTCCCTGGATGATTTGCATGAGAACCACTGGACTAAGATATTTCTCACAGGCAAATTCTAACAAGTAAATATTTCCAGTGGGAACATCTTATTGCGAAGACATTATAAGGCTTATGAAGGACCTTTGTCAGGCAAACCTTTTCCATTAGAACATTAGAAGTCTGCATCTGGGCTGATGGGAAAAGGGGGAAGAAAACCCCATATCCTGAAAGCACGTGTTCTAGCCCACGTGTTGTGCTATGTGCTGGGAACACAGCAGATAACCGGAGAGTCCCAGTTCCTGCCCCATGAAGACTACAGCCAATGGAGAAAAGATCTTCAGTAAGTAACCATGGGGCAGTGTGGGCAAAGTCGTGAGGGGAGAACAGGATGCTTTGGGAGCACAGCAGTGGTGTCCACGTGTGCTCTTGGCCCTGCCCCAATGTTGTGGCCATCATTGTGGGCACTTCTATCTGTCTGACCTCTGGAATCCTTGGCTTGCTTGCCCCTTGTCCAGGACTACTGTGACAACCTCTGTTCCCGATGTTTCTGCTCTCTCTGTTATGTGGCAATCCTTCCGTTTATTTTTATATTCACTCTTCATTGCATTAGCTCATTGTCTGCCCCAGACCCTCAAACGTCCAGCCTATGACGTCCCTATTCCACTGAGCACATTCTCATTATCTCAGCGGCCTTTAAACATCCCTTCATATTTTCCTATTTGCTTGTTTTCCTCCCATTCCAGAGCCAAAGGTAACCTCCTTCCTTTGCAGGGCTGGCTTCCTCACCTGAGCCTCCCCAAAGTCCCGTGAGCTTTCCCATTAGCTTCCCTCCCCCTCTTGGTAGCATCAGTCCATTCCTCCGTGTTTACTTCTTCCCAGGCTTTCCTGTGCACAGATGCTGATCCCACCTACAGATATTTTGACCAGATCTTGAGCTTCCTTCTATCTTTTATTCCACAAAAACTTCCTTACACCAAACTTTTGGTCCATTGGAGATGCATCTGGAATTTAGGATAGGGGCCACAAAATTTATCTGTGTTTCTATTTCTTTACCACCAAGATTTATTTCCCTTTTCTTGTCTTCTGATTATTATCATCAGTATTAGTCCCGGGATTGCCCTCAGCTTCCCTCTCTCTGCTCTGTCATCGTGGAAAACATCTCCAGACCCTCACGTATCAAGAATCTTGGCCTCCCGCAATCAAATCCCACTTCTACCATGTATGAGGTATATCAGATGGATGACACACCTAGCCATTTACCGTCAGATTCCATCCCTGTAATAATAGGGTAATAATAATTATGCTCGTGTCATTCGGTCAATATAAGGGTTAAATAAGTTAATCTTTTTAAAGAGTTTAGCAGATTAATGTACAAAGTAACTACTCCAAAAGGTAAGCTATTAGTAATTTTTACCCATCCCCTATCTCGTATCAAGGTAAGTCGAAGGTGTGTAGGTAAGTCAAATCATTAATCCTGTGCCCCACGTGTAATTCATAATCAGTGGTAGGGATTGGGCTGTCTTCAGGTTGACTCTACAGATACGAGGGTCATGATGTTTGTCTCTATCAGACTATTTCATGGCATGTGAAGTACAGCTATTACCATCTTTTTATAAAGTCACTCTAAGTATTAACTGGGAAGTTGTGTGTCCAGCACTGAGCAAAGTGCATGGTGGGCATGCAAATGCTGGGTACTGTCATCCTCTTCAATGTGGCTGTTATTCGCGGCCCCTGGCACTATCTCACAGAAAGGTTTTCTTGTGTGGGACCTCCCAGTAAGCAAAACAAGTGGCTCATTTTTAGTCAACATCAGTGACTTCCTTTTTGAAAATCACTTAGGATTGGTTTCAACTCCCACTTTCCACTTCCTTCTTTTCTGACTCATCTTCCTCCTTTCATCTCTTATGTAATCATTTCCCGCAGTTCTTCAAACTTTTTATCTCAAAAATACCACCTATTTCCTAGGCTTTGATATTTCCATATACATTATTCATACTTCTGGCCTTGATCCCTATCCTAAGGACTACTAACATTTCTAAATCCATGCAAGAAACTTTCCTTCTGCACATCTGATAAGCTCTCCACACTAAACACATCTCATTTTACTAAAACACAGCCCCCCCAAAAGTTTCTGTTTATTTTTTCAAAGCCATCATTATCCCAATGCATCCAAATTTTAAATATAATCATGTGATTATTCCCGTCCTGCACCATCTCCCGCATCCCTCCATTTCCCCAGTCTGACTAACAGCAAACAGGATCCCGGCCAGTCATGTGAAAGAGAAATGGGGGGCCGTGCACAGGTCCCCAGCCCTCCCTCAGTACACCAGAGTACCTGAGGCCGCATCCATGGGTGGGAACTGCCTGCAGGGGAAGAGAGCTCAGCAACCATCATCATCCCTCTCTGCAGAGGAAAACAGGAGTTTCAAATCACACAGGCACAGTTTGAAATCCTTGCTCCATCTCCCATGTTGCTTCAACATGGGCTATTGGGAAAAAGTTTTTAATCTTCTTTTTCTTATTTTCTCATCTGGAAATTGGGAATTCTAGTAATTGTTAACTCATGTGGATGTTGTGCATGTTAAACAAAATAATAAAGGGCTTGTTGCATAACATGCTGTCAACATGATTACTACCACACTTACTTTATTGATTATTTAAATGACTGATTATGTAAGTCATATGTAGTGTTTACACATTTAGCCTTTATTTTCATCCCCACCTTCACCTGGGTTAGAAGAATGGGGCTTTTGCTGCCATGTTTCTGTGGGTATAAGGTAGGGTGTTCTATCTCAGATTTATTTTCTGATCTGATAAAATTTCCAAGAGTCCCAGCTGACACTCTCTCATGCCTCTTTTCACAGATAACTGTCCTCATTTCCAGGCACATTGGGAGAACATCACCCTCATCAATGGTAGCACAACTCTGGTGTAAAAGCTTTCTGGGTGACTTCCACTGGTAGATAAGACTTTGAACCTGGTATAGGTGAAGTGGCAGCAGAGATGTCATTTCTTTTTTTTTTTTTTAAAGATTTTATTTATTTATTTATTTGAGAGAGAGAATGAGATAGAGAGAGCATGAGAGGGGGGAGGGCCAGAGGGAGAAGCAGACTCCCTGCTGAGCAGGGAGCCCGATGCGGGACTCGATCCCGGGACTCCAGGATGATGACCTGAGCCGAAGGCAGTCGCTTAACCAACTGAGCCACCCAGGCGCCCAGAGATGTCATTTCTACCTCAATGTTGAAGTCTAGAGACACTCTCAGAGTAGACAGTGTGGCACAGGAACAAGCAGGTTTTCTGGAAGGCAGACATGTGATAAATATAAAATGCTCTTTGCTGGTCTAATAATTTTCAATTCACTAAAATCTATGATGCTGTAAAAATGTGATGTGAAGCATATGACTGAGTCACTTTTTGAAGTTTCCAGAACTTCATAAAGCATCACATGAGGAGTCTGGGTTCTAGAATCATCTGGGTTCATGTATCAATGCATATTGTGTGTACATACCATCCAACTGTGTTTTGAACACAGCTTTTAAATGCTTAGCAGAAGGGTATCACACTTCACTTGGTTATTTTTTAGACGAGTAATGATCTTACATTATCCTAGAAATTATGAAAAACAGAAAATAGAAGCAATAATAAGCATAACTGATTTGTCCTAGATACACAACTATGACCAAACATTAATTTATTTTAGGCTATCCACATTGATCCTGGTGATAGTATGAAATATTACTAATAACTGGTCATCTTAAAGTAAAGTGACAGGAAACAGTATATTAAGAATAGCAATACTCTTGGGCGCCTGGGTGGCTCAGATGGTTAAGCGTCTGCCTTCGGCTCAGGTCATGATCTCAGGGTCCTGGGATCGAGTCCTGCATTGGGTTCCCTGCTCAGTGCAGAGCCTGCTTCTCCCTCTCCCTCTGCCACTCCCTTTGCTTGTGCTCTTCTGTCTCTCTGTCAAAATAAATAAATAAAATCTTTAAAAAAAAATAGCAATACTCTTGTTAAATATAACAACAAAATATAGTGTATGGATTAAAAAAAAGCAAGAAGTCAGTAACTTCAGTGAATTTGGTAATTTTACTTGGTTTATTTTTGCGGAAATCATTTAAAGTAGATATATGATTTCATATATTTTTAAAATTGTAATTAGGTGATTAGATATTGAAATATTTATAGAGTCTATGCTGAGTACTTTTTGTAGTCTATGAAGATAAACAACATGCAAACTCTGCTCTCAAGGAAATTTTAATCTATTTATGATATCAGGTACATATAGTCATAAATCTAATAACATGAAAGTTAAATGATAATATTTGGTAAGAATTCTATACATGCCTGCATAATGAAAAATAAATGCCTAGTGAAGAATAAAAACCAATATTATTAGCCCCATGATTTCAGAAAGAGAATGCGTGTCCTTCCCTTGGCAGATGGCCCACATGGGGAATGAAATTATATAAAATCCTAAATAAATGAATAAACACCAAATTGCAGAATATCTGGGATGCATTTTTTTCTACAAATAAACCAAAACATATATATTTTTAATTATACAAAGTCAGCCACAAGTAAGATGATTTTCATGTTTAAATACAACATGAGGAGTTTTTTTTCCAGTTTCCAAGTTCCAAAAAATGTTATCCCTCCCTAAATAAACCATAAATAGGATGGTTTATTATTAAAGAACACTGAGACTGTGAAAAATCCCTGTATGAGACCATGAAGATATGACTGAGGAGACAGACACGTCCCCTATGGACTTGCCATTCTACAATGGAAGGCAACTGGACACATGATTTGAGCAATGTTTGATCTCATGGAGGAAGATAAATGGCTTATGTTCATGGGTGGTAGGTGTAGACAGCTTTGTGTGAGGAGAATCAGGGAAGGCTCCCCTGAGGTTGAGTAAGAGTCAGCAAGGAACACAGAAGACACGGAGAGGGAAGACCATGAGCAAGAGCCCAGAAACTAGAGAGCAAGAACATTGTCATGAACTAATGGGGTTAGAAAGACAATCAATACTTACAACATTCTTGTGGACATGTTGAAAGGAAAATATATATCCTGAGGTAAAGCAAAATATGGGAGATTTGCCCCCTCATTTACTTAAAAATGTGTTTAAGAGAGCTAAATGGAAAGATCCTTAATTTATTACTGACTGGATGAAAACCTTGCTACAGGCTCTATGCATGCCCCATTTTTCTGAGGTGAGCAGCTCAGCAAGCATTTATTCAACCACCACTATGAGTCGGACACAGTGCCTGCTGAGGACACAAAAGACCACAGATGATATGATTTTATTTATATGAAATGTCCGGAATAAGCAAATCCATAGAGACAGAGAGAGTAGTGGTTACCAGTGGTGGAGGCATTGAGGAAAAGGAAGTGAGTACTAACTAGTACCTGCTTGCTTTCACTTGGCGTGTCTCTGAGGCTTATTCATGTTGTAGCATGTACCATGTATTATATATATACTTGTAGCGTTTAGCAAGCATAGGGTCAATTCCACCTCTTAGCAATTAGGATAATGCTGCCATGAGCATTAGGGTACATGTTTTTGTGTCGACCCATGTTTTCAGTTCTCTTGAGTATATACGTAGGAGTAGAATTGCTGGGTCATATGGTGAATGCTTAACTTTTTGAGGAACTGCAAAACTGTTTTCCAAAGAGGCAGCATCATCTTACATTCCCACCAGCAATATATGAGGGTTCTGATTTCTCCGTGTCCTCACCAACCTTGTCACCATCCTTTACAACTCTAGCCATCCAAGTGGTTGTGAATTGGTGTTTCACTGTAGCTGTGAGTTGCATTTCTCTAATGACAAGGGATGAGCATTTTCTCATGTGCTTATTGGCTGTTAGCATATCTTCTTTGGATAAATGTCCACTCTGCCTTTGCTCATTTTTTAAATGAGTTACTTGTCTTTTTAATTGTTGAGTTGTAAGAAGTCTTTACACATATTCCAAACTCGAGTTCCTTCTCAGGATATGATTTGCAAGTATTTCCCCCCATGCTGTGGATTGTCATTTCACATTCTTGAACAGGTCCTTTGAAGCACAAGTGTTTTCAGTATTGATGAAGTCGAATTTTTCTAACTTTTCTTTCATTTCTTGCACTTTCACTATCATATCTAAGAAATTATTGCCTAATCCAAAATTAGGAAGATTTATGCACATGCATTCTTCTGAGAGTTGTAGTTTTAGCTTTTACATTTAGGTCTTAGGTCCACTGGAGTGGATTTGGTGTGGAGTGGATTTTGCATTTGGTGTGAAGTCGGCATCCAACATCATTATTTCACATGTGGATTTTCAGTTTCCCAGTGCTATTTGTTGAAAAACCTTTTTTTTCCATCCTTGAGTTTTCTGCTCAAACTTGAAAAAATAATGAATAGATTTCTGGAATCTCAATCCTATCTTCCCTTAACCAGTACTACCGAGTCTTGATTACTATAGCAGGTATTATAAGTCCTTTAACACTGTCCTTCTTTTCAGTATTGTTTTGACTATTCTATATCCCTTGTCTTTTCCTATGAATGTTAAGGCCAGCTTGTCTACTTTTCCAAAAAATGCATTTGAGAGTCATTAATCATATGTTTTACTTTAGTTGACAGTTTTTCTGTTAGCTTGTCTTGTTTTTCTCTTTGTGTTTTGGGATCTTGAGAGAAGTCATTGGCACCCACCATTGTGATTTGCCTGTGATCCTTGCATAATGCCTGGTACATATAGCAGTTATTCAATAAATTGTTTTTGAGTTGAGTTTATCAAAGTGGGATAATTTGACAATTGAGGTAATAAAGATTTATTACTATATCAGTTTATGCTATCATTTAAGAAACCAATGGAACTGAGCTACAACTCTGAATAATTTAGCAAATTTACTTCAATTCACTTTCAGCATTATTCAGCATTATTTAGAAACTGAAGGGTTATGTTCATACGTATTTTGTTTATGCAGAACTGAAGTCCAGATCAGGGAAGTGGACACTGAGGGGCCACAGGTTAAAGCAGTCACAAAACTGAGCCTAGCATTCAGCATTTTTACTGCACAAACTTCTCTAACTGAAGGTTACAGTTTTATAGCATAAGGAATTGTATTCTCCTTCGAGGAAATTTCATTTAAAATTGTTAAAAGCCCCTTTGGAGCAGACTTCCTTTGCCTCTTTTCAGAAAAGTGACAGTTAACGGTTGAACAATTATCACATACTGTTAATATAGAGGCCACACCAGCAGCCACACCGCCCTCCGTCCTGCTCCTCAGGGAGGAAGGTGCTTGTCTGATGAGGAGCTCTGCTTGGTAATGCACATGTATGTCCGTAGTTCTTGTAGGGCAAAGATTTTTTTTTTTTTTGCCAGCAATCATTTGAAAAAGTTAATTTTGGATTTCAGAGATTGTAATTTATTATTATTAAATTATTAATAAATACCCAGGGCCTAATTTTAACCTCTGCTAATGAACAAATATATAAGTTTTGCACTATTGAACATGTATTTGCAAAGTACATCTCCAGCTGGAGGCTCTGATTTAAATAATTGCTTTACGTTTTACTGAATCCAAAGATTAATCTTATGGAACGAGCTCACTAATATGAAGTTCAAAATACTGGCTCAGCACCTTGAGTGTTTTTTTTTTCCCCCCAAAGGTTAGTTATGTAGTGCAGAACTGAAAAATTATATTAAGGGGGATATTACAGCCCTGAGGTCTCTCTTCTGTCATAAAAGAAGCATCTGATTTTTATAATCCTAGAATGTTAGCTTCCCATCTCTAAACACACATACACACATTTTATTTTGAAAATGAAAAATTAAGATTTTAAGTGTATGAGCTTATTAGAATGAACATGAAGTTTGTTCCCACCAAGGAAAACCCTGAAAATGAATTCGCATTGACTTCTGTTTGTTTGCACATTCATTCTAGGACTGTGACGGGAAATAGTCTTAAGAGCTGAGGCATAAGTTTAGTAACTTTCCAAATAGTCCAGGATTTACCACCAGAAAAGTGGCCTGTGAAGTGATAGAAGAAAACGAGTCACGTGGTCTCTTTATCTCTAGTTCTCATATCTAGTTGGATAGGGCTCAGACCCTCAGAAAGAACTCAGCGTCTCTAGTCAGTGGGGTCTGGAGGTCAGTTATCCTGGCCTCTCTCTGCCGCTGGCTGTCGGGCCACAGGACATCTGTGCATCTGGGGTCTTCAGAGCAGGTGACCTAGTGGCTATCATCTCTTTCTTTTTTTAAACATTTTATTTACTTATTTGAGAGAGACAGAGAGAGAGCACAAGCAGGGGGAGCAGCAGGGGCAGAGGGACAAGCAGGCTCCCGGCTGAGCTGGGAGCCAGATTCGGGACTCGATCCCAGGACCCTGAGATCATGACCTGAGCCGAAGGCAGATGCTTCACCAACTGAGCCACCCAGGAGCCCTGAGGGTATCATTTCTAATTGCACTATTAGAACATTAAAATTAACCTCTATTTGTAACCAGCTCCATTAACTTCTTGTGTATAACCTTAGAAAAATTACTGAAATGTTAAGACTACATTTCTTCCTTTGTTAAATGTGGATGATGAAGTCGCTGGTCTGTGAGAGCAGGTTTGGGGTTTCTCTCCCATTGTGGCGCCAAGTACAAATACGAACAAGTTGCTTAGCTGCTCTGTGCTCCATATTCTGCAAGAGAGGATAGTACAAGTACTTACTCCTAGAGTTGATGTGATGATTAAATAAATTAGTGTGCATCAATCATTCCAAATTCTGTATAAATGTGAATAAATGTAACCTATTGTTACCTATCTGAGCCAATAAAACAGCTAATAGATATGAAGCATCCAGCCCAGTGCCTGGTTCATAATAAATGCATAATAAATATTAACTATCATTATTATCAGCTTTTCTCTATTGATTATGATAGGTATTCTTGATAATATTAAAAACAAATAAAATATTCCATTTGGAAAAAAAAATACTTTCAACAAATAGAAATTTAAAAGATGGTGACTGAATTAAAATTCCACATTAAGGATATATTGATGTCTAAATAAGGTGTAACAACACATCACTGGATGTTTTATGCAACTGATAAATTATTGAACACTACATCTGAAACTAATGATGTGCTATATGTTGGCTAATTCAATTTATATAAAAAATAACTTATTTATAAATGATCATAGAATAATTTATTATCTACCAGAAACTGTAAGATAAGAAATGCTTGTTGTTTTAAGCTACAAATAACTAAATAAATAAGGTTTAATATCCACATAAAACCTTGATAAAATTAGGTTTTGTTTTCTCCTGTTCAACAATAAAACAATTAAATTAAATTCTGATTATTTTTTAGATATCATTAATTCCCATCACTTTGTTTTCTAATCTTTTATTTAGAAAAGTATTCCAATATTTTCTATTTTCCTTCAGCAGAGTTAAGACAGCCTATCCCAAAACTGATTTTTCCTTTGAAAGAAAATCTTCAGTATTATATTTTATGAAACAAATTCTTCAAATCTTTGTTATTGTTACTTTCATAAATCCTACTTCTGTTTTTTCTTTCTTACCTAAACGAAGTGTTAACATTAGACCGTTAATCATAGCTATTACCATACCTGATTGTTTAAGATAGACCAAACATGATGATATGTTGAAGTGATAGACACTGTAATTAAAACACATGGATCCTCCACGGTAACTCCATCTTTAGTCAAAGAAGCGTCTTTGGAGCTGATTCAAGAGACAGTCCTTTGAAATTAAAGGTCTTTCCTCTTCTGATTCTAAATTCATCTCTTTCTCTATCCTCGTTTCAGGAAAACTTATAATGGTGGCCGTTTTAATGCAGCTGTGGTTGACACAATCTAGAGTCTCAGGTGCGTCTGGCACAGCTGCGTCAAGGCGGACAGACCCCATCAGTTCTGCCCCAAGTGTGGTCCGTAGCTGGCGGCTCGGAGCTGCCCACTCCTGCACACGGTAAGCAAGGGTTGATCTCAAGAATGAAAATGAGCCACCTCATGAACAACAGGTAAGCTTAGTGGGCAAGGCTTTCTCGGTGGAGGAAATACTGCATTGATTCGCGTGATCCACGAAGGTTGTAGAGCAGAGAATTACTAATACAGATCGCACTCTCCTTGCTATGGTCACAAGCCATTTTGGAAGTGCACCAGGGGTAAAGTTTTCACTGTGTTTTGTTTCTTTGTTTGTCAGTCGGGGTCCCAGCCGGAGACTCACGACTTCACGTGAGCAGGATTAAGTGAACCAACACAAGACAGGGGAGCCCCAGGGCTGTCCCCACTGGGCACAGCTGCTTCCAACTCCATGGCCTGAAAAGTCAGGGGCAGGGAGAGCTCGGCCTAGAACTGGGGCCGGAGAGACGGGCCCCATTGACTGGGCTGTGGCTGTGGGCAAAGGAGGGAAGCCACCGTCACCAGCAAGCCAGCAGCCAAGGCGAGGGAAGTAGTGTCTTTAAGGTTCTCTATGACACTGCAGGGACGTGTGGGGAATCATAGGTCCTCAAGGGCATCTGACTCATAATAAAGTATTTGTCAACAACAGAGAGCTTTCTGAACCCCTCCATCTGGGGTTTCTAATAATGTACACAGAAGATGAAAGTGGGCTTTGAAACACCATCATAAGTGCAGCAAACACTACCAGTTAGCTATCCCCCAGCACAAAATCTTCCCTGTTCCCTTGTAAAAATAGAAACACCATGCTTTACCTGAGCAAATGGCTACTCACACAGTCTCTAGCTCTTCTGGACCTCCTTGGTAATAGGTGTTTCCATGTAGGTGAATTCGGTCCAGGTGTGTGTAAACTAGAGCTATATGTGTAAATTTAGACAGATATCCTTAAAAAAAAAAAAAGGCGGGGGGAAAGGCTTACCTCCCAGTTTCTGTTTCTTCCTTATTAGGGCCTGAGTGTGAGTGTGGCTGTGGGGAGCCAGCTCTCGGAACATGTAGACCTTTGATTATTGTCCTGGACTGCAGGACAACAAGATGGCAGGCCTTCTGTTCCCAGGGTCCTCCCAGAACAAAAGCCCCATGAGTGTGTGCGTGTGTGTGTGGAAGAGAGAGAGAGAGAGAGCCAGACAGAATGAGGGTGGGCAGGGCCTGGGTGGGCACAGGAGACAGAGAAAGAGAACTTCCATCCTATTTAAGCCACCATTAACTGGTGGTATATTAAAACATCCAAACACATAGGAAAACTTAGTTTCCAAAAGTTGGAATGATTAGAATAAAAACACATAGTTATAAGCACCAAAGAGAATTTTGGAGGCAACATCATACAGTCAAAAGCTTGCACTCTAGGACCACCGAACAGGAATCTGGAACTTGGGTCTGTATCAGTTGTGTTACCTTTGTTTAATGACTTAACCTCTCTGAAACTCAGTTTCCTCCTCTGGTAAATGGGAGAGAAATGTCCCAAACTGTTGTGAAGAAAATTAGGTAATACATGGAAAATTGTAATCACAATGACTGACACATAAAACCCACTAGTGTTGTTTTCATTTGCAGTATCAGTGTCATGAGCCAAGTATTTTGATTAACCGATTATTATTTATTATGATGAGTGATATTGGGTCTGTCTATTCGGCATGGCTAACATGGAATTGCTGTAGACACATCGTGAAATACAGATCTTTTTATCTTCTTAGAAGACACTAAGGAAGAATTAATAAGGAAAACAAGAAGATAGGCAGGCGAGAAGGAAAGAAACCACATGGCTCATAGCACTAGGGTTCCCCTAGGACATATTTTAAAAGATGATTTGGGAGGCATGGCACCAGGCAAGTGTCAAGCACACGGTGATGCGGCAGGTGCCAAGGTCACACAGAAGGCCTCAGAGATGGGGATGTCTCCCAGCGGACATGACACCAGACAGAGGCCTGAGGTATAGGACCTGAAACTCTGTGCTTTCTGCCAACCAACCTCCTAAATGAAGTTTTGTAAACCATGGTGGCCCATTGTGTTCAGGGAGGAAGGGCGATTCCCTAACGCTCTTCATGACAAGTCACTGTGTGTGTGTGTGTGTGTGAGGCTTTGAGGACCAGCTGATTCCAGAAGTCACTCCAGCTCTTCGCTGTTCACTGCAATGGGGCTCCTTGCCTCGAACTTTCTGGAGCTTGAGGTAACCGAAGCAGATGAGAGTCAGTGAGAGAGAAGTGATGAATTCCAGACCGTTAGTACCAGAGCTGGGAAGCCTGTGTGGGCCCGAGGCTGTGGGGCCAGGTACAGGACTGGTAAGCCCAGAGCGAAAGCTGTGAACCTATGTTTCCTATAATCATAATATGTAACATTTACTTGCCTCCTTTTCTACGAATTCTTTTAATTCTTAAAAAAATTAACTGAGAAATAGATTAAGATGATAGATGATAAAATCACTATTTCATAATAGTGATTCATAACGCTTTGAAAACCATACAGAATCTTGCTTTACCCCTCGCCCATGCTGGTCTCCATTTTACAGACACAGAAGGGGAGGCTGAGAAAAGATACACAGCTTGTTGGTCACGCAGCCAGGCCCTCAAAGCACCAGGGCCAACTTCCATACATGACAGTCCAGCAGTGTTCCGAATTTGAATTATTGAGCAATAATGAGAACACGGTTTCAAAGTGATAATTTCAAATACCAATTTTTATGTCCTAGACTTTCTACTCTTTCCAAGAATAAGATAAAAAGGCATTTAGAACCATACAGCATCATTTGACAGAGGACTCTAGATCCATGGATTTTGACAGTATGCTAATAGCAGTGGTAGTAGTGATGTAAGGGAGCTTAGTACAAACAATATAAGGGTACTTGTGCATTTTGAAGCCGGGACCGCTGGAAATGCTTATTGGGAAGAATTGGGAATGGGAATTGTGTAAATATTTAAAATTTAAAAAGCAAGGAAATACATTTTTTTTCTTTGATGAAAATCATTGAAAGATAGTATTGAGATCCTTGGTGGTAATTTTATGATGAAACATGGTAAGTTGGCTCCGTCTAGAATTGCCTTTAGTCTTAGAAATTTCCAGCTGGGGGAAACAGTCATATTTACAAGGTTTATAAAGAGAGAAGGAAACAGGTCAAAATATAACCTAGACCCTGGTGGAGGAGTTTGTACATGTTGTAATACATCCAGAAAGAGTCAAAGAAGTTTTAATCATCTTGGAAGTTAAAATGTTGAATGAGACATACCCAGAGGTAATTGACCTAAATCTTGCATGCATTAAATACAGACCAGAGTGTTAGGGTCCCACTGAGTTTGGGAAGAGTTATTAATGTATAGGTGTTCTCCACCCTCCTTCTCTCCTATTAGCTGAGTGTAATTCATTCATTGCCTGCTGAGCTTCTCCCTCTTCCTCATGATATGCAAATAATTCTGACTTGGAGGGTGAATGATAATCACAAAATGGGTAAAAAAGAGAAAACTCTTTCTCTTCCTCTTTCTCTTCATTTTTCTTTCTCTTTCTCCTTTTGTGTCCTTCCATTCTCATCTCCCTGAGCAATGTCAGCCACTGGGTAGTGCCAACCAACACAAACGATTACACAGAATCAGAGAGGAGAGTCAGAGCCCCAGCAAATAGGGATGACCCACAGAGGAATGGATTCTGGATGGAGTTTAGAGCTCAAGTAGCGAAGAACATCGTGTAGGAGGACTGTCTGGCTCTACAGTGTTGAATCTCAAGCAAAACGAGGAAGGCACCAAGATGAGTATAGCTCAGGATAGAGGTCCAGGCATGCACAAGAGGAGGTGATAACCATGCAGGAGGTGAGAGCAGTGAGAGAAGCCCAGTTGTGGTGAAGAGGCCACCTCAATGGAGGGGGATGTGTAGCAGCCACAGGAGATTGGTTATATGTAGGAAATATGGTCAAATACATGTATTAAGGACAGAGGAAACCATATTCTCACTAACAGAGAATGGATGCACATATGTGGAAAGGAAGGAAACTAGGGCAAACCCTATTTGAATTGTGTCAGTATGAGCTCATGACTTTCAATAGGTAAGATAGATGATAGAGAGATAGATTGATAGATCAATCCAGATATCCATATACCAGTTCTCTGTATGACTGGACCTTTCTATTTAGATATTCTTGTAATTGTACATGAAGTAGTATATTCTTATTCTCAAAGGGTGGCAAAAGAAAGAACAAATCTCGAGTTAATAACTTACAGGCAATTGTCCTCCAAGCATTTTGCAGAGTCCAGTGCTTCTCATTCAGCTGATTTTCACACCCCTCAGGTCAGAAGTTGATGGACTCCATTGAAAGGAAAATGGTAGGAAGATAAACGATCTTCCCAGCTACCCCAGGCTTTATAGTCCATGGCAGTCTTGAATTACTAGATACTCATAGGACCTCATGACATTAGATTGATAGGGATGGTATAAAGTCAGCTGCAAAGATACTGATTAAAGCTAACAAAATGAATAAAAGGGTGCCCAAATGTATTTAAAGAGCAAGATCCTCTTGAGAAATAATATGAGGCTCCTTAATAGTTAGAAATTTTCATCTCATTTTAAAGTTAGAATTCAAATCAGCAAAAGAAGATCTTTTACAATAACTCAAAAATAGAAAATTTGGGGGATAATATACTAGAAAATTTTGTACATAAATCAGTCAGCTCCTCTTCAGGAGAAATTCATGAAGCACTTACAATTCCTTTTTAGTCTTTAAGGAGGCTGCACATCAGAACGACGCTGAGTGGGGAGGCTGACGTGGGCTTTCTGGAAGATGGAGGAAATGTCTTCCTGTCAGCCCGCCTGTCAGCCCACATCCTCATGTGGAGGAGCCAAGCTGGAATCAGAGAAATGGGTTCCAAAGAGCTTCCTCAACACGTCTCCTAGTGTCTTTCTCCCAAAGTCTGTGTTTTCCAAAAATAACATCCACGTCATTTTTCCTCCACTGTAGCACATGCCTGTGACCCTCCACTGAGCATTTTTTGGTAGGAAGCCTGGGGAGAGTGAGCTGTCCTAGGGATGGTCTCTTTCAGAGCTCGTGACGGTTCTTGAACCTATACTGTTTATCCAGGGTCTTCCATGACTGTGGTAACTGATTTAGTAAGTCTTACAGGCATATAATCCCACATTTTCTCCCCCATTCCAAACCTAAATAAGAATGAATGATAGCTTATTGGGAGCAAATGTTTTTCTCCTAATCCTCAAAAATTATAGATCCCAGTTGTTACTAAATATTCATATACCAGTTGGCCAGAAGAGATGAAAAAGAGTTTTCCTGCAGCGTTCACAGTTCATGTGCTACTTAGAACATACCTTCTAGGCAAACAACTTTATGTAGCCAAATAGAATTCAGGAGTGAGGGTGTATGCTAACCATACTTTAAAGAAGTGCTCTTTTTTGTAGGTATGAGGAGGTTCCTATTAGAGCAGTTACTTATTTTGAGACGCAAATCCTGAAAAAGAATAGCTACATGGACAAGGCTCTAAAAGCAAATGGGATGAAATGAATAAAGAACAAAAATGCATGCTGACTGATGAAATAATGCCTGAGCAGGGAGAGCTGTTAAGGATGTTGGGCTTATGTTTTAATGGATTAATGAAAGCCCTCTCCCTGTGGCAGTGAGAGAGAAGGGGACCTTACAGGATGCTGCACGGGGTTGTCTGGGTCTCGTCAGTGTTCAGTAAGTGAATGATTGCCTCTCCAAGTACTAGGGATATAAAAATCTTGATAAATAGTAAGTTCTAAAAATTACCTGTGGGATCCCAATGCTTGTAATCGAGGTGTGGGAAGCAAATGATGAGAGATTTAACTAATGCATAGAACAGTGATCCTAATACTGACAGTACTTTAGGGACAGGTTTGGCTGGTATCACCCATGTAACCATCCCAAGGACTGAGCTGGCGCCATCAACCCCTTGGTTACCTAGACCAGAGAATTTAAGCACAGAGATTGTGTGATCTCCCCGAAGTCACAGAAATGGTGCCGTTCTCATCACAACCCTAAATCTCTGCCTCCTAACTGTGGTCTTTTCCTGCCATATCATATACCACGCTGTTCTTTCTTTTCTTTTCTTTTTAAGAAAATCTAATGAGGGGAGCCTGGTTCGCTCAGTCGGTTAAGCGTCTGCCTTTGGCTCAGGTCATGATCTCAGGGTCTTGGGATGGAACCCCGCATCAGGCTCCCTGCTCGGCGGAGAGACTGCTTCTCCCTCTCCCTATGCCTGCTGCTCTGCCTACTTGTGCTGTCTATCTCTCTGTCAAATAAGTAAATAAAATCTTTAAAAAAAAAAAAAATCTAATGAGATTGCCATGCTGTTGTTTGAATCAGGTAAATGAGAAATTGACTTCATAATTATCTTACTTTGACCCTATTGCTTAGAGAGATGTTTATTAATAAAAAATTAATAAAAAGAAATTTTTATTAATAAAAAAACTCCAAATATGGAGTTTCATGACTTTTCAAACATTTTTTTAAATTGGGAACTATAACATAAAAACAAAAAAACCTATGTGAAAATAGAACATTGGTTAATGTATACAATGTATACAATTTTGTGCATATTTTTCATATCACATTGGTCTCTTAAAAATTATTTTAACAGTGTTTATTATGAATGTGACAGATATGAAAATTTTAGTCAAAACAAGAGCATGAAGCAAAAATATTTTCATTATGGAACTTTCACATGTGGCTTCTGGAGTACTTCTTTCTTTAGTCTTTTTTTCCAACCTGGTTAGATGTTCCATTTCAGATTATTTTATTGATTTCTTCCGAACCTATGAGTAAATATTGAATCAGTGCTGGGTTCACATGCCTACACCACTTCTCTCTTTGATTGAAACTCCTTCTAGGTGATGTCCTTCAGTCTCTTGGTTAAATGTCATCTGTAGAATGATTGTTCCCACATTAATATCCCCAGACTTGTCATGTCCACTAAACTCTAGATTCACAAGTGCCGGAAGTAGTTGGGATCTCCCCCATGTTACCTAAGTGGACTCTCCAACTGAACATATTCCAAACAGCATTCTTGGTTCCCAATCTCAACCCTGCTTACAGTAGAATTCACACCATCTGATAAGTGGCAGCTCGAATCTTCTGGTGGTTCAAACCAAAAACCCTGGGTAACACCCTTCTGTGCTCCCTTTCTCACACCTCATAGCCAATTCGCTAGCACATTCTTTCCATTCTATTTTCAGAACATACCTACAATTTGACTTCTTCTTAATATATCCACTTCCTTTTTTTGGTCCAAAGAAATGTCCTATTTCTCACCTCCATGAGGTAAATGGCTTTATAACTGGTTTCCCTGATTCTATCCTGGGTTATACCGAAAACTGTTTTTAGGCAGAGTCTCGTTGCCTAATTTAAACTCATTATCTCCTGAAGAGGAAGAAGTTAGGCCACAGTGAAGATTCATCTTTCTCTGCCTCCAGGGCACTTTACTGAAGATGGGGAAGATGGCAGGCTGGGGAAGGGTGGAGACCCGTGAGCAAATATCAAGGTCCTCCTGAGTCCACGGTTAGGCTTTGGCCATTTCCTAAGAAAAGGGACCCTAATAGCCAAGCAGTCAGCAGAAAAATCATGAGGAGCATAATCTTCCCAGAATATTTAAGGAAGAATCATTCTAGTTTTGGAATTACAGATTGGTTAGACAGGCTCGAGTGTAAAGCTTGAGAACATAAAGCATTGAATCCATTTCTTTTGTGCAGTCATTTAAGTTAGCTGAGTAAATCTCTTCACATGATGTTTCTAGTAGGACTGATTTCCAGAAGGTTCCATACAGTCATCTTCAAAGTATTTGTGCCCAGCTCTAAACTGTCTTTAATTATAGCATACTTTGCAGGTTTTAGAACTTTTTCACATCCTCTGTCACATGCTACTTATTTATTCTTTCAATTATATTGATCTATTGGGTGAAGGTTTTCTCTTTGGCTTATTTCACTTTGCCTACTCTTTATAAGGATTATACATGCTGTGGGGTGCTGCAGCGCCTCATGCCTTTCTGTGGCTATACAACATCCCGTTGTATTTGCACACCACATTTATGTATCCGTCCATCTGATGATGGACGCTTGTGTTGTTTCCACCTTCAGGCTATGGCGAATAGTGCTGCAGTGAACATCTGTGTACACGAATTTGTTTGAGTGACTGCTTTGAATCAGTGTATACCTAAGAGCGGAATTGCTGGGCCATATGCTGTTGATGTTTAATTTGTGAGGAACGGCTATAGTTTGAATGTCAGCGTCCCCCCAAAACTCATGTTGAAACCTTAGCTGACCGGCCAGTAATGTAACTGCCTGCAAGAATAAAAGCCAATGCTCTTCAGCAGAGGATAACCAGATCTTCCACAGTGTATCCACCTCAATGCAACATAGGATATGACTGATGGGCAAGTGGACAGGAGATGCACCCATAGGATAAGGAGCACAAGGAATGGAACCTGGTGGGGGAGCCTGGCGTGGCCATTGCCATGAGCCGGCCGGCTGGGATCTGCCCTCCACTGGCAGGGATGACAGACATCTGAGTTTGAAAGTGGTTCCCAGGCAATCATGATTCAGCCTCTGCACCTGGGATCTGCTGATGCAAAGTGATGTTTGCTACACCCCGGGTTGCTGCTTTCTCACCCCACTCTTTTAGGGCTCCGCGCGGTGCTCTGTGTGATCTCTGATGCACTCTCTTAGCGGCTTGTGAACTTCACCTCCAAGGTCCTGCTGACGTTTTCTTTTTTGTCGAGTGTCCAGTTCAATTGTTTCCTGAACCCACAGGGAGTGGTGTGACCCCAGACTCTACTTGCCCGCTCACAGAGGTCACCTGCCTTGCAGCTGGCTTCTTTTTTGTTTGTGGTATGAAGGGGAACTCTTTCTTCCAAATCTTTACAGCTTCCCAGCAGCCTTCAGACAACACTTAATAAAAGGCCAGCAAATGATGCACCACAGAGATTTAGGACAAATATTTTTTGAAAAAGGGAACCTAGGAGACATATGACCAGGAGTTAAATCCTGGGGCCGGAGAAATGTCTGGTGTCTTTTGTGACATCTGGAGCATTTGGTGGGGACAGGGCAGAAGCAGATACTGCTGAGTGGGTAAACTGCCTCATCTGCTTCTCCTGCGTCATTCACTTATTCAGCATCAATGTACATGAAACACTGGTAGCTGCCACCGTGATAAAAAGTAAACAAACGCTGTTCTTTGGAAGCTTATAATAAATACCACAAACACAAAAGATCCTATTTTCTTAACTGCATTGATTAATCTAGTAGAGATTATTTGAGGCCATGTTCTCTCCCTCTTAGTTGGAAGGAACAGAGAGCCGCTCAGGCCTTGTCCTTCATGTTATCTTAGGTATCAAAGATGGGGGAAACAGGACAGCTAAGCCCATGGGAACCATCACTTACAAACACCGGCAAACCATCAGGAACTAAGGCAGGGAGAAATGCGGAGATCAGGAGATGAGGCTGGGGGGAGGGCACGCAGTGTGGTCTAGGCCACGGTAAGGATTATATATATTATACTGCATGCTTTGTTTGGGGGATTTTTGACTCCGAAATAAATTACATTATTTACCCTTCGTGTCTAGTGTAAGATACAGAGTCTAGTGAATAAAATCTAGTGTCAGGTGGGCCCTGCCTTCTCCTGACAACTCTGGATCGATTCTGTTGCTCAACAGGCAGCCATGGTGCTCTGTCCATCTCAAGGAAGAACCCAGTGATCCAGATGAGGGGATGTGTCTGCAGGTGTCCATTAATCAGAACTGACTTACTGAGTCTTACTATATAAAAGGGGATGACATGCCCACTTGCTTCAAAACAGGATCGCTGTTGCTAAGATTGGCAGTTACCTTCCCAGCAACTACACCGAGTCCAGCACAGAGAAACGTGCATTTGGTCATGGGTTGAGAGACCAATTGAAGGTAAAACATTAGCAAGTTGGTTAGAGTTCCTTCCTCACCCAAAGCACTAGACAGTGTCCTGGGGTCCCTGCTCCCAGTGCATCTCATTCCAGGAGCAGCCTCAGTGGGGCCGACCCCTGTCTCCCACCCGTTCTCTCAACCTGGCAATTACCTTCAATTCATCCATCCTGTATTCTTTCACCAAAGGCCCTCTTTTTCCAAGGCGACAGCTGTCCAATTTTTTACTTCTTTTTCTTCTCCCCCAGAAAAGTTGACCTTTGTGTAGAGATGCTACATTTTCTCCTGAATATATTTTCTTCTGAGCAAAGAGAGAAACTCTAAAACCAGGGATCCAGGTTTCCAGGAGGATCAGGGATTCTATAATACTATCAAGTAAATCAATTGCAATTTATTCTGTTTTCAAAAATAATGGGACACCTGTCTGGGAAAGCAGTCAGTTACCACAAAATGTACACTAAATTAGATCTATCCACCCATTCTATCCATCCCTTTAATGGACATTCTACTGTTGATAGGTAGTTTACTATTTAATCACTCTAATAGAGGTCCCATTACAAATACTACCCAGAGTAGACACTGGCAATATGAAGAAGAACCCACAGTGGTGCGTCCAGTCTGCTTTATATTCTGCCCCTGTGTTATACAATACCATATTCGCAAGAAGGTAATTATACTATATAAATGCATCAGTAATTATTCCTGCAAGTATAAATTCACTTATGATCTTGTTAATAAGTAAATTATAGGACAGTTATGTATGACACTGATTCTAACTACAACAATAACAGAAAGTTTCCATGATGAGAGAAATCATCTGGAGCAGACATCCTCCAGACGGTGTAGCCACGAGGTGGAGGAGAGATATCTGACCTGCCTTTAGACTTCACCAGAGTGAGAAATAAAAGTTTGTTGTGTGAAGCCATTGATATTGTTGGGTTTGTCTGTTTAGCAGCTCACAGCATCTACCTTTCCTGTAAAAACACTGCTTTTAAGTTACTAACATTATGATGAGTTATTTGCCCTAGGTTCGAATCTGGGAATACTAAATCCCTTTGAACATACCAGTTTCTCTTTATGAGATCAGTGCCTTGCTCTCAGTCTCCCCTAGATTTTAATGCTTGTTGAGCTAATTATTATTATTTTTTAATTTTCTCTTTTGAAAAGTCAGAAATCTTATAGCTGACCCAACAGAAAGCCTCCCTATCTGATCCTGCACACAGGTGACTAGTTGAAAAGGAAGAAGGTTGCTTCTTTATAGATCTGTGAGGTCACCTTTGGAGTTTAGGACTCTGGATATCCAGCAGTGTCTTCCTCCTACCCACTACATTTTGGTTTTGCTCTAATGAAGCAGACAGAATACCCTTGGAATTCTATGGCAATCTTCCCAAGGTGACTTGGTTTGAGGCTTATCTGTGGAGGAGCCTCACCCAGAGAATGTTTGAAAATATGAATCCTGGGGCGCCTGGGTGGCTCAGTTGGTTAAGCGACTGCCTTCGGCTCAGGTCATGATCCTGGAGTCCCTGGATCGAGTCCCGCATCGGGCTCCCTGCTCGGCAGGGAGTCTGCTTCTCCCTCTGACCCTCCCCCCTCTCATGTGCTCTCTCTCAAATAAATAAATAAAATCTTTAAAAAAAAAAAAGAAAATATGAATCCTTTTCCAAATTGAATTGTAGAAACTAAGTTAACTGGAGGTTCACCTGGTTTTATTCCTTTGATCTGAAAGGTCAAATATATTTGAAATGCACTAGAAAGATCCTAGGCTGATGCTTTCCTAGACAGTCTACTCATCATCATTGCCAATGAGAACCTTGTAAATTGTCTTTTCAGAACACAAGGGCTGTCTAGAGTGAGTTGCCAAGAAGGCTATGGCAATCCCAATTATTTCTGGAACATATTCTAGTATCCATGTAATCATTGGTCCACCCAACAATAAATAATAAATAAATATATTCTTTTCACATTCCTAGGCCTATGAGTAATTATCATTAGGTTATTTATATAATGTTATTCATCACTGAGAATAATTCTGACATTCCGAATCAATCACAAGGCATTTTAAACTAAAATGCTGGATCAAAGTCATGAACCCAGATGACAACCTTGCCATGAGACTCTAAGTGCATTTCCATTTAAACAAATCAGTATTAAGTTAGACTGAAGATTGTTTTAAAATGAACTAGTGATGATTCCTAGATTATGTTCTTAAGCAGTAATAATTCCTTACTCATTTTATGTGGCCTCAGATTTCTTGATTTCCATGGTTTCCATGGAGTGATTCCACACAACATCTTATGTTTCAGTGAATGTAAAGCCCAAAGTCGGTGCTACCTCACGCTCTCAGAGCATTATGGTTCCTCCCCTGAAAGAGGGAAAAAGAATGGGTGCCCTTAACCTTTAGGATGACTGTCTCAAAAGTATTGATTTGGATCTTTTTGCTTTTTTGGTTTTTGGTTGGATGAACTAAATAGTGTTCCAGTTAAATCAGGGTGATTACTAATGTTGCAACCACCAGACGACCCAAAATCCCAGCATAAAAATGTCCCACATAACCGCCTCCCATCGTGTAAGATTTCTTTTCCCAATATGCATTTCTCTTTCGAGGGCAACATCTAGATCTTTCTGTGGCAAATGGATCGCAAAACTTATCATCCACACTGGGATACTTTTGTGAGTTTAATGGGGCACTGTTAATAATTACAACAAGAAAGCAGGTGTCTACCAGGACACAAGTCACCTTAGCCTGTGGAGAACCCCTCTTCTATTTCCTATTCTTGAATCTCCAGGAATGCCCTGGGTCTGTTTCTTCCTTACCCTGGCTTGCCTGCTTTTCCTGTATTAAAGTAACCTGAGTTATATCTCCTTCCTATTACCTTCGTGAGAGTGAACTCACGAAGTTCACTTAGTGAGAACAGTCAAACTTTTTTCAAAAATTCCTGACCATTCACTCATTTATCCAGTTAAATATTACAAGCTTTGTTATTTGACTGAGGATCCAATTCTGAACAAGTAAACAAGTTCGATCTCTGCCTTAGGGCCCTCACAAGACAGGTTTTTTATAAAAAGCCATGATTCCACGAGAGGAGTGAGGTGGAAGTGATATGCCATGGAAACCGAGGGGAAAGCAAGTAACCCTTATCACACGGGCCAAGGTGGCTTCCTAGAGAAGATACTTATGTACAATTAAAGATGAGTAAGAACTGGTCAGAAAGAGGGTGTTCTAAATAACGGAAACAAAGACTGTGTATTCAAGTTTAAAGTCACGAAGGCTGAGACAGCAAAGCTGTGTTTGCAGTTTGCTGCAGTGATCATGTCAGTCTCAGTCAGGAAAATCTTTCTGACGTTGTATTGGATTCCTTCCCACTCTCAGGCAGTGCTAGAGCCCGTTAGAACAGCAGCCCCTTGGTTCATGCGCAGGACAAGAACTGACCAGCGTGCATGTCCTCGCCTTTACACAAAAGACTAACCAAAATGACGTGGCTCTTTTTCTCCCAAACTGGGGTCAGTGCTCTTCCAAACAAGGCAAAGTGATAAAAACAAGCCAGAAAACCCTCCAGTTCTGTCTTCGTGATGATGATGATGACAACGATGATGGCACTACCATCTACCGCGTGACTTCTATTACCAAACACTGTTGGAACACGTCGGACATTGAATTTTCCCATAATTAGACCCTAAGGAGAGGATATGGGAGATGATCCTGGAAGCACAAAGCAGCAGGAAGGGAAGAAGCCCAAAAGAATGTGAGTGAGTGGTCACTTCTGTAATCTCAGCCCTGCTTGCGACCCTGTGAGAAGCTTGGCAGCACACGGTCCAGAGCCATCCCCAGCCCACCAGGCATTTGGAGGCCAGGGCATTTACCCACTGGCTCCAGGCCACAGTGGCCGAAAGCTGCCATGCAAGAGACCAGCATTATTGACCTGGGCTCAACTGGAGTGAACAACAGCTTATTGAGTGCATTCAGGCTCTCCAGAAAGTGAAATGTTTGATCATGATGCAGAGGAACTGTGTAAAGAACTCCTTGAAACTCAAGCAATTCCGAGGAACAACTCTGAATCATCAGTTTTTTCATGAAGCAGCTCCATATAGATATATAGAAAGCCCCAGAAAGTGTCAGCTATATGGGCATTAGGGGAGATGCTCATTCTGTGGGAAAAGCATGTCTGTCTCCAGCTGTATGGAGCCTTCATAACCCTTTGTCTCCAACAGATAACTTGTCTAAAACTCCTGAAGAACTGGCCACTATTAGCTAAATAACAGGCCTCCTCCTTCCCCATTTTGTTGTTGTTGTTCTTATCTTTTCTAATAGATTGCCCACTACGTGAGTGGAAAAACAAGGTTTCTTGCCCTGTGCCAACACACAACTTAGCAGATGCTGAAATGCCGTATTTAAGTCAGGAATCAAGGAAGAAAGGAAACGGCAGGGAAAGCAAAAGAGAAATAATATTTAAAGACAATGTCTTATATTTACCGAAGGCTTTACACCTGTCAGGCACTTTATATGTATTTTCTGATTTTATCCTCCTAATCATTCTATCACTATGTAAGCTTTGTTAGCCCCATCTTGTAGGTGAGATAATGCAGACTTGAATAGGATAAATGATGGGTTCGTGTTTTAACAGGTACAAGTATGCACTTGAAATCTTGTCTATTTACTTTAAAAATCCAAACATTTACCCCCAGTTTTATGTTGCCTCTGAGGAAAGGAAGTGGGGGGGAGAAAACAGATGGGAAAGCAGGAAAGGAAGAAAAGAGAGGAAAGAGAGGTGGAAGGAGACTCAGAGGGAGGGAGGGATTAAAGGATCAATTCTGAACTGGCCGAGGCTCAGGATGACATGTGCTCTCCATGAGAAGCTGTCATACGCTTTACCGGTGATTTTCACATGTGAGTGAGAAGGGTCCCAGAACGGTTTCCTGAAACGCTGTCTTGGAGTTATTTAGTTTAGAGGCGTTTTGTGACTTGTTTATCTCTAGGATAGAATATGATTTCTATATTTGATACAATTAAAATTAGAATTCCATGTTCATTTAATTAGGTGAGGACTGTGAGATTGTACAGGAAAATAAATTAATTAACCGACCATGGGATTAAAATAGAAACAATGATTTCAGATTTCTGTCTCTCTGGTAATTTAGCTCCAGGATTGTTTTGGTAAATTTCTAGATTTAGAACAAAGATTTAGAACAACGATTTAGATTTAGAACAGAGAATTCCAAGTGCTCAATTCATTTTCAGAGTCTAAAAGTGCCTGTTTCACGTTGTTTCCTGTCGTAGCATGATTTATTGTTTTAATTTTCAACACAAATTTTAGGGTTTTTAAGAAAGAACCGTCAGCAAGACCCAAATTTGTAATTTGTTCTCCAAATCTCACTGTGGCTTGGGGATATTTACTTTATCAGAGAGATAAAGCAAAGCCAATGTATTTCAGAGTGGATAACAGTTTCAAATGTCACCCTAGCTTTAATACAGCCATGATAACTGTACATGTCCACTGCCTGAGATAATTTCAAGAGTGTAAGACCTTTACTCTTTAGAAATTGTTTCCACTCCAAGAGTAAAATACTTGTAAGGTATGGATATACTTGCAAATAATTCTCTGCATATCAGATTCACTTCCCAGTGAAGACCAAACATTAAGAAAAGTTTCCACTTGGGACGCCTGGGTGGCTCAGTTGGTTAAGCCTCTGCCTTCGGCTCAGGTCATGATCTCAGGGTCCTGGCATTGAGTCTCGCATCGGGGGGGCTCCTTACTCAGGAGGGAGCCTGCTTCTCCCTCTGCCTGCTGCTCCCCCTGCTTGTGCTCTCTCTCTCTCTGACAAATAAGTAAATAAATAAAATCTTAAAAAAAAAAAAAAAAGTTTCCACTCACTCCGATCACCATCACTGAAATAAAACAACCTTATGAATTCCTATAATGAGGGAAAGGAAAAACAAGGAAAAGGAAGAGGCAGAGGAATAGAGAAAGATACTGGTAAAGATGTAAAAATAGCTTTTTGGTGATAGTTTTACTCATTTAGAAGACAATTAAAAATCCTCCTAAGTGTTCACAAAAACAGTTCCTTCTCCTTTGATGTTATCCTAAACCTTTGCTTTGGAGAATGGCAGATTCTCAGTCATGGATGACGGGTTTCTCAGTAATTATGTGAGCTATTGACATTTGCTCATTTCATAAGCACTTATTGGATGCCTACTAGAGAAAAGAGTGAGTCTATAAAATATACGCTCAGTCCTGTGAGGCAGGTAATCATCTTATATAGAAGGCAAGTCTAGAAAAATCATGGAACTTTCTTGAAACCATACACGGAGTGAATGATAGGACACATGCACCTCTCTTTAACAGCCGTGACTGGGGACGTTAGCCGTTGGCAATAAAGGTAACTTCTGTGAATCTGGTCAGCTCCGCTGATAGGCGTTATGCACTTGATTCCTCCCAGCTTCAGTAGTGTTCATAAAATAATACAAGAGCTGTGAAACCCTAAATAGTAGCTCATAGTTATTAGCTTTGCAAGTTTCTTAGAATCCTCACTGAGGTGGGTCAAGGCCATGGACAGTCAAAGAGGCAATTAGGACTAAAAGATTAAAATATGATACAAGAACTCAGGACAGACTTTTCTCTGCTGGTAGAGTTAGTGATAACTCAGAAGTGAAGGTGGCAGAGGAAGTAAAAAAGTGTGTTTGGTGGTAATAGAAGAAGGAGTACCTCTCACTATTTAACACTTAAGGAACTGTAGTGCCCTGATGCATGAACTGTATAAGAAATTACCCCCTAAGGAATACTTTAAGGGGGACATATGGCTGAGATGTCACAAGAAGAAAAATATTCTCAATTAACTTAATCTGTGCTTCAGGAAAAAAATTCAAAACTAATATACAACATTGATATGAATTGAATCCTTATGCCATGTTTCCTTGTGATCTTAATTTCTTAATCAGTCAGAAACATTATGAAATTTTTAATATTCCTTTAGAAAAAGCTTTCCAATTATCTTCTTAATCAGAAAGACAAATATCAGGAAGGCTACAACCACACAAAGTACCAACTATGATGTATGTGCATTATACGAGTTGCATCTAAGAACAGTATCTTTTTAAAGAAAATTCCATACTAATTTATAATGGGACAATTTCATTTGAAGGGAAAGAACACATATTAATATCAGGAAGGAGATGTTTCAGAAACAGTATGATAATCTTAGAGTTTGTGCTTCGTGCCTTTATTTAACTAAAGAAAAGCTTTTCCTGAGAGGCTAGACTAGGAATTGGAAAGAAGAGCAATTTTAATGAAAATAAGTATCTTGAACTAATCTGATAACCACTGGGTTAACAACTAAAATGTTTCAGGGGGTTATGGAAGTTAAAAAAAGAGGGGGCTCTAGAGGTGGGTTGCCTTGATTTGCAATTAGTTTGCCAACTGTAAGTTGTATGACTTTGGGCAAGTGACTTAATCTCTCATTGCCTCATTGTGCCACCTGCAAGATGGGGAAATCATAACATTGATTTCATACAGTGACACCTTCAGACTCAGAACAGTGGCCAGCATAAGATAAATCCCATATAAGAGGCTCTTGTTGAGTGTGTGGGGGGCGTGCAACCAAGACAGATGTGGGAGGGTCACTGGGAAGCTGAGACTGGAGGTAATAATAGGAGCTGAACATAATGGAATATCCGCTTCTGGTAGAGGCACATGATAAAACCACTTGCAAGTTCAGTTCATTTGTAAAAAACACAAATGCACAGATATATACATACATCCGTACTTTTTTAAGATAGAGAAAAATAGAAATATATATTATAATAGAATTATTTTTAGAAGGCAAAATAAATTTTCCTGAATGGAAAATCAGAAAGCAAAATGCATCTAAAAGAGCAAAAACATGTCAGTTTTACAATGTATAGATGTGTGTGAAAGTTTCATTCTCTATTGACTTTGACATAGTGTTTGTGGTTAAAGTGTGGGGATAGGTAAACTCTGCTTCATTTTTTTCACACTATCCATTGTTATTATCTTCCTAAAAATGGAAAACTCAGACAAGTTATTTTCAGAGCCCAAATTGAAACCATTCAAAACAATATTTCTCTTCCTTCATAAATAAAAATATTTGATATAAGAAGAAGAATATCAGCTTCATGACAACATAAGGTGTCCTTTGTTTTTATCTCCCCTTTACACATAAAATTTGACATCCATCCATAAACAAAAGTGCCTCTGTGAACTATGGGATACAGCAACGTAGGCCAAGGGGCCTCGCAGGGCTCTCACCCATGTCCCATTAGGTAATAGACACACCTCAGGATGAGCTGTGGAGCCCACAGGAGTCTGTGAACTGGCCCAACCAAGCTCAGCACAGTATGGGAGCACCTGGGGAACACCCCCTGTGCAGATGCACACAGAGGGCGGAGCCTTTTGTATAAGTCCAGGTTTTCAGAGAAGTTCCAGCACTCCATTTGAGCAATGAAAAAAATATCTATATAAGTCTAGATGCATTGGCCTGGGTAAGAGGGACTTTGCCAGCATTAGCTCCCCCCTCCAGGTGACACAGCTTAGAACAAAGGAGGCCAGAGTCTTCCTGGCAGGCGAAAGGGAGAGTAGTGAGTGAGCCCTGGTTCCCCACCTGTGCAGAGGCTGCTAAAGAAACCTGTTTCTCACCCACAGTTACCTAGAGTATTAAATCAAGAGCTCTGTGATTGGGTGAGGGAAGGTCTGGAAAGAAGCAGATAAGAATATTAGAGGGCACTAAAGGGACACAGTTCCTATTGACTGATTTCTCGACTCCAGCAGGCAGCTGACCCATGAACCACAGAGAAAATCTCACCCAGAGATTCCCCCCAACTAGTCCCTGGACAACTACAATGACCCGAGTGCCTAACAAACACCTTACCCACTCTGCAGCTGGCTCCTAGTGTGGTTTCCTAAGAGAAGTGGCCACTGTGAGCATCAGTGCACCGGGAGTGTATACAGAAAACAGGTCAGAGTCTGTGGGCAAGGCAAGAACCACAATCTTGAACTGTAGCCCCACCTTTGAGAAAACAAAAGAGAGATTACCAGCTGCTTGGTACATTATAAGATCAAAAGAAGATGTACAAGTTTGAGATTTCAGCCACAAGAAAGAACAAGAAGTGTGGAGCAGGTGTATCCATACAAGGTCAGAGAAAGTCTCAGAATATAGAGCAAGAACAGTGAGAAGTATTTCTTACCTAAATGCAGCTAGTAAAGATTGGAGGAAGCAGCTGCTCTTTCAAGTGTGAAAACAGTGATGTGAAGCTCCTAGGAATGTGAAGAATGAAAGAAATATGATATCAAAAAAAGACCACAATAATCCCCCAACAACCAAATCCAAGGATCTGGAAATCTGTGGTTTACCTGATTTAGAATTCAAAATAACTATTTTGAGGAAATTCTAAGAGCTACTAGAAAACACAGGACAATTCAACAAAATCAGGAAAACAATACACAAAATGAGCAATTTAACGAAGAGAAATCATTAAAAAAAGAACCAAATAGAAATCCAGGAACTGAATAATTCAGTGAATGAAATAAAAAATGTTCTCTACACGTGATGTAGAGGGCATCTACACCAGAACAGATGAAGGAATAGAAAGAATCAGTGAAAGGATAGGAACTTTGAAATAATCCAATAAGAGGAGAACGAAGGAAAAAGAATTAAAAAAGAGCAAAGAAAGTCTATGTGATCTATGGAATACCATCAAAAGAGCCAAAAATTAAGATCACTGGGATTCCAGAAGGAGAAGAAAGAGAAGGAAGCAGAAAGCTTATTTAAAGACATAACGGCTGAGAACTTCCCAGACTTGGAGAGCAAATTGGATGTCTGGTTCACGAAGCTAATAGATCACCCCATTATTTCAGTCCAAAATGATCTTCTTCAAGACACTCTAAAATGAAACTATCAAAAATCAAAGACAAAGAAAGAATCCTAAAGCAGCAAGAGAAAAAAAAACAATTATAACCTCCAAAGGAACCCTCATTAGGCTATCAGCAGAAACCATACAAGCCCGTAGAGTGGGATTATATATTCAAAGTGCTGAAAGAAAAAAAAAAAATCTCAGCCAAGAATATTCTACATGGCAAAATTATCCTTCAGATAATAGAAATAAAGACTTTTCCAGGAAAACATCTGAGGGAGTTCATCACCCCTAGATTGGCCTTATAAGAAAAGAAATTTTCCAAGCTAAAATGAAAAGATGCTAATCAGTAATAAGAAACAATACGTTGGAAAAGGTAAATATATAGTCAGATTCAGAAAACTCTGATTCTGTAATACAATAGTATGTTAACCACTTAACTATAGTATAAAGGTTAAAGGGAAAGAATGTTAAAAATAACTACACTTACTGTAATTTGTAAGTGAATATGCAATATAAAAAGAGATCAACTGTGACATTAAAAGCATAAATGGAGAGGGGTGTAAAAAGATTTTATTTTGTATGCAATTGAAGTTGCCATCAGCATAAAACAGACTTTTTTATCTATAAGATGTTCTGTGGAAGCCTAATGGTAAACACAGAGCAAAAACAGTTAGTAGATTTACAAAAGAGAAAGAGAAAGAAATCAGAGGATACCAGCACGGAAAACCAATTTACAAAGATAGCCAAAAGAAGATTAAAGAAGGAACAACGTAACTACAAGAAAGCAATTAATACAATGGCATTTGTAAGTCCTTACATATCAATAATTACTCTAGATGAAAATGGATTGAATTTTCCAATCAAGAGACACAGAGTGCCTGGATGGATGAACAAAAAAAACATGGCCCACCAAATATGACCCATATGGGACTCACTTCAGCTTTAAGTGACACATGGGCTCAAAGTGAGGAATGGAAAAAGATACTCAATGCAAATGGAAAGCAAGAGAGCAGAGGTAGCTGCATTTACATCAGACAAAGTAGAGTTTAAGCCAAAAATGGTAACAAGAGAAAAAGAAGATCATTATGTAATGATAAAGGGGCCAACTCATTAAGAAGGTATAAAAATATAAAAAATGTATGCACCCAACATTGGAGCATCCAAATATTTTAAGCAAAAATGAACAGATATGAAGGGTGAAATAGACAATGATGCAATAACAATAAAGAATGTCAATACCTCACTTTCAGCAATGGAGAGATCATCCAGACAGAAAATCAGCAAGGAAATGTTAGACCTAATCCACACTTTAGACCCAATGGACCTCACAGACATATATAGAACATTCCATCCAACAGCAGCAGAATACACATTCTTCTCAAATCCACATGGAACATTCTCCAGGATAAATCATATAATAGGACACAAAACAAAGAATATTGAGACCATACCATATTTTCTGATAATGTATGAAACTAGAAATCAGCAAGAGAAAAGCTGAAAAACTTACAAACATGTAGAAAATAAACCACACACTTCTTAACAACCAATGGATCAAAGAAGAAATCAATATGAAAATTAAAAAAAAATACCTTGAAACACATGAAAATGGAAACACAACATACCAAAACCTATGGGATGCTGCAAAAGCAGTTCTTGGGGAAGTTTGTAATAAATGCCTGTAATTAAAAAAAAAAATCTCAAATATATAAACTTAACTTTACACTCATGAAACTAGAAAAAATAGGAAAAAAAAAAACTAAGGCCAAAGGTAGCATAAGTAAAGAAATAACAAAAATCAGCAGAAATAAGTGAAGTCAAGACCAGAAAATCAATAGAAAAGATCAACTAAACTAAGAGCTGGTGTTTTGGAAAGATAAAATTTGCAACAGTTTCGCTGGAGTAAGAATAAAAGAGGGAGGACTCAAATAAATAAAATCAAAAATGAAAGAGGAGACATTACAGTTAATACCACAGAAATACAAAAGATCATGAGACTCCTGTGAATAATAATATGTCAACAAATTGGGTAACTTAGAAGAAATAGATAAATTCCTAAAAATATGCATCTGAATCATAAAGAAATAGAATATTTGAACAGGCCAGTAATGAGTTAGGATATTGAATTTTTAATCAAACCCCCCTTCTATACAGAAATGGTCATATAATGATCTCAATAAATGCAGAAAAGGCATTTGACAAAATACAACATTCTTTATGATAAAAACCTTCAAAAACTTGGTTTATAAGGAGCATACCTCAACATAATAAAGACCATATATGAAAAGCCCACAATTAACATCATGCTCAATGATGAAAGGTTGAGAACTCTTCCTCTAACATCGGGAACAGGACAAGGGTGCCCACTTTGGCCTCTCCTATTCAACATAGCACTGGAAGTCCTAGCCAGAGCAATGAGAAAAAATCAAGGAAAAAATGGCATTCACATTGCAAAGAAAGTAGTAAATTGTGTTTATTTGCAGATGATGTGATCTTATATACAGAAAATTCTAAAGACTCAAGACTCCATCAAAAACTATTGGAACTGATCAACAAATTCTGTAAAGTTGCAGGCTATAAAATCAACAGATAGAAATCAGTTGTGCTTCTATACACTAACAGCTAAATATCTGAAAAAAAGAAATAATCCCATTCGGAGCAAAAATAATGAAATACTTAGTGATAAATTTAATCGAGGAAGTGAAAGATCTGTACACTGAAAAACTATAATACATTGATGGAAGAAACTGAAAACACAAATAAATGGAAAGATATTCCACATTCATGGATCAGAAGAATTAGTATTGTTAAAAAGTCCATAATACCCAAAGTGATCTACAGATTCAGTTCAATCTCTATTGAAATCCCAATGACATTTTTCACAGAAATAGAAAAAAAAGAAAAGCCCTAAAATTTGTGTGGAACCATAAAACACCATGAATAGCCAAAGCAATCCTGAGACAGAAGAACAAAGCTGGAGGCGTCACACTTCCTGATTTTAAACTCTGCTACAAAGCTATAGAATCCCAACAGTATGCTACTGGCTTAAAACTAGACATATAGACCAATAGAACAGAAGAGAAGCCCAGGAAAAAAACCCAACATATGCAGTCAGCTAACATTTGACGAAGGAGTCAAGAATACTCAGTGGAAAAAGGATAGTCTTTTCAACAAATGGTATTGGGAAAGCTGGATAAACACATGCACACAAGTGAAATTGGACCCCTGTCTCACAGTACTCACGGAGATTCCCTCAAAATGGATCAAAGACTTAAACTAAGATCTGAAACTATAAAGCTCCTAGAGGAAAACATAACAAAACAAAATAACAACAACAAAAAAACTCCTTGACATTGGTCTTGGCAGTAACTTCTTGGATATGACGGCAAAAGCACAAGCAACAAAAGCAAAAATAAATAGGTAGGACTCATCAAACTAAAAGCTTCTGCCCAGCAAAAGAAACCATCAACAAAATGAAAAGGCAGCCCACAGAGCAAGAGAAAATATTTACAAATCATCTATCTGATAAGCGGTTAATATCCAAAATATATAAGGCATTTATACAACTCAGCAAACAAACAACTTGATTTAAAAAAGGGCAGAGGAACTAAATAGACAGTTTTCTAAAGAAGACATCCAGATGGCTAAGAGCTACATGAAAAGATGCTCAACATCACTCATCATCAGGGAAAAGCAAATCAAAACCACAATGAGATATCACATCTGTCAGAATGGCTATTATCCAGAAGAGACAACAAGTATTGGTGAGGATGTGGAGAAAGGGGAACCCTTGAGCACTGTTGGTGGGAATGCAAACTGGTGTAGCCACTCTGGAAAACCGTATGGAGGTTCTTCAAACTTTAAACATAGAATTACCCTATGACCCAGCAATCGCACTACTAGGTATATATTCAAAGGAAATGAAAATGTCTGCACTGCCATGTTTATTGCAGCATTACTCACAATCTAAGTGTCCATCAACAGATGAATGGATTTAAAAAATGTAGTATATATCCACACTAGAATATCACTCAGGTATGAGAGAGAAGGAAACCCTGCCGTTTGTGACGACCTGGGTAGACCTTGAGGGCACTGTGCTAAGTGAGACGGGTCAGGGAGAAAGACCAATTCTGTATGATATTACTGATCTGTGGAATCTCTAAAGCCAAACTTTAGAGTTTATAGAAACAGAGTAGAATGATGGTTAACAGTGGTGGGGGTGGGGAAAGTGGGGAGACATAGGTCAAGGGGTACAAACTTGCAATCAGAACATGAGTAAGTTCTCAGGATCTAACACACGACATTGTGATTATAGTGAACAGTATTGTGTTATATATGTGAAAGCTTCTAATAGAGTATATTTATATGTTCTCACAACAGAAAGGAAGTGATAATTATGTGGTATTAGCAGGTGTTGGCTGTGCCGACCTTGATGCATTGTGTAAGTGATTCAAATCAAGACGCTGGACACTTCAACCTTCCCGATGTTATATCTCAATTATATCTCAGTAAATAAACAATAGAGACAACAATATTGTAAAAAATACATTGTATACAAAATTGTTACCCCCCCCAAAAAAAAAGTGTGAGGGAACATGAAGGATGGTGGGAAGAAAAGAACTGAGGAGACCAGGTGACTTTAGGCAAAATAATGGGATGCACATGATGCAGGAGAAGCATCCCTTGGTCCCTGAGAAGACTGCCAGTGGACCCAAAATAACAGAGACCAAAATAGCTGAGGAGTTAACAGGCCTCTGGATAAAATAAATGCTGATGATATCCATCAAAGAGTGACAGAATTAGTCAGCAGGCAAATGAGATTTTCTCCAAATGAAAGCTTCGCAGGGTAATTAACGGGAAATGAAGACTCACTGTCTGAACAACAGCGGTGGCCTTTGCCATTTGTGAATTTTTTTAAATTTTAAATATTAATCACTTGATTTGAGATTCTACTTCAATTTTAGCATGACCTTTGTTAGAAACGTTTGAAGTAGCATCACATGGGATGTAATGAGAGCAAGGTTGAACACAGAGTGGAAAGCGAGATGCTGGAGTGCTGTGTGGGGTCTCCAGACAAGCAGAACCAGGACCCACGTTCCTTCTAGAGCACTGATGTCTGTTTGTTCTCTAGGCTCACCTGTATCTGTACCTCATGGGTACCTGAATGGGTGAGGGAGTCATAATTAATTGTTAACTGCTTTGTGAAAAAAATTTAATTTCAAGTGGGTCTTTGGTCTTGAATTTAATGGAAACATGTTTACTATTCATTTTAAAAAGAATTTGGGGATTGCCTGGCTGGCTCAGTCAGTAGAATGTGTGACTCGTGATCTCAGGGTTGTGAGTTCAAGCCCCACATTAGGGATAGAAATTACTTAAAGATAAAATCTTTTAAAAAAATGGGGAAAAACATACATTTAGAAACACAGGACTGTAGTGTTCCTCAAATGGTCATCTGCCAAATAATGGATGAAATTTCTTAAGAACATCTGTCTCCAAGGTCAGGACCCAAGAGAGGTTAAATAAAATCCATGGAAAATATGAAAGTTTTTAAACTGTCATTTACACACATACCTTGATCTATGACAAACATACATATATGTATTCATAAACCTGTATATATTTAAATGTATATGTATATTTCCTATGTATATAAAATCAGCATATCTATATCTATAACAACATATTTGGTTTGACTTACTAGAAAGGCTTCACTACGGTGTTTTGGTAAACCAGTCACTACCGTTTGGTTGTTAAAATGTGCTGTCATAAGGCCAATGGATTGGGTGGAAATATGCACCACAAAATTTTAGACCTTCTATGGGATAGGGTAAGTATATGCTGAATTTCCCTGACAAACTTTATCAAAACATAGCACATTTTAATAAATATTTACTTAAAGTGTACCTCTGTTCCTCCTAAAAGTGCTTGAGGTTGGGTCAAAGGAAATAACAAAGAATTAAATGAAACAAACACACATCAATTAAACTGGGAAAACAGAACAAAAATACAGATAATACTCTAAATTTCCAGAATTACGTACTAAGACCGGTCTGTAGAGTATGGATGGTTTCTCCTCCTCTTCCTTCTTCATCTTCCTCAGAAAAACTAAAGGAAAAAAGATATTAGCACTTCTTTATTGAGAGATAATTTTGTGGATATGCCAATCCTCGACTTTACAATCTCTACTGTTTAGCACTGTATGATGGATTAGAACTCCATCACAGTGTACGGACTTCTACGGGAACTGCGGCACAAGTTATATAATAGCTAATAATTGTTCAATACTTACACATGCTGGTTGCTATTCAAAGAACTTGATCTGATGAAACTCATACTTCTTTCAACTATCCCTTGTAATAAATACTGTTCTTCTCCTCACATTGTCGATCTTGGGGTCCTGAAAGTTTTAGGTCATAACCCTACATGGGACATACCCAAAGCGTGCAGAGTCAGAACCCGGGGTCTTAATCACCATATTACCCTGTGAATGTACCGCAGGTTGAGATACTTCTCCCAGACATGATAACTACAAATAATAAACTAAAAATATAATACAGTACTTGTTACTAAGTTGGGTAATAATCACTTATTGAGTAACTATTATTCCCTTAGGAACATATTAAGTTATATGATGAAATGTCCTCTCATGCTTTTGTTAAAAGATACTGCTCCATATTATTATTATTTATTATTATTATTATATTGGTTGTTTTGAACATTTCTGAGAGCAGAAGTCATTTTATTTTTATTTCAATGGACGGAAAGAAAAATTCCATACTAAATATTTATTCATTGTTTCCATATCTTAGTACCGCAGGATTGTAGTCTCATCCAGAACATTAGCTAAGTATGTACAATTTCCACCACAAACCCCAGGCAACTTTCCCAGATAACTGAATCAGGTGATAGAAGTTTCTGTGTCATTTCTCGTCCATCTTGGCCTGTGTGCCACCGAGGCTGGGCAGACCCAGGACCAGACCGAGCTACCCCATCTCCACACCTCCAGAGCGCCCATGGGAGCATGGGCTCATGGGGAGGCTTTCATGAGGCTACATGCGTAGAGCACTGTCGTCAGCACATGGTGGTTGTTAAAAAGCCATGTTTTTTTTAAAGATTTTATTCATTTTATAAAGAGAGACAGA
The DNA here is from genome assembly GCF_011800145.1 of Mirounga leonina. Lineage (NCBI taxonomy): Eukaryota > Metazoa > Chordata > Mammalia > Carnivora > Phocidae > Mirounga > Mirounga leonina. Next base: position 17,652,145 of record NW_023270380.1, on the reverse strand, counting down.
TAGTGACAGAGATAGTGAGAGAGAGCACAAGCAGGGGGAGAGGGAAAGGGAGAGGGAGAAGCAGGCTTTCCGCAGAGCAGGGAGCCCGACGTGGGGCTCAATCCCAGGACGCTGGGATCATGACCTGAGCCGAAGGCAGACGCTTAACTGACTAAGCCACCCAGGCGCCCCTTAATAAGTCATTTTTTAAACCATACTGGACACCGCCCATATCTCTGTTTTGACTGTATTTGTAGCCAGTGCTCCAACACCGGCCTCGTTCATTATTTGTGTCTGTGTTGGGCAAATGTCAAGAACTTTACTGTGCTCCAGCCGTGTGTACAAAATGCTGGATATCCAAAACTCTTGGCTGGCCCTGTTATGCCACCACATATAATTTCATAAGGAAAGCATAAAGCAAATTAGACAACAAGATCACAGACCTTCTTGGGTCAAGTGTTACAGAAAGGGAGAACAGGACTCCCTCTCTCTCAGTGCATTTTCTCTGTAGGGACAGTGATGAGCTGAGTGACATGTCCACTGGGTAATGAGATAAATCCCCTGAACACACTGTCTTCCCATTCTAGCAACACAAATATGTCAATTATAGGTTATTCCTAAGTACTTTTTCCTGCAACATGTTTCTCTCTCTCTTGTCCGAATTGTCTACTGTCTGAATTGGCCAGTTTTATAGGCTTCTCTGTTCATTCTTATTTGGGTTTTTTGTGGTTGTTGTTTCCTGAATCAACATACAGCAAAACCTAACAAAACACAGGTGCAAAGAGTTTGAACACTCATGAGATAGTGTTTTGATGAATTCAGTCGAAGGAAATCCCAGTGACTTGGATCTGGGAGATTCTGGCGTCTGTATTTTGCGGTATGACTCCTGATCTAGTTCAGGTAAACACACACACACACACACACACACAAATAGTTTGGAGAAGAAGCTGGCTAGGTTGGGAAAAAGGCTCCTAAAAGTGAAGGAAATAGGCTTTATTCAGGCATGTTCTGTTTGACTACTTTCTAAATTTCTCAGTAAGCTGGATATAAACGTAAATTTGAGCTGTGGAATTGAGAGAAATCACCGAGTATTTCCGAATTCCTAAGCAGAAGCATATTCACAGATATGGTTGAGAAACCATGAGGGAAAAAAGTCTTTGCCTCACGTCCCTTGATAACTACATTCCTTTTCCACTTAAAATCCAGTGTTGCAAACAATCAGTTGTAACATTCAACTTGAAGCAAAGGTTATGCATTTCATGGCAACTACTTGGATCAGAACTAGCACCTGGCTCGATTTCTCTCCTTTTTGTGGAAGAGGGATGGACACAGAAGACAGGGGACCATGAGCAGGAAAAAGCAATCAAAACATAAATTCTCACTTCAGAAATGCATGAATTAATGGCAAATATATGAACAGTACACTCATTAGCTCAAAGTAAATGCTAAACATTAGTAATTACTGCAGTAACCCAGGTATTGCTCCCTGCCTCTTGAGAACTAAGTAAAATGCTTGGAATAACCCAAATTTCAGAGATTTAGGATTTCCAGTTTCACATGTGGATATATTATAAAATTGCATTTAAGTTGCACTTACAGTAACATGTCAGGTTAAAAGCATAATGTCTTGGGCATGGTAGCATTTAAGTCAAATTGTTTAAATTAGAGTTAAATCTTTAAAAAAAAAGACTTATTTGGAGCAATAAATTCTGTAATTAAATTTAATTATAAATTATCAAGGTGGTAATACTGTTATCAACTAACAAGGATTAACCTAAGAAAGGCAAAAACACAGATTTCAGTCCGGTTTTGTATCTAATGTAAATCATGCAGGGACACATCATGGAGTGTCTAGAAAATGTGACCATTGGAAAGCAGTAAGGCTTTGGATTTTGTTTGGTGTCTGAGGGGAGCTGGCCAAACAAGAAAGGGAAAACAGAGAAGAAGAATAGTTGAAGTGGAAGAAGTCAACTTGGAAAACAGAAACTCCACAGCATGTGAGCCAACTAAAGCTGCTTCCTGATCTTAATGCTGAGACAATGGCCAGTCTCTGTCCCACTGGTCTGTCGGCTGCTCCAATCATCACTTGACACCAGTAGGTGGTGGATCTTGATTTTCCGTTGGGCAGAGCCAGCCAGCCTTGTGGTCGGCTGTCAGAGACCACTTAGACTCTGCACTCCCATCCTGCCTTACTTGTTTTAGAGAAGAACCACTTCAGCTGAAGGAGAGACAAATGCTGCATACGATACTGCACTTGACGGGATGTATAAGAGAGCCCAATGCGCTGCAGGTCTTCTGACCTTCGGCAGGAGGCCCAGGGAAACGAGACTGTGGGGGCGCCTGCCTCACCACTGTGACGTCTTTAGAGAGTTTACTGCTGCATTTCCCCCTTTATTCTCAATTGACAATTTGCATTAATTTCATGTGTACAACATATGGTTCAGTATTTGTACACATTACAAAATGGTCACCAGCGTAAGTATCATCACCATCTGTCTCCAGACAAAGTCACTACGTGGTTGACTGTATCCCTCGTGCTGCATGTCACATCGCTGTGACATATTCATTTTATTACGGAAGGTTGTACCTCGTAATCCCCTTCCCCTCTTTCGCCTGGCCCCCCACCCCCGCTTCTGGCAACCACAGTGGTGACTGTGTTCTCTCCATGAGTCTGTTTCTTTTGTTTCCTTGCTTTTTATATTCCACATACAAGTTAAATAATATGGTATTTTTCTTCCTCTGACTTATTTCTCTAGCACCATCCATGTCCTTGCAAATGGCAAGATTTCATTCTTTTTATGGCTGAGTACTATTCCGTTGTATACACACACCACCTCTTCTTTATCCATTCATCTATGGATGGACACTTGAGCTGCTTCCATGTCTTGGCTATTGTGTAATAATGCTGCAGTAAACACAGGGACACAGGGCTGGCTCTGCCCAACGGAAAATCAAGATCCACCACCTACTGGTGTCAAAATTACTGTTTTCATTTTCTTCTATACCCAGTAGTGGAATTGCTGGATCAAATGATAGTTCTATTTTTAACTTTTTGAGGACCCTCCCTACTGTTTTCCAGAGTGACTGCACCAGTTTGCATTCCCACCAACAGTGCAAGAGGGTTCCTTTTTCTCCACATCCTCACTAACACCTGTCGTTTCTTGTGCTGTTGATTTTAGCCATTGATAGGTGTGAGGTGTGAGGTGGTATCTCATTGTGGTTTTGATTTGCTTTTCCCTGATGCAAATGTATTCCCTCAGTACAGTGATATATTTTGAGAGTTTACTTTTGCATTTCTTAACTCTATTCCTGTCACTTCAGATGAGAGTGTTTTGAACCTACCATCTGCATTTGTAGGCAATACTCACTTCAATAAACTCAATAAATTGTCACACTGGTATCTTTCTGACTCTGCCAGTAACCCAAATAAGCTATTTTCCCCCTTAAATATGTTTCAGTTTCTCCAGTGTGAACTATATCAGCATGCCTCTTACCAACTGAGAGTGATGTTGTGAGTACAGAACATTCTGCTAAAGGTCAGAAGGAGGATATAAGTCAGAAATTTGTCTAGTTGAATTTCAGAAGTTTAGACAGAGACATATTTTAATTGGATCAAATAGGTTATAGTACTAGTAAATCCATTTTGGATCTTTCATGAACGTGCTGATATGGTGAATTGTGCAATCTAACAGTGAAACAACATCATGTACAGGTGAACTCTAAAGTCATCCCAAAATAAGGACAGAAGATTTATTTATATTTGCTTATCTACAGTTCATCTACTTTATTTCTTGTTGTTGTTCTTCTTCACAAAATTGTTTGCTAAAGTGAAAGCATTGAACCAAAAAATCATGGTTTGGGAGAATTTATCCGATAGCAACATGCAAGGATCTCCTCCCAGGATGTTTTGTTTCCTTTTAGTCTACTTTCAGGACATCTTGCAATTTCAGTTTTATTGTGTGGTGAGCAGAATAATAACTCCAAAACACTCTAATCCCCAGAACCTGTGAATGTGTTACCTTCTGTGGCAACAGGGCCTTTGCAGATCTGATTAGTTTAAGGACTTGAGATGTGGAGATTGTCCTGGATTATGGAGGGGCCCAGGACAATCACGAGAGCTCCGGTTAGATGAAGAGGGATCGGTATTAGAGGCCATGGGAGGCAGAAGGAAGGCGGCTGGAGTGACACAATATGGGTGGGGGCCAGGAGCCCAGGAGTGCGGGTGACCTCCAGCAGCTAAAAGAGGAAGGGCATGGCGGCTCCCATAAAGCCTCCAGAAGGAGGCAGCCCTATGCACACATGGATTTTCTCCCGGTAATACTCACTTCACACCTCTGACCTTCAGAACCATAGGAAAATAAATTTGTGCTGCTTTAAGCCACTAAATTTGTGGTAAATTTTTATAGCAGCAATAAGGATCTAATACGATTGGTAATTCATTCTGAGTTCTAAGAGTGGACCATATAAGTCTTATTAAAAAATTGTGTAGCTCACGTGAGAGTGTCTACATATGGATAAACAGTATAGACAGAGGAATATTTTTCCTCTTACAGAGAAACTCGAATACCATCCACGGAGATTCTGGGAGGAATCTCTTTACCTTCTGACACAATCTGTAAGTCACTATTCCCCATTCTTTAATTTTTTTTCTCATTTTTATAGTGTTATAGTTTTGAAATATATGTGAGGTTGGGTTGGGTGAGGTCCAGAGCCGACGACCAAGAAGACGTCTTTGGTGCAAAATGGTGGTTTTATTAAAGCATGGGGACAGGACCTGGGGGCAGAAAGAGCTGCTGCACCAGGGTTGTGAGGGTGGCTAATTATATACTGTGGGGTTGGGGAAGGTAAGGAAAAGGGAGGTTTCAAAAGGATTTTCACATGCTAAAGAGGATTCACAGGATGCCTGAGGCCTTGCCATTGGTGCACATGGGAGAAAGCCCAGGTGCTGTGTTGATAAACTTTCTGCTAAGTAGCATCTCTGCTAGAGACACTGCTGTCTCTGAGGTCTGCCTGATTTTTCTGTTGCATGCTACTGATGAGGGAGCAGAAGGCAAGCAGAGGACAAAGCACCAGCTGACACCCTGCAACCTCCCCCCACCCCCACTCCTGGGTGGGACATGTGTGACATTCTTCCAGGAAGCTCCCAACTATCTTTATGTTAATGCCTTGCTAGAGGGCAAAACAACCTTAACTTGACAATGGCAAGACCTCCTGTATCTTGTAGGTCCTCTTTAGCACATGAAAGTTCTTTGGAAACCTCCCTTTTCCTTACCTTCTCCAACCCCATAGTATATAATCAGCCACCCCTCACAACCCCTGTGCAGCAGCTCTTTCTGCCCCTGGGTCCTGTCCCTGTGCTTTAATAAACCACCATTTTGCACCAAAGATGTCTCAAGAATTCTTTCTTAGTCATAGGCTCCGGACTCCATCCCACTGAGCCTCGCCTGTATTCCAAAACCACATCATACCCATCTCAGATGGAGCAGGAGAGACATTGTTTTCCACACCTGGTTTGAGATTTTTACCAGTTTCATTGTTAAGGAATAGAGTTTAAAACCAGGCTTGCAAGGCAGCAGGAACACTCCCCACGTAGCTTCTTTCTATTGTTATAAGTCAAAATAACATTGAATTTTAGATAATGTTTTTTCTTCTTCTTTAGTATAACTATGCTGCATGTCATATTTGGAACATAATTTATACTAAATATTTATATGTTGTTTATCTTCAATTTAACTTTAATTGAATCTCCCGCATTTGATTTGGTGACCCCACTGGTGTGTTTATTGAAAAAATTTTTCAAAAGGTTAACATTTCTGGAATATGAGTTTATAATAACCTTTGTTCAATCTTATAGTGATGTACATAACAATACAATTAATTAACCATTCTTCTGGTGCCATGGAAATCCTTGTCGTAGCTTGCTTAATAAGTGATCAACTTGAAAACTGAATGCCCAGCTAAAATTTAGTTTTGAAAATATTTTCCTATGTAAATATAGAAACTTCTAACTTCAAAATTTTAGGCATAACACTTCACTTTTTATCACAAATACTAATAAAAATACTTGGCAGACATATATTAAGTTACTCTCTATAGCTGGGATGTCTTATACACTGAGCATTCACTTTTGCCCACACAAAACTCCAGATGAGACAGAGTAATTATTCATTAACTTCATTAATGTAGATTCAACTTTTGCACTTTATTTCTCAAAAACTTAAGAGAGTGAAAAATATTAAAGTAATATATAATATAAATGCAGTTTCTCTCTTAGGAGGTTTAGGCCACTGCAATCTTTTTACCTTAGGGAAATGGGTGATAGAATTTCACGAGCAAGGATATAAATCAACAGCCTTGTCATTTCTCTGAAAGACTACTGCCCTAATGACAGCAATTATTTTTAAAGGACTGTTTTGAAATGTGTGGAATTGAGCCTCTATAATTAAGCTCTTTATAAATGTGCTCTCCCTCATCTATGAGAATGTGGTGATGTGTCTCATACCAACTCATCCCTGCCAACTGTATGTCCAGCTCTCCTCTGATGAGCAGCACAAAGGATACACAGGCTTACTGGGGCGTGGCTATGCATGTTGACTGCCCCCTGATAAATAAAAGGAGTTGCCCCTAACCTTGATTCTAAAGGGTTAGAATCACAACATTTCTTTCTGCTCACAGATTCACCAGTTTCTTCCAAGTTGTCAGAAGTCTTATATTGTAGACTTAGCAAGTCAATTGAAATAGAGACACATGAATGTGTTGCTCTTGTGATTCCAGACGTAATGTCAACCCGAACAGGTTACACATTTTCAAGCACATTTTAGCTTTTCTTTGGCTTTTAATTGTATACCTGTTACTGAAGACTGCATTGTATCTTGCATTTGCCTTGCAAATTTGGGGAGTGGCTCTTGGCCCAAAGCAACAATATTTTCTCTTGTCACTTGGTGTGGTCTGTGGTGTGTTACTGAGAAATAATTGCTAATCAGGGAAAAAAATGTATCTCCTTTGTGGTCCTGCTCCAGAGCTTCAAATATTATCATAATTTCCTCCTATAGTTTAAGGCAGGGCTGGTAAGTTTTTTCTGTAGCAGGTGAATTAGTAAATATTTTCAGATTTGTGGGTATAAGGTACCAGTGACAATTACTCAAATCTGGCATTGTAGGATTGAAGAAGCCATAGCAAATATATAACTATGACAGAGCATGGCTGTGGTTGTGTTCCAATAAAGTTTTATTTACAAATATAGACAATAAGACAGGTTTGACCATGGGCTGTATGTTTCTATGTCAGTATAAAGCATTACCTCTTTAGAAGGTAGGTTTTGGTAAATTTCAAACCCTTTGGAAAAGAACCATATTAAGTCATGATCTGTCTTCCACAGTTTAGTGAATTTTATCAAATTTTCAACCAATTGTCTGAAGACTGGAAAAAATACAGAATATTTCTGATAGAAGAAAAAGTAAGTTCAAGGACAAAGCAATATTCTATAAAATATGATCCTATAGAATGCTAATTATGTAGGAAATTAACAAATATAATTAAAAGGTCAATTATGATTGTAAATTTTGATTTTAAAAAGTTAATTAGCTTTCTTTGCTCTAAGATTTATCAGTCTTTAATATGCCAGTATATATCATAGATCTCCAAGATTGGATTATGATATAAATGTTTCCAAAAGAGTACCTTAATTTTGAAGTGCACCTGCAACACTTAAAAGTATTGGTCATTAGCAAATAAACATAGTCCACATGGGCAACCATGTTTAGAACATGCTTAGGTAGCCAGGGAGGTATGATGTGTTCTTGGGTTTAAAATCCAGAAGAGCCAAAGGTAGAATGTAGATAACGAACCGTTCTTTTGCCTCAGAGTGAAATGTGGCCTCTCACTCAAAAACATCTTACTGTACTCACCCTTCTTATGATGATGTGAAATAATAAAATGCCCACGTGATGAGATGAACTGGGTGAGTGTTGCGGGCATGTGACCCAGCACTAGTTTATTATTGACCTTCTGCCGCGAGGTGAATGACATAGATGTTGTCATGTAGTGAGTCTGCTATTGACCTTCTGACCATACGTCAGAAGAAGGATCACCTGCTTCTAGATCCAACTGAGGTTGACCCCAGGGAACTGAAACCACAGAAAGCAAAACTGCAGGTAAGGGAGGACTACTGTAAAACTCACATTTAATCTGTATTAGAAATATGTTTTTGATATATTGTATAAGAAACTGCTTACTTTTTGTCTGTCAATAACATCAGCCCCTTTTATTCTGGAAAGAAACTTTGCAATGATATTCCTATAGCAGGAGAATGAACTGACAGTTTAATGAGAAAGAAATACTTCTCTATGTTAATTTCAGAATAACATTTCTTTAACTAAACCCCTTTCTAGTATTTATAGAGAAATTGCATTGCACAGGTAAAAATATCGGGAAATGCAATGCCTCGTAAAGATGAGTGGCGTACAATGGCACTCAATTCTAGCACATTTGTGATAACGAAAATCACGGCAATAGGAAGGAGAAAATCCTACTAGGCATCCATAGTTTGGAATGATCATCTCTAAAAAGCCATAAACAAACCATGGAATTCCGAAAATTACCTTTGGAAAATTAAAGTTACACAATGCTAAGGTCAAGTCTTTATTTATCTACCTGTATATTTTTTTATTTTTGTAATTACAGTGTTCATGATACTGGTAAGAAAACCTCTATTTTTGCACTGCTCCCACAGTTTTCCGTTCCTCAGGGATTTGTCTGGCTTTGCCAGGTGCTACATGAGGCTTGCGATCAGGAACAGAACACATTCTAAGTCCTTTCTGGTTTTCGGAGGCCTCTCACATTATCTCTCGTTGTCGAACATGCTTGATAAAGACTAATTCTTAAGCACTGAATCACAATTTCACTGCTTCTTGTCTTCCTCTGCATGTGTTCTCTAGTCCAGTTCTGGGGAGGAAAATAACCTAATTCCTACCAACGTATTATAAACCAACGTTAAATTCTCCATGGGTATATTTTTCATTTAAAAAGTTATGTGAGGGGTGCTTGGGTGGCTTAGTCGTTAAGCGTCTGCCTTCTGCTCAGGTCATGATTCCAAGTCCTGGGATCGAGCCCTGCATCGGGCTCCCTGCTCCATGGGAAGCCTGCTTCTCCCTCTCCCACTCCCCCTGCTTGTGTTCCTGCTCTCGCTGTCTCTGTCTCTGTCAAATAAATAAATAAAATCTTTAAAAATAAAAAATAATAAGTTATGTGAGAGTAAGTTATCTAAGTTCCTAGTCCCATTTTAATTTAGAGCAGTATTGCTCCACGTTTTAGATTCCTCTTTGATCTGTATGTCCCTCCCTGTCCCTGCTCTACGGCTTCTGTTCCTACTGTTTCTGTTGTTCCTCGTGTTTCAAATGTCTGTGTCCAAACTTCAATATCTATCTCAATGATGCAGAAATCCTGACACTGTTTTTTTGAAATGAGTAGTCCATGTATTCAATCATAAAATTATAATTTCAGGGTAATTGTTATAACTGTAGAGACATTATTTAACTACATCTTTTCATTTCAATCAGGAAAGAGTTCAGTCTGCAGAGCAGAAGCCTAGAGGCCATCCCAAAACGTGTTCCTACAATCCAGGCAGAACAGTGTTAGCCATGGGCAGGATAACTTTAGATTTATTCCTAGTATTCTGTGTCTTTTTAAAAATATTTTATTTATTTATTTATTTTAGAAAAAGAGAAAGAGGGCAGGAGGGGGAGGGGTAGAGGGAGAATCTCAAGGAGAGATCCACACTCAGCACAGAGCCCATCCCGGGGCTCGATCTCACGACCCTGAGATCACCACCTGAGCCAAAATCAGAGTCTGTTGCTTAACCGACTGCACCACCCAGGCGCCCTAGGTATTCTGTGTTTAAAACAATTATTTTACATTTTATTTTCTAATTTCCTGATACTAGTATAGAGAAATACACTCTGTCTTTTATGTTGACCTAACATCTGGCAATATTGCTACATTGACTTACTCGTTCTAATAGATTGTTTATGAATTCATTGGTGTACTTTGCATATGCTATGACACTCTCCTGCCAATAATGGCGGTTTTCATTTTCCTTTCAATCTTTATAACTTGTATTTCAGTCCCTTGCCATGTTGCTCTAGCATTAGCACTTTCTTGAAGAGAGTGGAGAGATTGGACATACTTATCTTGTAACTTACAGAGAAAACATTCAATATTTCACCATTCAGAATGATTTTAGTGGTACTTTTTATTTTTACTGTTTTATTTTTTTAAATTTTATTTTATTATGTTATGTAAGTCACCCTACAGTACATCATTAATTTTTGATGTGGTGATCCACAATTCATTGTTTTTGTGTAACACCCAGTGCTCCATTCAGTACGTGCCCTCCTTAATACCCATCATCAGGCGTAACCCCACCCCCCCACCCCCTTCCCCTCTAAAACCCTCAGTTTATTTCTCAGGGTCCATAGTCTCTCATGGTTCATCTCTCCCTCCTCTTCCCCCCCACCTTCATTTTGCCCTTCCTTCTCCTAATGTCCTCCATGCTATTCCTTTTTTTTTTTTTTTTAAGATTTTATTTATATATTTGACAGAGAGAATGCGAGAGAGGGAACACAAGCAGGGGGAGTGGGAGAGGGAGAAGCAGGCTTCGCGCGGAGCAGGGAGTCCGATGCGGGGCTCAATCCCAGGACCCTGGGATCACGACCTGAGCTGAAGGCAGACACTTAATGACTGAGCTACCCAGTCTCTCCCTCCATGCTATTCCTTATGTTCCACAAATAAGTGAAGCCATATGATAATTGACTTTCTCTGCTTGACTTATTTCACTTAGCATAATCTCCTCCAGTCCCGTCCATGTTGATGTAAAAGTTGGGTATTCATCCTTTCTGATGGCTGAGTAATATTCCATTGTATATATGGACCACATCTTCCTTATCCATTCATCTGTTGAAGGGCATCTTGGCTCTTTCCACAGTTTGGCTATTGCAGACATTGCTGCTATGAACATTGGGGTGCATATGGCCCTTCTTTTCACTACATCTGTGTCTTTGGGGCAAATACCCAGTAGTGCAATTCCTGGGTCATAGGGTAGCTCTATTTTTAATTTTTTGAGGAACCTCCACACTGTTTGCCAAAGTGGCTGTACCAACTTGCATTCCCACCAACAGTGTAAGAGGGTTCCCCTTTCTCCACAACCCCTCCAACATTTGTTGTTTCTTGCCTTGTCAATTTTTGCCATTCTAACTTGTGTAAGGTGGTGTCTCAATGTGATATGGATTTGAATTTCCCTGATGGCTAATGATGAACATTTTTTCATGTGTCTGTTAACCATTTGTATGTCTTCTTTGGAGAAGTGTCTGCTCATGTCTTCTGCCCATTTTTTGACTTGATTATTTGTTTTTTGGGTGTTGAGTTTGAGAAGTTCTTTATAGATCTTGGATATAGGCCCTTTGTCTGTAGCATCATTTGCAAAAATCTCCCATTCCATGGGTTGCCTCTTTGTTTTGCTGACTGTTTCCTTTGCTGTGCAGAAGCTTTTTATCTTGATGAAGTCCCAAAACTTCATTTTTGCTTTTGTTTCACTAGCTTTTGGAGATGTATCTTGAAAGAAGTTGCTGTGGGCGATGTCAAAGAGGTTACTGCCTATTTTGATGGATTCCTGTCTCACATTAAGGTCTTTCATCCACTTTGAGTTTATCTTTGTGTATGGTGTTAGAGAATGGTTGAGTTTCATTCTTCTGCATGTGGCTGTCCAATTTTCCCAGCACCATTTATTGAAGAGACTGTCTTTTTTCCATTGCATGTTTTTTCCTGCTTTGTCAAAGATTATTTGACCATAGAGTTAAGGGTCCATATCTGGGCTCTCTATTCTGTCCCATTGGTCTATATGTCTGTTTTTTGTGCCAGTACCATGCTGTCTTGGTGATCACTGCTTTGTAATATAGCTTGAAATCGGGCAACGTGATGCCCCCAACTTTGTTTTTCTTTTTCAACATTTCTTTGGCGATTCGGGGTCTTTTCTGATTCCATACAAATTTTAGTATTGTTTGTTCCAGCACTTTGAAAAATGTCATTGGAATTTTGATCGGCATGGCATTGAAGGTATAGATTGCTTTGGGTAGCATAGACATTTTAACAATGTTTATTCTTCCGATCCATGAGCATGGAATATTTTTCCATCTTTTTGTGTCTTCTTCAATTTCTTTCATGAGTGTTTTGTAGTTCCTTGAGTATAGATCCTTTACCTCTTTGGTGAGGTTTATTCGGAGGTATCTTATGGTTTTTCATGCTATTGTAAATGGAGTTATTTCTCTAATTTCTCTTTCCACAGTTGCATTGTTAGTGTATAAGAAAGCAACTGATTTCTGTGCATTGATTTTGTATCCAGCCACATTACTGAATTGCTGGATGAGTTCTAGTAATTTGGGGGTGGAGTCTTTTGGGTTTTCCACATAAAGTATCATGTCATCTAAGAGGAGAAAGAGTTTGACTTCTTCTTTGCCAATTTGAATACCTTGTATTTCTTTTTGTTGTCTGATTGCTGTTGCTAGGACTTTTAGTACTATGTTGAACAATAGTGGCAAGACTAGGCATCCTTGATGTGTTCCTGATCTTAAGGGAAAGGCTCTCAGCTTTTCCATTGAGGATGATATTCGCTGTGGGTTTTTCATAGATGGATTTTATGAACTTGAGGAATGTTCCCTCTATCCCTATATTCTGAAGAGTTTTAATCAGGAAAGGATGCTGTATTTTGTTAACTGCTTTTTCTGCATCAGTTGGGAGGACCATATCGTTCTTCTCTCTCCTCTTATTAATGTGTTCTATCACACTGATTGATTTGCGAATGTTGAACCACCCTTGCATCCCAGGGATAAATCCCACTTGGTCATGGTGGATGATCCTTTTTTGTTGGATCCTATTAGCTAGGATTTTGTTGAGGATTTTGGAATCCATATTCATCAGGGATATCAGTCTGAAATTCTCCTTTTTGATGGGGTCTTTGCCTGGTTTGGGGATCAAGGTATTGCTGGCCTCATAGAATGAGTCTGGAAGGGTTCCTTCTATTTTTTGAAACAGTTTCAGGACAATAGTTATTATTTCTTCTTTGAATGTTTGGTAGAATTCCCCAAGGAATCCATCAGGCCCTGGACTCTTGTTTTTTGAGAGGTTTTTGATCACTGCTTCAATCACGTTACTGGTTATTAGCCTATTCAGGTTGTCAGTTTCTTCCTGTTTCAGTCTTGGCAGTTTATAGGTTTCCAGGAAGGCATCCATTTCATCCATATTGCTCAGTTTATGGGCATATAGTTGTTGATAATAATTTCCAATAATTGTTTCTGTTTCCTTGGTGTTAGTCGTGATCTCTCCCCTTTCATTCATAATTTTATTAATTTGGGTCCTTTCTCTTTTCTTTTGGGTAAGTCTGGCCAGTGGTTTATCGATCTTACTAATTCTTTCAAAGAACCAGCTTATAGTTTTGTTGATGTGATCTACTGTGTTTCTGGGTTCTAATTCATTGACCTCTGCTCTAATCTTAATTATTTCTCTTCTAATGTGTGGCTTAGGCATCGTTTGTTGCTTTTTCTCTAGTTCTTTAAGGTGTAGAGTTAGTTGGTGAATTCGGGATTTTTCTATTTTTTTTGAGTGAGGCTTAGATGGCTATGTATTTCCCCCTTAGGACTGCCTTTGCAGTATCCCATAGATATAGGAGCAATGTGTTTTCATTCTCATTGATTTCCATGAATTAAGTTCTTCTTTGACTTCCTGGTTGACCCAAACATTCTTGAGTAGCATGGTCTTTAGCTTCCAAGTGTTTGAATTTCTTCCAAATTTTTTCTTGTGATTGAGTTCCAGTTTTTAAAGCATTATGGTCTGAGAATATGCAGGGAATAATCTCAATCTTTTGGTATCAGTTGAGACCTGATATGTGACCCAGTATGTGGTCTATTCTGGAGAAAGTTCCATGTGCGCTCGAGAAGAATGAGTATTCTGTTGTTTTAGGGTGGTATGTTCTGTATATATCTATGAGGTCCATCTGGTCCATTGTGTCATTCAAAGCTCTTGTTTCTTTGTTGATTTTCTGCTTAGATGATCTGTCCATTGCTGAGAGTGGAGTATTGAGGTCTCCTACAATTAACATAGTGTTATCAATATGACTCTTTATTTTGGTTAACAGTTGGCTTATGTAGATGGCTGCTCCCATGTTGGGGGCATAGATATTTACAATTGTTAGATCTTCTTGTTGGATAGACCCTTTAAGCATGATGTAGTGTCCTTCTGTGTCTCAAACTACAGTCTTTAGTTTAAAATCTAGTTTGTCTGATTTAAGAATTGCTACCCCAGCTTTCTTTTGAGGTCCGCTGGCACGGAAGATGGATCTCCATCCCTTCACTTTCAGTCTGGATGTATTTTTAGGTTCAGAATGAATCTCTTGTAGACAGCAGCATATGGATGGGTCCTGTCTTTTTATCCAATCTGCAACCCTGTGCCATTTTATGGCAGCCTTTAGGCCATTCACCGTTGAGAGTGATTATTCTAAGATATGAATTTATTGTCATCATGTTGCCTGCGAAGACCTTGTTTTTATAGATTGTCCTTGTAAATTTCTGTTGTATATCACTCTTAGGGTCTTTCTCCTTTTATAGATCCCCCCTTAATATTCCTTTCAGGGCCGGCTTAGTGGTCACATATTCTTTCAGTTTCTGCCAGTCGTGGAAGCTCTGCATCTCTCCATCCATTCTAAATGAAAGCCTTGCCAGATAAAGTATTCTTGGCTGCATGTTCTTCTCGTTTAGTACCCTGAATATGTCTTGCCAGGCCTTTCTTGCTTGCCAGGTCTCTGTGGATAGGTCTGACGTTATTCTGATGTTCCTCCCTCTGTACGTAAGGAATCTCTTCCCCCTAACTGCCCTTAAGAGGGTTTCCTTGGTTCTAAGATTTGCGAGTTTTACTATTACATGCTGGGATGGTGGCCCGTTTTCCTTGATCTTGGGAGGGGTCTTCTCTGCCTCTAGGACGAATGTTTGTTTCATTCCCCAGATTAGGGAAGTTCTCAGCTACGATTTGCTCAGATATATATTCTAGTCCTCTCTCTCTCTCCACCTCCTCCTGGATTCCAATAATTCTGACATTGGAATGTTTCATGGTGTCACTTATTTCTCTGATTCTATTTTCATGGATTCTGAGTTGTTTTTCCCTGGCCTCCTCTTTCCCTTTTTTATCTACTAAATGGTCTTCCAGGTCACTAATTTGTTCTGCCTCACTTAACCCTAGCTGTTAGATTATCTAGATTAGATTGGATCTCATTGATAGCATTTTTAAGTTCTGCCAATTCAGCTTTCATTTCTTACCTTAGAGACGCTTTGTTGCCATTAATTGATTTCTCCGTTCTAGCTCTTGTCTTCACAATTGCTAGCCTGAATTCCATCTCTGACATCTTGGTTATATTTGCATCCATTTGTAAATCTGTGGCATAATTCATAGTCTCTGAGTCTTTCCTATTTTGGCAGTTCTTCCTCCTAGTCATTCTGTTGAGGGGTGGTTGAGGGAATGTATAGAGTCCAAATTATTGACCACAACCCAAGCAAGATGCACCTGTTTTATAGGGACCTTAGGGTTGCTGGCCTCTTGTTCTCCCAGCCTGTCTTCTGGGGGAGGGGCCTGCCACGCTGTTACTCAGGCAACCCTGTCTGGGCACAGTTGTGGGGGATGGGCTTAGTGGAAAGTGGTTTTGTGGGGCTTTTGTTCTCTGGTGGCTTTTGTTCTCTGGCTGCTTTCACTGGCAGCTTTCTGTGTCTCTTCCAAGAGTCAGAGCACAAGAGACCGTTTCTAACCCTGTGCCTCAGAGCAGAGAGATTGCCGTCTGTTCTTCATTGAGCTCTCCAGGCCACACTGTTTCCGTTTCTGTCCGTGCTGCTATAAACTGCAGCATCCTGGGTTGTGCACCCCTCAGCAGGGCTCCCAGTCCTCGCCTCCATGTCGAGGCCCATCTCTGCCTTTTGTGCTTCTAAAACCGCCAGCCATCCCCAGTTCTCATGCGCCACCCCACCGTTCTGGTTTCCATCCTGGGGACTGCCCTAAAGTCCTTTCCCCGCCGCTACTGGTCTGCGAGTCTGTGCCCCGTCCTCAGTGTGGGAGGCTATCCCTCACAGGCAGTGTAGGATTCCCACAGCCAGGCTCCCTCCCGCTGCTGTTTATCCTCCGAAATCTGCCCACAGAATCATGGCTCCCCACTTTGTACTTCGGAACCAACTGCCCACAATATTCTGTTTGTAGACCTCCAGATCTATCATCTTACATCTCAGGCTGATTTCGTGGGTGTTCAGAGTGGTCTGGTAGATATCCAGCTCAGTTCCGGGGACCGGTTGGAATAGGGTCCCCTACTCCTCCACCATCTTTTCCCGCACCTCCAGAGGTACTTTTTAGTTTAAATATATTCTTTCAGATTAAGGAAGCTCTCTTCAATTGCTAGTTTTTTAAGAGTTTTTATCATGAAAGCATGGTGAATATCGTCAAATTAACCTATTGAGATGATCTTAGGATTTCTCTCTTTAACTAATGTGGTAAATTACATTAAATGTTTTTCAAAGTTAATCCAACTGTACACTTCCAGAATGAATTCCAGCATCATGATGTATTTGTATGCTGTTTTAATTTGCCAATACTTTAGATGTTTGTTTGCATCTCTGTCGATGAAAGGCACTGATTTGCATTCTACTTTTCTGTCATGTCTGTTTCAGACTGTGATGTCCAGCCATTGTTGGTCTCGTTACATGAGTGGAGGTGCCCTCCCTTTATCTCTGATCTGTGTGTCTCATGTATTGCTTCTTTCGTAGATGACTGACTGGTTGTACTCATCAGTAAAATCAAATTGTCCTGGAATTTTCTTTGTGGCAGTTCTGTTTTGTTTTGTGTTGCCTTGTTTTGTTTTGTGTTAGTGTTCTTTTTTAAAAAGTAGTTTACAAAACTAACCTTTAAACCTTTCCACTACTATATAAGCTACAGTTGTTGATTTGATTGCTGAGAAACAATGCTTTGGTGGCATGCTTCTAATGTGAATTAAAATCCATATTAATTAAATTTTCAGATAGTTGCCATAGGAACACAGAAAAATGTAATCCTTATGTCTTTGTCTTCATATGACTACATTTGTACCAATCGTATTCTTCTAAAGTCCTTGCAAAAGTATCCAGAATTAATTTAAGTGATCTCTATACATGCTCCAAACTCATGTTAAATTTCCATTAGCAACAAGAAATGGTATCTATAAACACTATCAGAAATCCTACTATGGTTTCCTTCTATCCCTTATGATGACACTGTAATTTGTGATTTGTGTGCCTGCAGGCATCATGGCCCCAAGCATGACAGAGTCAGCCTCTGAAATCCCCTGGCTCTTCCTATCAGCTTTGTTTTCTTTTGTCTTTCATGTAATATATATTCTTGCATCTTTGTACTTTCAACCAATCAGGGTCTTGATATTTAAAGTACGCCTATTATAAACTGCATATAGCTGTTCCATGGTGGGTTTTTTTTAATCCAATTTTACATTTTTTTCCTTCAATACACAGTAAACATTTAGGGAAGATTGGCTTAAGGTAGCCTCTCAACCTAAAAGTATATAAAGTTTCCTAAAGGGATAAGTTCAGTAACGTTATCACAATTAGAATGACATAAAGTTCAAACACAAAGCAAAGCATAGAACTCAAAAGATATTTTGCATATTTCCATGGCTGTGCTTTTATAACAAAGGAGACAGAATTGTAACAAAAGTTTGGAAGAACAGACAAAGCACTTTTATTCCCTCCTGCCTGGAGCAATCATTTAAAAGCCAAGCTTTGGGGTGCCTGGGTGGCTCAGTTGGTTAAGCGACTGCCTTTGGCTCAGGTCATGATCCTGGAGTCCCTGGATTGAGTCCTGCATCGGGCTCCCTGCTCGACAGGGAGTCTGCTTCTCCCTCTGACCCTCCCAACCCTTCCCCCTCTCATGTGCTCTTTCTCTCAGTCTCTCTCTCTCTCAAATAAATAAATAAAATCTTTAAAAAATAAATAAATAAATAAAAGCCAAGCTTTGAAGTAGATGCTTTATAAAACATTTATATTTAAAAATAAAAAAAAAATATGTAGAGTACAATTTCTTTCTAATTGCAGTATATTTCTCTTATAAAAATGTCTTACTATGCAAGATAAACTTAAAAATCAGATGAGCTCCCCATAAATTTGAGTTGAAGGCTGTGGTTTTCCTACCTAATTTTAATACATAATAAACATGTTGGCCCTAAAATCTTCAAAGGTGATTTCTAAAGGAATGATTTGCTTTGAATTGTGGTAATGTTAAAACTGGCCTTTATTCGTCTCCAGGAAACCCAGAGGCAGACGTTACTAACACACAGCTGCTTCTGAATATCCCTGGAAGGCGGAAGGCCGCCATGGCAGGTCGTTGGTGCTCACCTGTGGCGAGCAGAGTACTTGGGACAGTGGTACGTCCGCGGTGACGGGTAGCCAGTGAGACAGAGCAGGGAGGCTGGGAAGCAGGGAAAGGACTCTGGCTGCCACTCGTCTCAGCTTCCTCAGGCCTCCCAGCTGGTTGAACATTTAGGGTGAATTAGATAATTTCTACGGTCTCTTCTAGACAGAATAAAGCTAACACGTGATTTTGTTAGGAAATGTTCGAGCTTTGTACGCAAGTATGCAATATATATATGTAAAACTTCAACATTTTCTGTATTGAACTTCATATTTTATGGCTGTTCTGTTTGACGGGACTCCCTAGGTAGGTTCCAGGTGAAAAAAGTTCGGGTTAAGGTTAAATGCACTTTTCAAAGAATTTTCTCTTCTCTTTTCCACTGCTGCTTGGGTGGTACCTGTCTTGTCATCACGTTAGCTGTGTTGTCTGCACGATTGTCCGCGTCTGCTGAGGTGTGAACAGCCTCCAGTCTGGGTCCCGCCGCGGCCGCCCTCCACACCAGTACCTGCTCATTGCACATCTACAGTTTTTTTCTTCTCATAGCTGTAAACATCAGGGACAGAGGAAAATTCAGCGCTCCCCTCATGCTCTGCTGCAAACAGGGGGAACCTTGTTAGCTGCGTGGTGATCTCAGCTCAGATGCAATGCACTTTAGTTCATCTCCCCAGTGAGGGCCTGGGAGGCCACTCCAGGGCCAAGCACCACGCGTTGATCAGCCTGACATCCCATCTGGATGTCGTGCTGAACCCCTTCCCCAGACCTCCTCTGAGAGTGGGCTGCAGACTTCCTTCCCAGAGACACCTCAGGGCCTGAATTTATCACGTGGCTCCCTTCTCATTCTCCTTTTATTATTATTATTATTATTTCACTCTCCTCGGGCTTATGTAGTTTTTATTTCACTTCAGATGTTTGTGCCTGAGAGGAGGAAGGTCATACAGGTCAGATCAGATAGTCTTCTCTTCCAGATTTTTAAGAGAGAACCTTAACCTAATGTGCTCAGACTTCAAAGTGATTTTCTCCTCAAAACTGTGGCCATGCTCCTCAGAATTCTTTTGGACCTTCAGCATTTTCCTTGCCACTTTTTCCTCGGGGCACTGAGGGCGGTTGGTTGGATTTGGTTTGGGGCTTGAGGAAAACGAAACCCACAGAGGGAGAAGGAGTAGAAATGTGCCAGGTGACATGTGCGGCTCTCTCTTCCCATAACCTACAATGATTTCCCTTTGCCTGGCTTTTCCAAAGTAAGACACTTTCACCTGGTGAACATTATTTACCTGAAACAGCACATCAAGCTGGTGGAAGCACAGAGCTTTCCATGGATTTTTTTAAGAATACGAGGGCTGAGGGGCGCCTGGGTGGCTCAGTCGGTGAAGTGACCAACTCTTAATTTTGGCTCAGGGTTGTGAGATTGAGACTCAGTGTGGTGTCTGCTTGTCCCTCTCCCTCTGGCCCTCGCCCCACTCACACACTCAATCTCTCTCTCTCTCTCTCAAATAAATCTTTTTTTTTTTTTTTTAAAGAGAATACAAGGGCTGAGAAATTCTGAGAGTACTTAGCTCTCTCCGTGGAATATAATGTTCCATATCTGTAGCCTGGGAAGCAAGAGAAGGAAGATGGAAATTAGGTGGAATAATGTATATTCAACTTTGTGAAATAGCCTTGCCATCGATTTCTTCCTTCAGGAAAACACAATGATGATTTGGGCCTAAAATGTTAACTCTCAATAAGCAATGTCAAAATTAACTCATGGTGACTCTTTGACCCAGATGTTTACCAATAAGTTTGTATATAAGTCTACAAATAGTATTTCTGAAGCCCATACCCAAAGCAGCATTGGAGATGGAGAACAGTGCAATCCGGGGGGGGGGGGGGTCTTGTACAGAGGAAAAAATGTTGTGAAATCACAGCACAGGCAATAAATTATTTATATACCATCAAACATAGCAAGTCTGTGATGTTATTCAGTCACTAAAAGATTTTAATATAGGACAGAGTCCCATTCTGCTTTGTGATTGCATTTTTGTTTTATTATGTTTCATTGTATTGATTCATTGTCAGCGCTAGGAGATGGTTATCCTCTAAAGAGAGAATCCTCCACCAGTGATTGGAAATTAGTAATGATTGGAAGTACAATGTAATAGAATAAACAGATTCATCATTGGGGGACTGGAGTGGATTTTGGTTTTCTGCAAATTAGTCTTCATCTCTTGTCATAGCTTATCTGCTAGAAGGTCCTGTAACATCATCCAAATGTCTTCTTTCTGAAGACAGCACTGTATACACAGTCATCATCACTGGGAGACATGATTGATTTAACATGTTATCGCATTACAACTAACGACTTAAATGAGGTGTACGTGAATACTAATCTGAGTTAACTTTGTTATATTTGAAACAGAAGAAATAAAACAGCATACATATAATCTTGTTATAAACAGGAACAGCACACTTTTATAAATTACTATAATTTAAATGTTTTTCAAATGGTAATTTTCCATTCCTGAAGTAAGGAAAAATAAGATGGTTTCCACTGGCTTTCTCAATACTGTAAATAAAAACAAGTGGAATAACTGATCCCAAACATGTGTGCGTGTGTGTGTGTGCACTTGTGGGGGGGGGGGGGGTGTGTGTGTGCACTCACCGGGGGGGGGGGAGGGGGGGGGTGTGTGTTTGCTAATAGACCAACCTGTCTTACTGCAGGTCCACCATGTAGCTTCGTTTTCCAAAATCAATGCCAATGTTTGCTCCACTTTTTATTTTTTCTTTGTAAGTATTTTTTAAGTATTAAAATGATACATGATAAAGTTTGAAAAATAAACATAAATCTTCAAGTTCAAATAGAATTACATGCAATTAATATTCAGTTCATTAGTCACACTAGTCAAATGTCAAAGTTCCAGGAGGTATGTGTGACTGGCTACTATCATGGACAGTGCAGATCTAGAATATTCCGTGCAGATCTAGAATATTCCGTCATTGCCAGAAGTGCTATTGGACCGAGCTGTCTTCAGTAATTTGAGACCTTGTTTATGGCTACAGAATATCCCATGTTGTGGTACAATAATCACTGAAGTATTTCTGCATTGTTGTATATTTGCAGGGCTCACTGGGTGGCTTCTTGTGTTTCTTTGGGCTGATGTTGCAGTTTTATTCTATTCTTAGAAACAATGCTATAATGAATTGTACATAACTTTTCTTATGTTTTTATTTTGGAATATTCACAGTTGTTTCTCTTCTGTGATCATAACTAAGGATCATATGGCAGAATTATTGACTAGAATACAGAACTTCAGGAAACTACAACTCTAAGTATGGACAGAGATTATTTTGAATTATTTTGAATTTTAAATCGATTTAGTGGGAGATTTTTAAACAATTGCACACTGGGGTTTTTAAAAGATTATTTAACTCTTTGGAGCCTGAGGTAATTATGAACTCACAGTTTATTAAGTGCTAAGGTTACTAATAAGATTTAAACAGTTTCAGGTTTGTGGCTTCATGCACCATGGACCTTAGAGACAGAAAAAAATCCCGAATAACCAACTTTTGTCTAGATAATTGTCCTGAATAAATATTTTTTAAAAATCTCTGGGCACTAAAAGTATTTAATGCTCAGTAAACTCAACTGTTCAGTGTTTTGCTCCATTATATGGTTTATTAACAGAGTCACATCTTACTTTTCTTTATACATTTTATATGCAAGAAAAATCGGAATAGCAGAGTGGTCGCTTGAGCACTTTTCTGAGCAGACCAGAAGCAAGTAAATGTTATGCAGTGTAATGACGTGAGAGGGTACACACTGGATGGAGCAGCCCCATTATTACAAAGTTCCTACAGAGTGTTTTCTTTGTAATTAATTTTGATTTTTCAAAAGAATTACTAAAACTCCCATTTTCTCTTAACTTGTGATTTTTAAAAATACTTCTGCTTTCCTTCTGATTTTAAATTACCACCTTTCGACTAGGAGAAACGTTGTCCAGACAATGGATTTTAGAGTTAGACGGGACTTCACTCACTTGTGTGTGTCAAGAGATCAGGGAGAGTTTTCGGACCATCTCTGAATGTCACCCTCCAGACTCCCATGCACCACACAGTGCCGCCAACACATCAGATGGTTACACAGACCTAGTCTTGAATCCACAGTTCAGGACGTACTAATTGGGTGACTTTGGGGAAATTATTTTATGTGATTTATAGTGCTCCTTCCTGAGGTGTCCATGAGAAAATGAGCCATACACACTCAGAATGACATGTGGCTCATAGCAAACTGCTGTTGTCATAGAAGGAGCCGAATCAAATTCACCCATGAGGAAATCCTTTCTCACTTCGAACTTTAAAATATAAAAACGGAGCTCCAAATGGATAAGATAGATTAAAACAGACTAAGAATATAAATCTGTCCTGCATTTTCTGTAGCACTAGTATCTTTCTGAAGACTTTGTATCTGTGTCTGGTTTCCTTCTGTCCAATTGGTCAGTTCTCAGCCACCCCAGACACCTGTGCATTCGGGAAGGCGGGGGGCCAGGCTGAAGCTCCAGGAGGGGCACCTGGACAGGAGAGAAGGGTGCAGTGTGAGCGCTGAGAGGCCACTGCTCCTGTTTCTCTGACAGATCAACAGCAAGAAGTGAGGTTGTTGCAAAACAGGTGTTCAAATCGGAGTGTCATCAACTGGAAGAGATCCAGGGGGGGATATGGTGGTGAGATGGGACCAGACTTCCATTGGGCCGTATCACATCAGGGGGTCAGGAGAAAAGTGCAATGATCACTAGCTCATCTACTAGTCCCTACTTGTCATCTGAAGATGGTTCTAAGGACCTACAAGAAGCAATTGTTCAATCAGTAAATCATATGTGAAATATGTATGAGTTTCCCCAAGGGTTGCCAGACCACAACTGTTAAATATCAATGTAGAATGTAGGATTTAGGGGAAAAAAAAAAAAAAAAGATCCTGTATGCTTACCAGTCTTATTTAAAATTCCTTCGGGAAATAAACCTCCAAAAATTCAGCAATGCTAGAAAAAACAAATGCGGAGAAGAAGTTTCATGTGAAAAAAGCTTCCAGAAATATAGGAACTGATGGCACAAGAGACAGAAAGCTCCTCAAACGGAGGAAGGATGATGGACTTGTTCTATTTCCATGGCCCCCCTACCCTGGGCACTGTGCCCCCATACCCCAGCGTCAAATCCACACAAACGGAGGTTGATCCACCAGACCTCTGTGTAGCAATAGCACCTGTTAATGATCAATGTCTCCTGTGCTCCACATGCTCGACTGGGCACTTAAATATATTATCACTTCCCACAGTGACCCTGGGAAACAGAACTATTGTCATCAGCTTCTGCACTTGACCTGAGGATTAGTCATGTTAAAGGATATGCCTGAGGACATCACTGATTAGCAGCGGACAGGGCTTCTTTTTTTTTTTTTTTTTAAGATTGTATTTATTTATTTGAGACAGAGAGAATGAGAGAGACAGAGAGCACATGAGAGGGGGGAGGGTCAGAGGGAGAAGCAGGCTCCCTGCCGAGCAGGGAGCCGATGCGGGACTCGATCCAGGGACTCCAGGATCATGACCTGAGCCGAAGGCAGTCGCTTAACCAACTGAGCCACCCAGGTGCCCGCGGACAGGGCTTCTAATAGGAAACAGGCTGTGCCCAGGTCCACGAGTGCCAGAGTAACTTTAGTGGTTAAAGGTTTTGAAAACCCAGGAGTATGGGGGCACTCCAGTCTCCCACATTTTTAACACCCAACTAAGAAATAAGAGAGCATCACGGGGAACCTAGTTCATCTCAAACACCCATTGCACACATAAGCTTTTTGAAACCAACCCCAAAATGTATTCAGCAGGAGAAACTCTCTTAGGGGTTGATTAGGAGAGGAATATTCCATTCATTTTCAAAAGTCATTAAAGGGAGAAACAAAGAGAAAGTTTAATATGTAAGAAATACGCCAAAGTTTAGATTTCACTCATTTCTTTTTTTTTTTAATAAATTTTTGTTTCATGTTCTGAGCTTCTTTTATTTTACTTTTTTAGATTTTATTTATTTATTTGACAGAGAGAGCGCGAGAGAGGGAACACAAGCCAGGGAAGTGGGAGAAGGAGAAGCAGGCTTCCCGTTGAGCAGGGAGCCCGATGTGGGGCTCGATCGCAGGACCCCGGGATCATGACCTGAGCCGAAGGCAGCCACTTAACCGACTGAGCCACCCAGATGCCCCAGATTTCACTCATTTCTTAAACCTCTGTAAAATATTAGCACATTTAAATTGTCAATAAAGGATATTTGTTATTTAAAATATTTTACTTAGAATATTGGTTATTCTTATTTAATAATATTTAAAATCCCTATTTTAAAATAATAATAAAACATGAATTTAAATGTACTAATTTCCAAAGAGCCTGAACAAATATAGAATATATATATCTAATGACTCAAAATTATTCAGCTTAGTATTTAATTAATTTGCTGATTGGGTTATTGTGACATTTTAAAAGAAATAGCTTTCAATTTTTTTATACTATATCCTGAAAGACATCAGGAATCTTCAGAAATTGTTTCTCAAATTGTAATCTGTTGGCACACGCACCAAAATTACCTGAGGTGCTTTTAGAAAATGTGTATCTGTAGGACCAAACCTTAGATCTACCAAGGACCATGTGTAGATTAGCAAATCTTTAAAGAGCTCTGAAGATAATGCTTATACTGAAAATGTTTGATAATCACATCTTTACATTAAAATTTGCCAAAATTCTAGAAATGCCACTCTTCAAGACATACCATATCTGACTTTTAATCATAAAAATGATGTTTGGAAGAAATATTGAAGGTACAAGAATTTAAATCAAATGCAGTCTCAGAGAATTTGAAACAAAACAATAAACAGGGGTGCCTGGGTGGCTCAGGTCATGATCTCAGGGTCCTGGGATTGAGTCCCATGTGGGGCTCCCTGCTCAACGGGGAGCTTGCTTCTCCCTCTTACTCTGCCCCTCCCCTCACTCATGCTCGCTCGCTCTCTCTCAAATAAATAAATAATATCTTTAAATAAATAAGTAGATAAAAAATAAACAAAAATCATTGATTCAGCAGTCGTATGTATCAGGAACCTACAACAAAGTAGTGTACTAGGCCCTCTGTGGGGCTACATCTAGAAATAAGGCCACTGTGGAATATTTCAGAGAAGAAATACAGTTACTCCACTCTTACTCCAAAGCACATGCTTCAAATAGGAAAGATTCTCAATGTTTTCAGATGCCCTCAATGTTCAATTTCATGACCTGTATGTCAGTTACACAAGCATTTGGTATATAATTACAGATTAAACTGCACATGTATGCTTTGCAAAATGAAATAAAATTGCTGTGAGATATCATTAAGATTATTATTTTAAAATTAACAACAACAACAAAGCCTCAAACAAGAAGGTTGGCACAACACTCAAATAGATATGTTATTTTTAGACCTCAACGATTTTCCTCTTCAGTTATCTGCCGCAGTGCTGATCAGCTAAGTTTGAAATGTGTGAAGAAACAATGTTATTTTATCAGCATCTATGAGGAGGTGAAAAATAGCATTTTTCAAGAATTCTAAGACTCTAGGAAACACCCTTGTGAGGAAGTTTTAGCCATTTTGCCGAGATTTTTCCAGAGACCCTAATTCTGAAAGAGTTGGGTGTATCAATCAAGCTTTTCCTAAACATTAATGAAAGTTTAATACACAGAAAACTACATTCCTCTCCTAAACTAAGGTATTGTTGGTCGGGTGACATAAAAAACCATTGTAGTCATGCTTCTAAGTTCCACACATGAGTTTTGTTAATCTGAAAATTTGTAAACTCAGATAAGAAGATAACACACCAGCCACCTTTAATATGTGCCCAAATTTTCAAAGAATTTTCACATGCTGGTAGAATTAATTTTAGAGCTCTGTGAAATTTACAGCAGAGAAAAGTGGGGTTTGGGGGTGGGCCCTGGGTCTCCCCATCACGGGATCAAGGCTCACCTTTACACCCATGGTGTTAAGGATTTAGAATCAGATAATTACATTATTACTCCACCTCCCTCAATTACCATAATTTTGATTTTAGCAACCATCTTAGTTTATCATTACTGTTCTTATCTTCAAAGGGATTAGCTTTGTTAGTATTTATATTATGTTGTAAATGCAGACCAAACTTTAATACAGCCTTTATTAAGCATATCTTTCTGATAGTATGATTATGAAATCAACTTTTATCTTTAATTTTGGAATTTACATCTGCCTCTGTCAAATTTCCAATGTCAATGCCCTTTTATTTTATTTATGTATTTTTACCTGGGATTATTGTATTCATTTGTTCATTCATGCCACAAATAACCCCGAGTATTTATTATATGTCAAGAAGTGTTCCAGGCACCAGAGATATGAACCACAATGAATGCCAAAGGACAGGATTCTGCACCACCCCCTCTGTAGACATCTACGCTTCTTGTTGGATGCAAGGAACAAAACTTTATGTCTTTTATTATTTTTTTTAACTTTATGTCTTTTAGGTACTGGCATCCAGGCATCTATTATGTGTAATCAAACACAATCCATTATTTCTTGCACCCTCTCTGGGTTCTTGCTGAAGTACATGCTTTGCTAGTGATGTTTTCAGTAGGGGATTGTGGGTGGTAAACTATTTTGGCTCTTACATGTCTTAAAACGTATTTATTTTAACCTTGCTCTTTAAAGAGAATCTGGCTGGCTAGTGAATTCCAGGTCTCCGGATGTTTTCCTTCAGCATTTTGGGTATATGAAGCCATCACCTCTGACCTCTATTGTTAATGGAAGCTCCACTGTCAATTTCTCATTTTTTTGTATTCAATCTATATTCTCTCTTTTGTAGGCTGTATTTTCCTATCTTGCTTACTCTTGTGCGGTTACGCTATGATGTTTCTCAGTAGAGAGTTATTATTATTTTCTTGCTAATCATTCAGTGAGGTTTTTCAATTCAAGCTTTCATTCCTTTCATTTCTGGAAAATTATCGGCATTTTGCTTGCAAGCATCATCTTTTTTCCATTCCTTCTATTTTCTTCTACAACTTCCACTGCATATAGTTCCGAGCTTCTCATTCTACCCTCCAGGACCCTTAACTCCTTTCATAATTCCCTCTTTAGTCTTACTGTGCTATCACCTAGAAACTTCTCCCTCAGTGCTATCCTTCAACTCATTAATAATCCTCTCTCTTAAGATACACCCAGTGTACCATCGAGATTTCTTGAGGGTTACTATGATTATTATTTTACTTTTTTCACTTTCAAGTTTTCCAGTTTGTTCTTTTTCAAGTCTTCCCGTTCTTGTTCCATAAATGCTATTTCCTTCCTCTTGTCTTTGAGCAGTTAACATTATTTTTAAGTTCTCAGATTGATCTCTACATCCTTAGGGGCTAATTCTTTGAATTTACCAACTATTTTTATGATAATACACTTCTGCATATGCTTAAAATTTTTTAAAGAGCTATTCTTGCTTGGTGGTTCTCCTTCATATATAACCTTACTTTTCATGTGACCTGTGTTTGGCCTCAGCCTTGGTCCAGACGGTTTCACACGTCCAAACCTGATCTTATACAAGCAGATCAATTTGAATCTTTTTCTCCATATGAATGGCTTAATTTTGGACATTACATGAATATTGTATAGACTCAGTTCCTATGTCCCATGGTTCCTCTGCTTCTTTACTTTACACTTATAAATTCAGTGCTCTCAAAAGTAAAATCTACATCTAAGATTTTAATAAAGTACATCTTTTATTTAAGAAGAAGTTACATTTTTTGATTAACCAACTTGAGGATGAATGACTAAAGACCTATGAACTAGAAGGGGGGAAATAACATCAGGCATCTGCTGGCTCCCCATGCATCTCTCCTCACTGTTGTATTTTAAGTTTATGAGTGAATCTGTGCTTCCATTTCACCATCCCCTTGTAAGATCTCCATTCCAGATCTCTTAGATCTATGAATCATTTTTCTGGATCAACCAAGAAGTACTTAGCAAGTCTGTTGTCAAAGATAACATTTTCTGGCATGATCCTGTAAACGCCCAGCCCATGTAATATGTTGGTGCTCTGAGTCTTCTCCTGTGTGGGGACTGGTGACAAAGAGTTGGAGTGATCGATGAGAATCTCCTAAGAAAAAGTGTATGCAGCAGGAGGAGTCCCACACTAAAAGAGCCTCTGCTGGGATCTGGAGAGTCTCTCCACTGGACAGAGTGAGCTGGTCAACAAGGTGCCGTATGGAGGTTCTGTCATAGATTCTGGTCTCTCCTCTTCTTTTCTAACCACCTCACACATGCAGACAATCTGAGGGTCTTCTTCCCTCACATCAGTTTCACTGGTGAATGACATGCATTCAGGTTTTGACTAAACATTTCCTGTGCTTCACTAGGTGAAATATCGTGAGTTTTTAGAAGATTTGACTTCTTGCTCTGTGTATTAAAATTCCCAAAAAATGCATAACATTCTGGCAGCAAACATCTGGGAGTCTCTGCTGCTGTACCATCTCTAGTTGGATTAGTATCCCCGTTGAGGAGCATTGGGCTGGGATTTTATTCTCTAATTCCTGGTGTGAGCTCCAGGGGCGATCTCTGCTTGTTTCTGGTTTGCTTGGTGGAGGCAGCAGCACTAGGATGGAATGCCAAAAGCAAGGAGCCCGACTCCCAAAGATGGAAGCCACAGAAGAGGGACACTGTTCTGCTCAGCAACCTGATAAAACGTTTCTGCCCAGAGTCCTCGTGAAGAATTTCATCTGGGTCAGTGGAGTGCACAATCTGTTGATGCTTTTCTTAAACTGCCCTCAATGGACTGATAATTGTCACATCGTAGCAGACACATCGTCAAAGGACAACTTCGCAGCTTTTGATGCCATCAGCTCAGAGCTGTTCTGCCCTGCAGATCAAGGGAATCCTTGTTCCATACTTCCATCTGTTGGCTGGTTCTCCATCTTGAACACCTTCTCCATCAGAGCCGCCTTCTGTCCTTGTCTATTCTAGAGTATGTGCTGGAGCATGTTCTAGAGTCTATTCTAGAGTATGAGAAAGGCTGTTACAGCCCCTGATTTGGACACCAACATTCAGATCTACGTGTTCATGCTTATCTTTGAGAAGCTGTTTTATCTTGTTTGCTGCTGAAGGTGTCAGAGTAAGAGTGGCCCGGCTGGGCTGCACCTTCCCTTTGCTCATGATGCAGAAAGTGACCCAGACTAACAAAGCCAACATCCTCACCATCCTGGTGCCGCGGTGCTGTGGGCCTGAGGTGGGCCACCTCAGCCTCTCTCCATGGACACAGCAGACATGTTCTGTGGATGCCTTTTTAAATCTTTGTTTTGCCATTGTCACCTGCTTCTTACTATCAGTCCACGTTTATCTTCATATTTTGAATAAATGACAGGCAAACAAAACTTTGGAAAAAATAATTTCTCAGGGTTAGAGGAGCATTAAAGATGTAACAGTTGTCAAATTTGGAGCATTCGGTTAACAATGAAATTTTGACCTTCAGTGCCTTCTGAACTGTATCATGAGGATGAACAGGGGAGAGCTGCAGGACCCAGTCTTACCTCCATGGAGAAGAAAGTTCATATTGGAAGTACCTAAAAATGGAATGAGACTGGAACAGTTCCATGAATTTCTGGTGATGAAAATGGGGCCGGAAGATGATCTGGTGATAGAAGCATATAAACTAGAAGTTTAACTAGAAGTTACCATAGGTGTCCTCTACTGTCTCTCTCCAACACTTTTCTTCAGGTTCTATTATTTTATGATTTAAATTAATTAATAATCCTTCTGAAATTATCTAAAATAATAAAAAATGTCATTCACCAGTAGAATTCAATGAGTTAATGTTAAAGATTTACCAACAGATTCTCTGGTGTAGCAGAGGAACATTTCTCTTTAAACATCAACTCTGTACCACCAAGTTAATAAATGCATTTGCTAAAAGACATATGAATATAAATAAATAAATACTTTTCCTGTTGTTCGCATAAAAGTTGTAGAGTGTTTCTATGGAAGAAGTTTATTTCTTGTAATTTTTCTGATATGCTAAAAGATAGAGCATATGATAATCTGTTCATTTCCAAAACAGCTTTGTTGAAAAATTGGATTATGTTTAATACTTTGATTTTGAGTCATACCTTCAAGATCATACAACCAAGAGAGATCTTTTTCTAAATATTTGTATTTATTTATTTGACAGAGAATGAGAGAGAAAGAGAAAGAGAGAGAGAGAGCACGAGCAGGGGGAGCAGGAGAGGGAGAAGCAGACTCCCCACTGACCAAGGAGCCTGATGTGGGGCTTGATCCTAGGGCTCTGGGATCATGACCTGAGCTGAAGGAAGATGCTTAACCGACTGAACCACCCAGGTGCCCCCCAAGAGATGTCTTTAAACAGTATTCTTTCATAAGACTCTTTCATCTTTAAAGATGATCCAATTCTGGAGTTTAGAACACTACAACTTTCCATTACTTGGAGATGACAAGCAATGTAACTACAATCATGAACACAGAAGTAACACTAGAATTATTTGGAAAATGGGTTTGAGAATGTTCAGAAAACTATTTTCCCTGTCACTGGATAAATGTTACTCACTTTACTGCCTTCAGAGACCAATTCCAATTTTTTTCTGAAAACTTTTTTTGAGGCATTGGAAAAAATAAATTCTTTTTTTTTTATTTTAGAGAGAGAGAGCAGGGTGGGGGGCAGAGGCAGTGGGACAGACCCAAGCAGATCCCACGTGGAGCATGGAACCCAATGCAGGGCTCAGTCCCACGACCCTAAGATCATTACCTGAGTCGAAACCAAGAGTCAGACGCTCCACCCACTGAGCCACCCAAGCACCCCAGAATAAATTCTTGAATGCAGTTTCTTTCTTGAAGCATATTTGAGTATCTAAATGCTATTGCTTGAAAACTATACTAGTTATACTTTCATTAGTTTCAGCTGAATCTTAGTCATCTTGGTTACATAACTTACCCTAAGTTTAAAAAATGGAAGAAAAAAATGAATGAAAAAGCATGTAAAATTCTACTAAGAATTAACTTCCTTGCCCAAACCAGAGTGGTTATCATTAAAGCATTAGGTTTTAAGAGGCAGTTTATCTTGTCCTAAAGTCACTGCAGGAAATCGTCAGACCACACTCTGATTATATAGTAAACAGAAAAATAACCTATTTCGAGACTAAATCTGCTTATTAGGTAGTTGAAGAGTGGCAAAAATCCATATTTTCTTTGTTCAAATAGCAT
Organism: Mirounga leonina; assembly: GCF_011800145.1. Classification (NCBI taxonomy): domain Eukaryota; kingdom Metazoa; phylum Chordata; class Mammalia; order Carnivora; family Phocidae; genus Mirounga; species Mirounga leonina. Next base: position 17,620,444 of record NW_023270380.1, on the reverse strand, counting down.
GTTAAGTGGTCCAGCTGTGGGTCTTGAATCACTTTCAGGGCACGTGTCCGTTTTCTCCTGGCTCACGTGGCTTTATTCTGACTCTGTCTGCAGATACTATGACTCCTACATTGTTCTCCGTTACCTACCCAAGTTGTGGTCATATTTTTACGCTGAAATATCAATTGTAAAAAGAGTCTTTCCCTTTTCCTTGTCATTAGTCCCCTTTGTTCTCTACAGCTTGCAGTTGCTTGAGGGTTCCTAGCACAGAGTGGGGACACCTGCTGTGTACATAGTTGATAAATAAACCTGGTGGATAGATTTGCTCACTAAGGCAAGTGAAAATGCTTAATCTATAAATAAATAACCTCTGCCCTTGCCACCCTTGCCTATGGCATGCCTTCTACCTACCAGAACTAAATAACCAAAAGGGAGGTAAAATCATTGTTTTTTTTTAAACCATTGGATAAAAAGACTTTTGCTTGTTAGAACTGTGATTGATTGACATGCAAGACATTGTGTAAGGGTCATGAGACTAATGGCATGGATTGATGAGCTCTACCACACCTCTCTGTCACACATATATTTGTTGGGGGGATGTGATGTATACACAGTGTTTTACTTGAAGACTAGATAAATGTTTGGATTTGGAATCAGAAAGTTACGGGGTTTTTTTCTTTTGTTTTAGTTTAGGCAACTTCATCTTGCCAAGCTTCAGATTTCCCCACAATAAAACAAGTGTAATGATATTTAATTCAATACTGTCACAAAGTTTACAGTAAGATGATATAGTAAAGGAGGCGCCTGAAATGTAGGAGGTACTCAGTGTTAATATCGCTGTCATCCCTTCTTATTTGTCTAAAATACAAGTCTTTATTCCAAGTTGGAGTTCCAACACTGAGTTATTTATCTTGTTCATATATTATCCAAGCCTTCACTCTCATTCCCTTTCATTTCCCAATGAAAGAGGGAGAGAGTGAACCTTAAATCTGTTAGTTTTGTTCTTGCAGTACATGCTGTAAAAAAGTTCTGTGGGGAAAACTGGAAATTACTGACCTTCTGAGCATTCTGTCCTATGTATTGACTGGGTCATTTATTTGACTCTCCATGTTCCCAGCAGACACTCTGTCCCTACGTAAGCATATTTCATACGTTTTTCAGACCCATCTGCCTACCTGTCTCCTCAAGTACAGTTCCTAAAAGCAGAGACTATGTCACTATTTTTTTCTTGTACCCAAAGGGATACCAAAAAGCCTGGTGCACAGATGATTGTTCAGTAGACGTTTGTTTCATAAATGGATGAATGTAGGTACAGATGGATAGCTGGGGTGATAGGATCATTATTCTCCATTCTAGAGGGTAAGGACTGTCTGGAATCCCACCACATGAACATCACTACATCTAGATAACATAAAGTAGGCTCACACCATAGGACCTCCACGAGAATGTCAGATATCTTCAAACATTTTTGTGGGAATGCTAAATGTTTTGATACTGTTTTCATAATTAAAGAACACTTTTGTATTTACACATATATACTGATGTTTTGGCTTATAAATCATGTCTATGAGTGTTTTAATTCAAATCTTTTCATTGGTCATGGAACTAGCACAGATACTAGGTTTCCATTTTCAGATGAGAAAATCCAGTGAAGGCATTAAACAACTCTATGTGTTCACATGTCTAGAGAATTACAGCTCTGTTCCTTATACCCAGCATACCTGATCTTCACTTGGAATCTGTCTCTTTTTCAAACTAGCAAATCAGTAGTAGTTAAACACTTTCAGTAGTTAAATGCCTATGCCCTAATCAGTTAAAAGCACATCATTTGGGTCATTGGAGACTGAGAAGCTGAGGTTAAAAATACATTCCCAGTTAATTTTTTTTTCCCAGTTAATTTTTTAATGGAATAAAATGTCCTATGCAATTAAAAGTTCTAAAATAATGCACTGTTTTATGTTGAACTTTTCTATCTCATTATTTTTTACCCTTCCTTCTTCCTCTGAGCATTTAATGATAATCAATAACAATTTGTTGAATATATAAGTGGTACCAGCAAAACAATCAAATGCATGTAAATATACAATTTTAGGAAATCCTAAGGTAAACATGAGGATAATGTATGGCTGGTATGTGCAAAGTATCTTTGACAGTCCCAGATGATTTATTCTGTGATTAGCTTTAGGAGGAGTCATTAATGAATTAATGTACCAGGTGAATCCCAGACACATGGAGTGAAAAATACCTGTACTAATCAATATTTGTGAAAGTAGAAAAAATTTCATAATCAATCTTCATTAAATGCAGATTAATCCCTAATAAGTCAGAAATAATGAAATACTCTATTTCAGATAAGTTATGAACTGTGAACATATTCACAAAGAGCAGCCAACAAAGAAGGCTTTTATTTATTAAAGTTCATTACTAAGAATACAAAGACTGGCCCTTTGAGTGCATGTCCTTCACAGTAAGACAATGAATTTTTTGTTCTGATCCAAGGATCCAGTTCCCCATAGCATTCACTCAAATATGCATTTCAAGAGAGAGAAATCTGAATTCTAAAAGTATGGAGTGAAGTAAGTAAATGGATGCAAATAATGGCAACTATACTTGGATGGAATTTTAAATTCATTTCATAAAATCGGTATGTATTCCAGAATATTTTTCAACATTGCTTAGGAGATATGTAAAGAAAAGTATATATACAGACAAGAATAAAGTGAAGAGAAAAAACAGAAGGACGCATTTGCTTCACACTTTCTGATCCTAAGAAGGAAAACCTTGGGACCAAAGTGACCCTTTTGGCTGAGATCTAGTTGAGTATTCTTGGAGCAACTTTTTAAGCTGCTGTTGAGCATGTGGCTGTCTACAGGAGAGCAAAGTAATGCTCAGCTAAGAAATGTCCACTCATAAGGAATCCACACTTTACTGAAATGCGTGACAACCACAGCACCCATCCTTTGGGTCTGCAGAGGTGGGCATCTTTCTCCAGCCCAGGGAGGTGGGATGGCTGGGGACATTATGAGAAAGTGTGCAGAGGTTCCCAGGACGGCCCATGGAGAAGAGCAGAGGGGATCCAGGGTCATGTGAGGTCATAATCTGCACAAAGGGAAGACATTCACTCGAGGGGGAGGAGAGCACCTACTAAGTGAGACTTAAGATGAGAGTTTGAGTTCTGTATTCACTTGTGTGAGCATCAGTATTCCCCAAGAGCTGGTTAGAAAGACACAATTCCAGGCTCAATCCCTGGCCCGTTGTAGCAGATCATGTGTTTTAACCAAATGCTCAGGTAATTCACATGCACGTGAAGTTGGACAAACACCCGGTGTATCCAGTGTTTCCCAGCCAGAACTCCACTCTACAATCATCTGATGATCTTTTTTTTAAAAAAACAGTCCTGCTGGTGTCTGATCTATAGATTGTGATGCGATCTGCCTGCAATGATTCTTCAGCCTCCTTCTTTGTTGGCTTGCTTGTTAACACCGTGCCCACGGGGAGGTCTGTGAGACTAGGGAAGGAGGGGGGTAAGGGCTGTGGTTGTGAGGGCTGTGGAAATCACTCTGCTGATTAGCTCATGGGGGCTTGAGACCATGTGCTGACAGTGCAAATGAAAAGTCAAGTGGGGAGGCGGGAAGGGAGATGAACAGGCTCAGAGATCAGGATAAAGGCACTGAGCTGTGGTGTCGGTCGCTGGGTCGAATGCTTCTCAACTGAAAGGACTCAGTGCTTCCCTCTGCCTCCACTTGACTCCCTGGGAGACTCTTCCTGGCTCCAGAAATATTGAAATACTCTATTTCAGACAAGTTATGAACTGTGAACATATTCACAAAGAGCAGCCAACAAAGAAGCCTTTTATTTATTAAAGTTCATTACTAAGAACTTTAGTGAATGAAGTGAATGAAGAGTCTCCCAAGGAGGCTCCGTGACTATCACTTTCCAGCCACCCCATGTCAGCCTGCGGATCCTCAGCTTTCTCTCTGTTCCTTACAGCTCAGGACCCATTTCGTTTTATTGGCAGAATTCACTTGACCAAAATCTAGTTCCGTGACTGGACAATTTTTTCCAAAGACCAATTAGCTAAATGTGCTTGGTTTTTTTGTTTGTTTGTTTTGTTCTATTTTGTTCTATTTCAACTTTTTAAATACAACTCATGGCAATTCAAATTACATTGCCTGGTTTTAACAGCTTTTGAGGTTTCTATATGGTTTTAGTTGTAGAACATTCATTTTAAACTATAAATAGCTTTTAAAGATTTTCTTCAGTTTATTTCTCCACCATACCCTTGCTGATAAATCTGGTGGGAGCTGAGGAGATAGAGAAAGCTTTCATCAGGAGAAAAAAAAACAAGGAGAGTTCATTCAGAAAACTGTCTTTTGATAATTTAGCCATTGGGATAATTGGCTTTTGGCAAATTAACTCAAAGAATTGGCCTGCTTTCTGCAACTTCAGGAATAAAGTTAAAGTTTGCCTACGAACTTTCAAAGCAGAGAAAGTCTTTTTTTTTCCTTTGACTTTTATGTCAGGTTTCTAGAAAACAATAGAATAAAATCTTGCAAAAGAAAGGCGCTACACAAAGCAGAAGTCACTGTATATTTTGCATGCTTACTTTACAATATTGCAATATGTATCAACATAAAAAATTAGTTTGTTAAATAAATGGGACCAAATTCTTAAGGAGACTGCATAATGGGATCTTGGATATGAACGAAATGGAATTGTGCTGGAGAAAATAAGAACTCTCCCCAACAATCCTTCAAACCCTGGCAGGGACAGAGATGGTTGGAGAGCTTAGTTAAAAGTAGAATCTTTTCTGTTGAAAAGGATTGTTTCTCTTCAGCTTGCAAGAGAAAATCCTGATGGAGAAGTGGCAGCGCAGAGACTTTCAGAACGCAGCCGCTGTCGGCCCCAGCAAGAGGATTTTTTTTTTTTAAGATTTTATTTATTTGAGAGAGAGAGAGAGACAGAGAGAACATGAGCCAAGGAGAAGCAGGCTTCCTGCTGAGCAGGGAGCCCGATGCGGGGCTCAGTCCCAGGACCCTGGGATCATGACCTGAGCCGAAGGCAGATGCTTCACCGACTGAGCCACCCAGGCGCCCTTATCAGCTTTAAATCTGAGGATAGAGTAGAGGAAAATCCACTCTTATTTCACTTAATGTAAATCAGAAATCAGTATGGGTGGGAATCTCCTAAACATTTACAATCATAATTTTCTAAATTCTTGTTTGGGGATTTTTCACTGTTTTTAAAAAAATGATCACTACTTTTCTCCTCTTTTCACTCCTATTATTCTACTTCACTACTTACTGACTATCTAGCACTTTGGAATTTATGATCTATTTATGCTTTGCTTACTTGTCCTATCTCCTGAAGAGTGTCTCCTGAATAGTAATGGATATTGTCATAATATCCAATAAAGATATGTGTGTGACACAGACTTATTTTTCAATCTCTATCCGTGTAAAATGTATAAAATAAACTATATTTCTGCAGATATTTGACTACTCTGGTGGAGATGATAAGAAGCACAAGAGTCATCCAGGCACAGATATTGAAAGAGCTACTTGAGAACATTCTCTCTTATATGAAATTGTTTCTTCTCAAAGGATGAGATAATTTGCTAAATTCAAAAATTAACCATAATGCATGCTAAATCATCAGGCATGATAATAGCTGAATTTTATGGCTTCTGATAATTAGTTTGGGGAAGTGGGGGATCTAACTGAATAGATCTGTAACAAGAACTTAGAACTAGGATGATTTTATTTTCAGATTCAGCAGTCAAGGCAAATGCTTAGGGAAAAAAAAATCAGCTAGATTTATTCAAAAGTTTAAGATCCTCCCTTTTTTTTTTTTTTTTGCTATTTTATGATTTTTATTTTTGTACTTTTCTGTATTTTTATTTTATTTTATTTTATTATGTTATGTTAGTCACCATACATTACATCATTAGTTTTTGATGTAGTGTTCCATGATTCATTGTTTGCATATAACACCCAGTGCTCCATTCAGTACGTGCCCTCTTTAATACCCATCACCGGGCTAACCCATCTCCCCCCTAGATCCTTCAGTTTGTTTCTCAGAGTCCATAGTCTTTCATGGTTTGTCTCCCCATCCGATTCCCCCCCCTTCATTTTTCCCTTCCTACTATCTTCTTTTTTCTTTTTTTCTAACATATAATGTATTCTTTGTTTCAGGGGTACAGGTCTGTGATTCATTAGTCTTACACAATTCACAGCGCTCACCATAGCACATCCCCTCCCCAATGTCTATCACCCAGCCACCCCATTCCTCCCCCCCACCCCTACTCCAGCAACCCTCAGTTTGTTTCCTGAGATTAAGAGTCTCTTATGGTTTGTCTCCCTCTCTGGTTTCATCTTGTTTCATTTTTTTTCTCCCTTTCTCCCTTCCCCTATGATTCCTCGTATCAGTGAGATCATATGATACTTGTCTTTCTCTGATTGACTTATTTCGCTCAGCATAATACCCTCTAGTTCCATCCACGTTGTTGCAAATGGCAAGATTTCATTTTTTTGATGGCTACATAATATTCCATTTTATATATATATATATATATATATATATATATATATATATATATATACACCACATCTTCTTTATCCATTTATCTGTTGATGGACAGTAAGATCCTCCATTTTGAGTCATGGGCCTGAGAATGATGTAGGAATGGATGTGCCACCTAGAAAATAAGCAAATTACTGAGCAAACAAGCCAGGAGAAGTTGGCTTTTGTCTTTCTTCTATACACTTTCCTGATCATCACCTCAGTTCCCAGTGATTCAGTGCCTTTTTTGGTCTCCTGGCCACACCTTACAGGATTCAGATTACTAGCTTGTAACACTGGAAGTTCCCAGCTCACCACCCTCGAACAAAATTAGCCAGAAATGTCAGAAGCACATTTGTCCTTCCAAATTCAAGGGCATAGCTGAAGTATCTCACGCGTGCTTGCAAATGGTTTTGACTCATTTTTTCTCAGCTCACGTGTTTGCCACTTCTTCCTTATACTCACACCAGGATCCACTCACTGTCTGTGAAGAGATTTTGACTGAGGTGGCTTTTGGCCCCACTCGTGGGCAGTATGGGTCTTCACTGTCTCTGGATTTGGAAGAACTATTCTTTTGCCCGGTTCTAGATATGATGTTGCTAAGAAGGGAACTATCTTCCCTTATCATGTGTGTCCCTCTGTGTACAGACCTAAAGACCCAGTTCTTTGATGCCTCTTTCCCCTATGTTCTTACGGCCAGGCCTTTCTCACAAGTCAGTGTGCACGGTTCCAGAAGACAAGCTGAGTGACACACACAGGACTGCTCCTCGTCAGCCCTGTGGTATAGTCTCTACACCAGGCCTTCAGCACCTCCTCCCTCTCCTTCATTCCTGCTTAATCAAGGACATCTTTGGGGGGATTGATGCAAATGGCAGCCTTATTGATTTATGAATTAGGAGTATTTTTTATGATGGGCCAATCTTTAGCCCCAGTGAATCTGGTGGTTTCTGTGGGACAACTCAATACATCATGAAAAACAAAACAAAACAAGGAACACACTAATGGAAAGAATGTTTTAAAAATTGAGTTTTACCATCTTTCTTCCCTTTAATTAATTCAATGATAAGGCAAATCTATTATCAGGAACAATATTGGATATGTCTGATTATGCTATGGTTACAAAGCTTGGAGCATCATGGTGTGACAGTCCCAAATCACAAACCAACCACATTGCCTATTCCTGCAGTATGTCCAAGAGCTTTATGTAAAACCAGTAGATGGACATCTCCCCTTTTAAATAATTATCCAACTTACCATGTGAAAAGAAATAGACTTAATTTAAGTTGAAGCGATAGTATAAGTAGAAAAACATACTATTGCATTTAGCCCCTAACATTTGTATTGTGTTGGACCATCATCTTTTAAAAAATAACTGTAGGCCAGGGGCGCCTGGGTGGCTCAGTCGTTAAGCGCCTGCCTTCGGCTCAGGTCATGATCCCAGCGTTCTGGGATCGAGCCCCGCATCGGGCTTCCCGCTCGGCGGGAAGCCTGCCTCTCCCCCCTCCCCTCCCCCTGCCTGTGCTCCTCTCTCACTGTGTCTCTCTCTGTCAAATAAATAAATAAAATCTTAAAAAAATAAAAAATAAAAATAAAAAAAAAATAACTGTAGGCCAGACTTATTATTCTTCATTTTGCTGGTAAGCAAATATATGACACAGAAAGGTTAAGTGAGTGACCTCAGATTACACGAAAAGTCAGTGGCAGGACTAGAACAGAAACTAATGTTACTGAATCCCTAGTGTCCTTTCTTGCTCTGCGGAAGAGTGCTGTCTTTTATTTGAAAGGCTAACCACAGTTACCCATTCATAAGCCTGACAGGATTTAGTCACAGCCTAACAGACTCAATTTGGCATTTCACATTGATTGAATGATTTAGAAGTTATTTAAATATAATGTAAATTATTTATCAATGACTTTGAAGGTGTTGCTCTTCAAGGCCACAAAGCAAACCCCTTGTAAAGCCAAGCGAGTCAAGATCACAGATGTTTACATTATTATGGCTGTCAGCAGGCAGATCTTAGGCAGTTATTTTATTTATTATTTTTGGAATTAATGAATTTATATAACTTTAATGGCTCTCTAAATTCAGTCTTTTGTGAAATGATTACTGAGCACCTGCTGTGACATGGACATATTCCAGGTGCTTCTAGTACCTAGTACAGAAATCAGAAAACATCCCAGCCTTGTGCAAGAGCAGGGGAGACAGATGATGAACAAGATAAACAAAATGTATAGTGTGTTACCTGGTTACAAAGAGCCTGGGCACAGAGCAGGGAAGTCAGAGATGAGAGAACCACAGAGGACCGCATGGAGAGGATGATGAGAGTCCTGGAGGGTGTGGGGCGGGAGCCGTCTGTGGGACATCGGTGGGAAGCGCTTTCCAGGCAAAGGAAGCACCGGATGTCGAGGTGCGAGCATGAGAGTGTGTCTTAACATGTACAGGGCACAGCCAAGAATCTTGGGTGCTGGACTATCGAGAAGGCAGGCTAGTTTGAGGGAGGTGGGAGAAGAAAGAGAATGTAGAATCTTGTGGGTATAATAAGGGTTTAAGCTTTAGTAAAACTCAGTGAGTTTAGTAAAACTCTGGGTGAGAAGAACATCTGTTAAAATAGGATTCGTAAGTTCCTTCCTCTTAAGATGTTCCTAATGGCTGCCTTATGTACCATGAGAAGATTTGTATTCTGCCATTTAAAGTTTGGGTTCTGGGTCTGTGTGGACCTTTGCTTGGAGACAGGAGGTGACAGCCTCCAGTTCCACCTGCAAGGGACCACACTCAGAGTCAGCTGCATGCTTGTGCAACCTGGTCGCTTGCGAGGGTGTCACACTTGGGAGGGCCCTGCGCTGGGCTGGGCTCCACGCCTACATTTAAAGCTGGTATTGTTCAACAAAAAGATTAATGAAATTTATGTTACTAACTTCACATTTTAATTTTTCTTAGAATGACATTAAATAGCAAATAAAAAACACCATAAGAGGTCACAGATGTTATGTGTTCGAACGTTAAGGCTATGTTTCATTCATTTCATGACTAGAAGCAGAAGATACAGGGCAGTGGGGCAACATTTAACTGCAAGGAAGCAATTCTGAGTTAGACCCTCTATGAAGGAAGGGAACTGATGCACAAGCAGATGCCCAAGGTACAGGTAAAGGCTGGTTCACAAAGGATTGACATCTGTGTTCATTACCGTAGACCTCTCTGAAAATGACCTTCATCTGCACAGCATGGTTTCCTTTACAAAGGCTGAGTAAGATGAACTGTGTCGTGTCTGCGTCAGCTGGCTGTGTGGAACGCAGCTGGGTGGGGGAGTTATGAGCTGGCACAGGGCAATAAGAACTTGAGGTGGCTTCCCCAACACTCTCTCATTTGCCTGAAGGCGGTGGTCTGACATACTGGAGCACCAAAGCCTCCCTCATGAGAACAAAGGCCTGGCAGTTTCCCCTATAAGTGACAGATTCCATCCTGTAAAAATATGGTTTGTTGTTTAAGGGCAATAAGAACTTGAGCGTAGTGTTTATATCCTGGGTTTATTTATTAGTGCAATGGCAGGACAACTGAGTCCAGACAGGACAGACTTTTTAGAGCCCTGACAAAATGTAGACTAAATTGAACAATTGCTTGTCTTTCGTAAGATTGTTTAGAAGAGACGAGCTTGCTTTCCCCACCAGGCTTTGAACCTTCAGTGAAAGCCCTACAGCTGGTTTTTAATCCAGCAACATGACTCAGAGGTGGGGCATTTAGGGGCAGGAGTTCTACTCTCAAAACTTAAAGGTTTGGGTTTGCTTAATGGTTACCATTTTGGGGTTTGGTGTTAAAGAGTCTGGATTTGAATCCAGCTCTGGAACATTTCCTGCACCGTCAGATAAGTGACTTACTCTTTAACCTTCAGTTTCCTTGTCTATAAACATTAATAAATTATTGGTAATTGCCTCACATACCATGACTGGGTTACATGACACAGTGTTGAAAACAGCCTGTCGGAACGCTGAGCATGTGGGGAGGGCTTACTGCCATTAGCTCCGCATCCCTCATCTCTCTTACTATATTTCTTTATGTATCTTAGGAGGGATGTATAGACATGAAGAAAAATTAAGAGAAAATGAAAACTAGTAGTTTATTAGCACCTATCTGTAATCGGAGAGTGAAACTTTGCAAAAGTACTGAAATTATCCCGTCGCTCAAATTCCTATCAACAAGCATCTCCGTTTCACTATTTTAAACATTTATAATATGTGGGATCCTCATCTGTGATTCTCACATGTGATTTAAAATATAGACAAATATAATGTATTAAACTATTTAAGTAGGAGAACATGAACGAAACATGAGAGCACATAAAACGGTGTCTTCTGCTCACCTGATATTTGGTCAATACGACTTTCCCTCCTTTCAGAATGCATCAGTGGAGATCTTCATGGCACTACACAGAACAATACAATAATAGTGACTAACATTTATGGAATGTCTATAATATTTTAGATACTCTTCTCGGTAATTTTTTTATGTATTAACTCAGTTAATTTTTCAACTACAATCTTGTATGAAATTTACACTATTACCATCCTCAGTTTACAAAGGAAGAATCTAGGGCATAAAGAAGTGCAGCCACCTGCTAAATGCTACAAAGATACTAAATGCTACACAGTAGATTCGGGATTTGGACCCAAGCAGTCTTGCTTCAAGAGACCCATTGCCCTATAGTCATTTCACATCATTATAAGTAGTCTGGGAGCCACAGATATGTGTGTGCATTGTGGGGGGAGGGAGGGAAAACAGAAAATTAAAAATCAGAGGAGAAGAAATCTCAATCAAGGATGGCTCTGTGGAGGAACTGCCCTTTAAAGGAACAGTAAGATTCTTGAGTGTGAAAAGAGTAATTACAATAATGTTTTAATTTGTATTAAAATCATATTTTAAAAACCTAAAAATCACACAGGGTGGTTAGAAATATGTGGAGAGTCTCCCACGTAGATGGCTTTAAAATGACAATGCTTATTTGGTTTATTTAAGTTAGACTATTTTAAATTTCTGTGTTATAATAATTTCACATATAGACCAGTCATTTACTGTTAAATACACATTTTGATACAAATATTCACTTACAAAATGGGCACTGGATGGGTTCTCTTTTCCATCTTTTGTGACTATTATAATCCATCTCTTCCCATCATCATTCCACAATTTGGATCCTTAGAAAAAGCCTCTCCTACCAAAACAGTTCAGAAAGGAGAGGTACAGGCAAGAAGGGACCCAGATAAGATGATAGGTTAGTTCCTGCTCTCAGTCTCTCCTCTCTGACCAGTATCTGTTTACCCCCGGAGTTTCTCTCCCCCACGCTGTCCTGTGCTCTCTTCAAAGACCTTCACCAACCCACTCACAAGAAACATCCCAGTACTGGTTTCTGACAGTTGAGTTCCCAGACAGAGCAGGTCACCTGCTGAAGACCCCCCTCTCAGCGGAGATGTTAAGACTTAAGTCTGTTGTAGGATGCTTCTTTACCTGCCTGCCTTTTTCCTAATGCTTACACTGGGGTTATGGGATTTTCAGAGGAAGATCATAGAAGATAAGTGCTATTTTCATCACATAATTTCAAAATCAGGGCAATTGATCATCTTGACCTTGGCCACTTTGTTGAGGTAGTGTGACCACATTGCTCTGTGTTTCATGATGTGAGCACCAGTACAAAAATAGAGAAGTGCAGACTAGTATCCCTTATGAGCATAGATGTAACAGTCTTAACAGAATATGACCAAATAGAACTCAGCAACATGTTAAAAATATCTGTACAAACCCTGCCCAAGTCTGCCATGCCAAAGATGCAAAGCTGGTTCCATATTTGGTAACACATTATATTAAGAGGCTAAAGAAGAAAACTCACAACATAACAATTGATGCAGAGAAGCACTTCACAAATAAACACTAGAAAGATGAAACTTGATGAGGAGCATCTACGAAATATCTGTAGCTAATATTACATTTAATTGTAAAAGACGGAGTATTTCCCCCCTACGGCCAGATATAAGTCAAGGATGTCTGCCCACACCACTCTTATTCAGTGTAGTGCTACAAGCTCTAGCCATCGCATGAAAGCGGGAAAGACCAATAAAAGGCTAACAAATTAGAAAGGAAGAAATACTCTGTTTGCAGGTGACGGGATTGTCTGTATAGAGAATCCTCGGGAATATACAAAAAACTCTTATGAATAATAATTCAGCAATGTTGCAGATAAATTTTCAAGAGCAATTAAACATAGAAAAAGCAATAAACACATGGAGGTCAAATTTATATATTAATATATATAAATAATTTAATAGATATAAATAATATATATACAATTTAATCACTCCCTTCCCCCAAGAAATATTTGTATGTAAAGCTAACAAAACATGCATAAGACTACAAAACACTGATGAATGAAATCAAAAAAGATTAAAATAAATAGAAAGATATATTTTGGGGGCGCCTGGGTGGCTCAGTCATTAAGCGTCTGCCTTCGGCTCAGGTCATGATCCTAGGGTCCTGGGATCGAGCCCCGCATCGGGCTCCCTGCTCCGCGGGAAGCCTACTTCTCCCTCTCCCACTCCCCCTACTTGTGTTCCCTCTCTCACTGTGTCTCTCTCTGTCAAATAAATAAAAAAATCTTAAAAAAAAAAGAAAGATATATTTTGTTTGCAGATTAGATTACTCAATATGGTAAAGATGGCAATTTCCCCCAAATTGGCACACAAGTTTAATGCAGTTCTTATCAAAATCCCAGCATGAATTTTTTTGTCACTATAGATATGATTATTCTAACATTTATCTGGAAATGTTGGGGAGTTAGATGACCTGAAAATGTTTTTTAAAAGATGGGAAAGTGGAAGAAATAAATGACCTCATCTAAAGACAAGGACAGCAATGGTTACTGTGTAGCAGTTGCAGAAGGATGGACACACATCAAAGGAACAGATTAGCTATCCTCAAAATTGACCCACCCATAGATGCATAAATGATTTTATAAAATTGCAAAAGTAACTTTTCAAAAATACTACTGGAGCAAAGGGACATCTATTGGCAAGGTAAAGAGTCAAAGAATTTTGACATAAGAAACTCGTGCCTTCATACAAAAATTAATATGGGTCATGGACTTATGTGAAAATTATAAAATTTTAACAGTCAGTAGAAAGTCTTTGGGATCTAGAGCTAGGCAAAATCTTCTTAGATTTGATACAAATACATGATCTATAAACACGAAAATTGATGAGTTGGACTTCATCAAATTAAAATATTTTGTTTTACAAAATAGCCTGTTGAGAGGATAAAACACAAGCTCCAGACTAGGGAAATAATTTGGAAACCACATATCCAAAGAAGTAGTATCTAAAATATGTAAAGAACTTCCAGAACTCAACAGTGTTTTTAAAACACATAACGATCCACCTAGAAAGCACATTTTACTGAAGAGGATATGGAAGATAAGCACATGATGTTTGACAAAACTATTCGCCGTCAGGGAAATGCAAATTAAAAACCACAAGGAGATATCGCTACACACATAGGAGATGACTAAGATTAAAAAGAAAAAATAGTAGCAACACCAGATGCTGGCAAAGAAATGCAGACTCTGCATCACTCAGAGATCGCCACCAAACATTTTGGGCCACCTTTGAAAACATTTTGGCAAGAAGTCACAGTGAGGAATGATAAAAACAGGAGCTTCTTCCAAGGTGCAGGTTCGGGTTGAAGTTTAGACACACAGCGTGGGAGCTCACGGTCCTCACCAGTTCCCTGAAGACGTGCCGTGACCTCAGCAGTGGGGAACAGTGTCCTCGGCGGCTCACTGTGGTCGCAGGTTCTCTGAAACAGACAGGTTCTGCTGGACACGAGGGGGTCCTGAAACTCCTCCAGACTGTGAAACAGGTTCCTTTCCATCATGGTGACAGAGGACCCTTCTGAGCTCACCTTCTCCCACGGACGCACCAAATCTGCGCCTGGAGCAATTTCCTTGGAAGGAAATCCAGAAACTAGCTGTGTGCTTCCTGCGGATCAGGCAAATGGGAAAACACCTGCATCATCCACATCGGAACGGTAGGAAAGGCTGACACACTCTTGCCATCACCCCACCCCTGGCTTAGTGTCCTACAGTTCGAGGGAACCCCCAGCTCCCAGCTTCTCCCCGAGAGTCAAGGGTTTGGACACCTGACGCCTCGGGTTGCAGGAGGGACAGGCTCCCCAAACACCTAGGTCTGACAGTGAACAGGGCTTGCCTTCCTGAGACCTACAGGATTTGCTGCTTATCCCCCGAGGGCTCAGGGAGGGGACCAGGTGACAAGCCCATTCCCAGTCTCTCAGAAAAGGCCTGTTGCTACTTTAAAAGCTGCTTGGGGTGATGCTTCCACCTTCCTCATTAGCACACACAGGGGCTGACCGCCCTCCTCTGCGGAGACAGGGGAAGCCGGAAGACACAACCTTCACCTCCCGCTTGAGCTCATTGTCTCCAAAGCACCCATGTCTTCCTGGAAGGAGCTTGGCCACACTCTGACACCCCAGCTTCTGCAGGTGTCCCCACAGGAGGAGTGCCTGCCAGGCCTGGCTGAGCTAGCCCCAGGGGGTTGCATTCGCAGGTGCCACGGAACTGTGGCAAACCCAGAAGCAGTGAATCACAGAGGCAGGAGCAGCTCCCTCAGCTGTACACCCCGCCCAGTGCAGAGAAAATAGGCAACACGGGCCATCTCCCGGTTTCCCCAGGGAGGGCCTGACGTGCACATCCTCCTAGCCCTGCCCAGCTCTGCCTCCCATTCGGCTCCTTCAAGACTGCAATGCTCCCCTTTCCGCCACTGGCAGGTCCTGGCACAGCCTCAGCCACTGGGCGCCACGGAGAACGAAGAAGGCAGGCTGGACGACTGCCAAGCTGGAGAGACACCCGCAAAAGAGCCAAGCAGGCTGATGGATAAGGCTCCCATCCTACGACCACCACTCCATCAAGACTGGACGAGGTGGCCGTCTCATCTAATGCACAGAAATCAACAGAGAATCCAGGAAAATGAATGAACGGAGGAGAAGATTCCAAACAAAAGAACAAGACAAAGCCCTAGAAACAGACGTTAAAGAAATGGTGATTTACCTGATACGGAGTTCAAAATAGCAGTCCTAAAGATGCTCAGCAAGGTCAGTGGGCGACACATGAGCAGAGTGAGATTTTCAGCAGAGGTAGGAAATGTAAGAAAGGACCAAACAGACCTCTTCCACCCAAAGGTTTCAAAATTCTCCTCCTTGGATGGCTGTTAGGAAAGGAGGGACTTCCAGAGGCCAAGGGTTGTATGGTGAACTTGGATTCAGATGTCCTTGGATGAGCTGGTGGGACCTGCAGATGGAGGCTTGCTCTGAGGGGTAACAGGTCACCCCCACGGTGGGCTGCGAGGGAGGGGGTGGGGAGAATGTGGTACAGGAAGTACGGGCAAATTGTGTTCTCCATCTTGGATTTTATTTTCCTCCTATGTAATTTGAGGAGGCAAACACTCGTGTGGGTGAGGTGATTTCCAAAGTTGTATTTAATACAAAAAATAAATTAACTTTCCATCGTTTCTGCATGATTCAACCTTATAGGAATATTTCTTTAAAAAAACAAACAGACAAGCGAAACAGGTGCTCTTTTAGAGACAAGGCAGTTGGAGCCCATCCAGCGGTTTGCTGAGCCCAGCACAGACCGTCACCAGGAGGGCTGGACCAGCCACCGCCTCCTCATTCCAGTTCTGAAGGCGACACTAGACACGTTTCCTTACAGTAATGTTAGTAGTCTGGTAGGAAGGACATTGCTTAAATGCCGCTGTCGAGACAAGTTCCTCAGGTTTTATATGGAGATATT
The DNA here is from genome assembly GCF_011800145.1 of Mirounga leonina. NCBI lineage: Eukaryota > Metazoa > Chordata > Mammalia > Carnivora > Phocidae > Mirounga > Mirounga leonina. The sequence goes on along the minus strand of NW_023270380.1, from coordinate 17,604,062 downwards.
AATATCTTCACCATCAAAACTTAATGAAACTTTTTGACAATTTTATTAACCAGCCACAAGCCAATCATCTAAACATTTTATTCCTCAACCCTTTACGTGCCTTTTGGTAAATGTCTGGCATTGTTTCAAGCTTTTTGCCCATGTTGCCTCATTTAATTCTCATAAAAACTCCATTTTAGGGGCGCCTGGGTGGCTCAGTCGGTTAAGCGTCTGCCTTCGGCCCAGGTCATGATCCCAGAGTCCTGGGATCGAGCCCCGCATCGGGCTCCCTGCTCGGCGGGAAGCCTGCTTCTCCCTCTCGCACTCCCCCTGCTTGTGTTCCCTCTCTCGCTGTGTCTCTCTCTGTCAAATAAATAAATAAAATCTTTAGAAAAAAAAAAAACCTCCATTTTAGAGGACTTATCATCCCCGTTTTTCATTTAGGGAAACTAAAGAGCAGGGAGTTTAAATCACTCTGTGCCCGAGGTCACGGAGATGGTGGGAGATGGAAGGAGCCAGACCCACCCGGGCCGACTGGCTCCAGAGGTCACGTTGTGCAGCATGCAAGCAAGGTCACAGGAAAACTTTCTTGAACAGTTCCAAACCTTCATTTAAAAAATGAATTTAAAATCATTTTATTTTCCTATGCCACCAGGGATATGAATACTATTTTAATTTTAAAAGGTAAATCTACGCAAGACAATATCGTACATGGCAAATATGACATTTATGTCAAAAATAACATATGTGTAGGCACCAGAATTCCACTGTTAATATCATGTTTGGTGTTGAGAGTACCAGACATCTTGATGGGGGTTCCTATAGAGACTGACTCAATAAAATGGGAGAGATAAAAAGATAAAGTCTTCACAGGGTAAGGTCACCTAGAAAGGGGGGAAACTGCAGGGAGGGAGACTTTCCCTCCTTTTGCCAATTTCCATTTGATATTTTTGCCAAGCTGGCACCCACTAATTTTTCCAAACCTTTAGGACATAAGCTCTAAAGTGCTTTAAAATCAGGCAGCTTGAATTCGAGTACACATCAGCGGTCCCAGTCCAATTCTTCCCCGCTTTGGCTCTATGGAAAGGGATAATGGGCGTCCCATTTCTGTTTGGCTGTATTGGTCCAGACGATGAATGTGCTTTTGGATAAGTTTTAGAACATATTCAGATTCCATCCTTGCAGAGAGTTCATCCTCCAACCCTCCATATGCAGTTCCCTGTTTATTAAATGCCTAACTTAACTACCATATTCACCAAGAACACTTGAGGGTAGATAAAAGTAGTAGTGATTCTAGAGAGAGTAGAGATTCTGAGACCTGGACGTAAATTTTGTAAAGACTGTGCAGGACAGGGATAATAGAATAAAGTCTAATTATTGGGACCACAGCTGAAGTTTTTGATATGCATAAATATATTCCATCACAAAAGCAGCCATATGCTAGTTGGGGTAGAAAGAATTTTAGTGAGTATCCCAGTATCCACATTTTGGATTGTCCAGCTGTGGAATGTTTCTGGGAGAGAGAAGAAAAGGGAGCATTCCAAGTTAGGTTTCAACCTTCGTGGACTATGTGTAGGACTCCCCCTACACTGCACACCCCCTCCCTAATACCATCCGCCACACCCTCACGCAGCCAAACACCCAAACACCTGCACATCTACACATCCAATCACACACACACAGGACTACACCTACCAAAACGTGCCCACCAGCAGCAGATCTATCCAGACTGGAACACAATAAAGGGAAATGACTGATCATTCGTGTTAATAACTGAAAGACTAGGGAAGGAAATGAATAGAACACAGATTCTACTATTAAGCCCTCAGCCCAATATGAATTCAGTTATGGTTTGAAAAATACGGAAAAACCAACCACAAAAACCCATTTGCACATTTTCCTACACTGTGTATGCATATGTGTGCGTGCATCTTTTAGCTGATGGTAACATTGCTAATGGTGAAGTGAACCCAGTCTTTCTACCTGTCCACTTACAGTGCTGATATTAATCTAGATTCATCAGATATTGATCTAAGGTTTGGACTCTGAGTCTCTATGAAACGCCTAGCCTTGGTCTGAGAAGGGTGTTGCAAAGGCACGGGATCTTTGTTTTTCTCACTGAACTTTTAGGACAAACGCAATCTCCTTTCTCCACGGGTCCACTCTCTGGTCTTGACCTGGAGAGAATTTTATTAGAATCCTGAGATGTTGTTTTCAAAGACACTTGGGAAGCCAGATCTCCAGAGAAAGAGGAAACACTTTGCTCCCAGCTATTGACATCCCTCCTCTGATCACAGACCCACTGTGATGGCTTGGTCGTACACTTGACTCTTCAGAAGCTGGTGCATAAGACTTCTGGGGCCCCCCTGGACGTTCATCTATAGCGAATAGGAAAAATTAAATAGCTCTGTCTTGAACTCGGTCATCTCTGTTGTTTTAAAAAATGCTTGGCAAAGAAGTTTTAACACTGCACTAATGTGTATCCATTCTTTTATATGGGATTTCAACTCATGGACCGTTGAAGATGTTCACAACTGACTTTGAATTCTCTTTCTTCCTGGCTCACTGGGGATACAGAACATTTGGTCAGTCTTATTTCCACAAACTTGTCTAAAAGCTGCTATTCTTTCTCTAACATTATGTCCTTAACTGAAAGTTGAAAACTCTAAATAATAGCACTTCTCCCCCATTGTAAATGTGACTCTTAAGAGGGTCATTACAATTCTGAATATCTTTCCTGAGCTTAAAGCATTTCAACATTCCACTGAGTATGAAGAACTTTGGTGTGATACTCATAAGAGATGCATTAAGTCACTGATAATATGATTCTATTAGTGTAGTTAATGCTTTCATTAAAAATGATAAATCTTGCACTGTGACTTTGGTGTGCTTTGTAGTTTTTCCAAAATACTATTACATTTTTTATGATCTTATGAAGAAGATATTTAAAAAAAAATACATGTTCTTGGTAGAAAATTGAAGATAATAAATGCTAAAGAGATGTAAATACCTCTTTTAAGTGACTTATCTTTTTTTTTTTTCACAATTTTAAATGATCTTGTAAAGTGAGAATTTTCTGAAGGAGCCTCAATACCCAAGTGCAATGTTGAGAGTGTTACTATCCCACATTTTAAAATCTAACACACCCGAGAGCTGCTTCTTGAAAATACCTCAGACCTTGCAGCATAGGGAAGAGATACTTTATATTGGCAGTGACTGAACATTTATTGGGTCATTTATCCATGTTTGGCATAGTCAGATTGTTAAGAAAACAGTAATTTCAAAAATCTGGAAATAAGCCAAAGGAGGAATTTGTGCCCTTTTCCGGGCACCTGCTGTGTGGGCCCAATGGCCCCACTCAAAGATTAGTTCATGTAATTCTCTAGGAATGTGCACTGTTCTCTGACTATTTAGGATTGGGTAGGATATTTTGCAACTCTTCAAAGACTCATCTTTAACTTTTAGAAAAGTGAGAATTGTGCAAATTATCTTTGTACAATAGCAAATCAAATGGATTTTGACCAATAGAGATCCATGATTTACACCCAGAGGAAAGATACTTCCAAAGGTCACAGTTTGATCCCCCTGTAGGACACTAAATGGTTTTGAATGCATATGTCAATCTCATTCCAGTGTCTTTCTTTCAGTGTCTATAAGGAATTTTATTTCTCCTGCACTCCTTTGAACCAGTATTTTCTTCTAGCTGATTCCCTCATTAATGATTTAAATAAATCTTTGACACATGTCTCTATTTGTAAGAGAGTCATGTTCTTTACCTTTTGAAAGTCACACTTTTCTCATCTGACTCTTCTCTCTTGAAATGATGGATATATTTGGGATCTAAGCTGCAGAACGTTGGCCACACATTTCCACAGTTCTGCTTCCAGGCTTACCTCTTTTAATTACTTGTTAGGTCTCCTAATTTTATTCCCCAATACCACTTATCCTCAGTTACCTTCAGTATCTTCAATTTCTCAAAAATCTTAATTTCTAAACTTTCTTCCTATTAGCTTTACCCCTAAATATTGGCTCCTGCTACCTGCCAGTATTTTAGGATTGACGACCTAGATTGGGCCCCTAATCAAAGAGGTAAGTCTTTCTCAGTATATTTTTTTTAAAGATTTTATTTATTTATTTGAGAGAGAGAATGAGAGAGAGAGAGAGAGAGCACAAGAGGGGGGAGGCTCAGAGGGAGAAGCAGACCCCCTGCTGAGCAAGAAGCCCGATATGGGACTCGATCCTGGGACTCCAGGATCATGACCTGAGCCGAAGGCAGTCGCTTAACCAACTGAGCCACCCAGGCGCCCTATGTCTTCATTTTTAATAAGTACTATGCATCATTGTGCTTCCTCTTGGTACCTCAAAGTTTCTGCTGTCTTCTAAGATTTCAGTTCTGAACCATTGCTGTAATTTACTGAATTATCTAATCATCACTGTAACTAAGGCAACAGCTGCTCCATATGCTCATAAACTATGTCAGAACCAGGTTATGTCCTAGGTTTAAGGATGGTGATGTTTTTAGACCATACTTTTGGATAAGGGCAAATTTTTCCATCCAACTGGCAAACTGGGTTTTGTTCTCATGTATCCACCATTCTCGCTGGGCAGAAACCATGAATAGCAACAGGGTCACACTTACAGGCTAGGACTAAACACCCAGATGTTCAATCCACATGGGAGGGCAAGGTCTCGGGACACAGCCCCACGGCAGAGTTCTGTGGTCAGATTAAACGGGGTAAACAGAATATTCAGGACCTGGAATGGGCAGCTGGCTCCCTGAGCAGGAAAACTGACAAGACTACTCCCTTGGGCTCTGGCATTCAGCAGCCATACCATGCGGTGGGAGGAGCCCTCATGAGCTGGCTTTCTTTCCCCTGGTGAGGCTGGGGTCTCTGAGTGAGGAGGGTACCTTCTCTGACACACCCTCACAGGTAAGGCAGGTTGCTTGGCATTCTCCCCCAGTCTCTAGCAGTGCAGCATGTTTTCAACTGGCCGGTGTTTAGCAGGGCTTTGTGTCATGTTGGGGAAGCAGAAGCAATAATACACCACCTCGTCAATAACTAATAATATCTCCTGTAAGCTCCTTTCGTATATGACCTAGATCTAATTCTCTAAAATTAGCTTCTCCTCTGAACATGTGAGACTGTTTTTTTTTTTTTAAAGATTTATTTATTTATTTGAGAGAGCGAGAATGAGAGAGAGTACACGAGGGGGGGAGGGTCAGAGGGAGAAGCAGGCTCCTCGCTGAGCAGGGAGCCCGATGCGGGACTCGACCCTGGGACTCCAGGATCATGACCTGAGCCGAAGGCAGTTGCTTAACCAACTGAGCCACCCAGGCGCCCCATGTGAGACTGTTTTTATGAAAAATATTATATGGGAATCATTACTACCTTGACCTTAAACCATAAAACTCAACTATCCTTTTGGAAGAGAGTCATGAAAATATGCCGCACTGCTAAGGGGCGTGAGTAGAAGCTAGAGATTGGGAGAGAATGCCAGACAACCTGCCTAAACTTCATGAGAAAGCATTTGATCAGGAGACTGAGAGATACCAGAACAGCGTGTTGAAGCTGAATGAGTTCTTCTTTTACTTTGAGTCCCATATTTGAAGATTTCAGGATTTAGGATTTAATTATTTTATTTATATTCTCCTATCTTTTTAGAGTGCTGTATTTTTCATCCATATCCACACTTTACCAAAGGGGGACCGGATAAGGTGTTTGGTCTCCTTTCTTTTTCTAAACAACATGCCTTTGTTTTCAGCTGAGCTATTTTCTTTTTGATTACTCTGGTCCTGCAGACCTAAAACAAATCTTCTCTGATGCCTACCAGTTGTTTTACTTTCCTTCTCTTTGCTTCATTACATTCTTGAATTGATTTCTTTTGTCTGTTGGGTACATTCTGCTCTGGTCTTTTGTTTCTCAGAAATAGTTAAGTGGGTGACAAGTGTAAAAGGAAGAAGATAATTTATACCTATTTCCTTTGTTTCAGAGTTTAGCACCAACTGTTCTCCCAGCGCATCAGACAGTCCGATTACTCACTTTGACTTCTGTGTCAGGGTAGGCAGTGTTTGCAAAAATGGTGGTTTTCCTGAAGGTCTCTTGTTTGGCTGAACATTAATTATCAATCAGTTTTCACTGCTCATTTTTTCCTCTTGTTGATGACAACATGAGGGCAAATGTGTTCTACTCATTGAAGCTGAAAATTCAGACTCTAACAAAGATAACACATATTGTGACTCTGAGTCAAACCTGCCACCCTTCTTGCCGGATAGTCTGTCTTTCACATGAAGGTATTCTGGGGTGAAGGCCTCAAGGCAAATATCAACCTTCCAGCAGATTTCTGATAAGTATGAAATTTTTAGTGACTGGTAGTCTGCTGTGGGGCTTAGTGATATTTAGAGGTTGGGGTTCTGGGACCTGGTGCCAAATCACATGAGTCTAAACACCTGCTCTGTCACTTACTAGCTTTGGACCTTGAGCAGCTTACTTAAATTGGCTTAAGTTTTTGCTACCTAAAAAATCGTACATTACAGGGTTAACTAAGATAATGCACATAAGGGGGCACCTAGGTGGCTCAGTTGTTAAGCGTCGGCCTTCAGCTCAGGTCATGATCCCGGGGTCCTGGGATCGAGCCCCGCATCGGGCTCCCTGCTCCGCGGGAAGCCTGCTTCTCCCTCTCCCACTCCTCCCGCTTGTGTTCCCTTTCTCACTGTGTCTCTCTGTCAAATAAATAAATAAAATCCTTAAAAAAAAAAAAAAGGTAATGCACATAAGTTATTTAGGATAGTTTCTAACACATGCTGATTATAAAATAAAAGTTAGTTATTAAGTTACACACTAAAGAACGTGCTAGGTATGTGAGCACCCAAAAGTTCCTTCAAACATGATGTCTCTCAAGTATTAGCAGCTTAAGGAAAGTAAGCTTACTTGAACATCGTATGTAGCATCACTGTGATTGGTGGTCTTCTTTTTGCCCAAATCCCACTTTTCTCTGAAAGATGCTATACCTCCTCCTCCTCCCTCTCTCAGGAATTGCAAATTATGTGAATTTTGTTAAAATTTACATGGGGCACAAGATGACTTAAACCTCCCAATTAGCTATTTGTCCTCCCCAAGATTCTCCTCTGAGTTGCATAGTCTTTTTTTTTTTAACTTATTTTATTTAAATTCAATTAGTTAACATACAGTGTATCATTAGTTTCAATGTAGAGTTCACTTATTAAGTTGTTTTTTTTTTAAGGTTTTGTTTATTTGAGAGAGAGACAGAGCATGAGCGGGGGTGGGGGACTGGGCAGTGGGAGAGGGAGAAGTCGGCTCACCACTGAGCAGGGAACCCGATGCGGGGCTCATTCCCAGCAGACGCTCAACCGACTGAGCCACCCAGGCATCCCCTACATGCTAAGTCTTTTATCTCTGTTCCTTTCTCTCACAAACAGTCCTTTGGAACCCTCCCTCCTCATCTGCACCAGAGCAAATTATATTTTTTTCTCAGTCTGCAGACCTCCTTAGCAAATCAAAATCTCTCCAAATAGTGCATTACTTTCTCTTGTTCCAGCAGCTGGGCCCATGAAGGCACATACATACAGCCAGGCAAACAGCGATGTAGAAGGAAAGCAATAATGTGCCGTGAGACTTCAGAGGTGGAGTAATTTCCTTCAGCTAGAGGTGGTAGAGGGGAGGGTTCACAAAGTAAATTACATTTGTGCAGTAGAGGGCTAACTCAGCAGGAACTCTGCATATCCCTACAGAGGTCTGACCCTTGACCAGCTTCTGGGAGATAACCTCTAAGCCCTTGGAATATGCTGCCTGATGAAAGTCTTTGTTTGACGGAGGCTTTGAGTCACTGAGACTGATCACCAGCTTTATGGTAACGGTGATTTACGGTGGAGGCCTTGGGCTCCGCAGTGTCAGCGTGACCTCAGGAGAAGCTGGAGACTGAGTAAATACATCAGCCACAAGGGCACTCCAAGCCTATACGACTGACCGCCTGGACTCTAAGACGTGGTAGACTTCTCTGGTTGACAATACTGCGCCTGTGTGGTCACACGGCACTGTTGAGAGGATTCAGTGCTGTCCATGTGACTCCACTGGGAGAGAAAGCTGGGAGCCAGTGCCTGTTCTCTCCTGGACCCCAGCCTCTGTGCCTTTTCCTTTGCAGGTCTTCCTGTGTATTCTTTCATTGCAAGAAACCGTAGCCATGAGCGTAACAGCTTTTCTGAGTTCCGGGAATCTGTCTAGTGCATTTCTGAACCTGAGGGCTGTCGAACAATGACAACATTTCACTTGGACTTTCAGTTAGACCTTAAAGAATGGATGTAATTTTAGAAATGTTGAAGGGGCACCTGGGTGGCTCAGTGGGTTAAGTGTCTGACTCTTGGTTTCAGCTCAGGTCATGATCTCAGGGTTGTGAGGTCTAGTCCCGCATTGGGCTCTGTGCTCAGTGTGGAGTCTGCTTCAGATTCTCTGCCTCTGCCCCTCCCCCCACACTTGTGCATGCTCTCTTTCTCTTTCTCTCTCTCTCTCTCTCTCAAATAAGTAAATAAAACCTTTAAAAAAATTTAAAAATTTAAAAAAGAAATGTTAAAATGAGTAGAGCAGAAGATGGAGACAATGTAACAGGAACAGAGGTTATTGGAGATGGAGGAAACCAGAAGAAGTTGGGAATATAGGGGAACACTGCACCGCATAGACAGGATCAATGAACAATTCAGCCAGACATTTATTTTACAAGTCACTACATTATCTCAAGATGTTTAGTAGTGGAGAGATAAGGTCCAATGAAATGAAGAAGATCAAGAATAACACAAGGCAATGAATAAGCACCAAGTGGACTGAGCTATCTGACTCGAGGAAGCCTTGTCAGTGTGAAATAGTGCAATCTGAAAGGACGTCCTGAAGATGTTGAGGGCTCTTGAAGGACGCAGATGGGCTATAGCAGATTCATTCTGAGAACACTCTTTTCAGTGCTATTTTAACTATAATACAAATGAAATATATCATTATTAATTCATGTGGACAAAGTGTCCCAGAGAAAAGTCTTCAGTCGATGTTAACCTCTGCTTTCATTATTTGAACTAAAATGGTAATTTGTAAAATACATTTGTAATTCACAAATTCTTTATTTGTAAAATGGCCCACTCACTAAAATTTATTTGTAACCCCCAAATTATCCTCATGGTACTTTCTTGGTTGTTTGCAAACAAGGGCAGAGCAGTGAAACATTTAAGTCCCCACTGCTCCCAGCTGGGGTAGAACAAGGTGACCCTCTGCCTTCTTCTTTTAGCGTACATACCGTAAACAAGTGCCCTTCTCATGATCTATGTAGTGCTGTGTTTTTCACATTTTTGTTACTTTGGCAGGTGATTTTGCTGTTTCATATCACCCCCAAGGGTAGTGCAGGCTTGAGTTTCTCAGTGTAAGAAGGCTGTGCAGTTGGTTACAGAAAAAATGTCTGTGTTGGACAAGCTTCGTTCAGGTAAAAGTGATCATCCATTGGCCAGGAGTTTAATGTCAATGAGTCAACAACATATATTAAATAAGTTGTCTTTAAACAGCAACATACATAAAACATAGTTATATATTGATTAGTTCACAATGTAACTAGAAACTAACAGGAACCTAACCCTATATTTCTCCTAAAAACAATGGTTCAGTGTTCACTAATTCAGTGTTTGCGGTGACTTCATGAAATATAATTATCACAAATAAAAAGAATTGACTATAGTTAAAATACTATCTTTTGCAAAAAGTAATCAGAGGGGGCTAGGTTGTACTTAAACTCATGTTATTAACTATCTTTTATATTCTGACCACTGGGACAGAAAAAAAAAATTACCAAAAAAGTAAAGTTTTTACTTTACAATTTGCTTAAATTTACTTTACTTAAAATTGTACTTAGGGAAGATTTTACACAGCTTGCAAGCACCAAGGAAATCAGAGTAATTTCTCTGTCGAGGAAGAAATTGTCTGGAATCTGCAGTGTAGTTCTCGCGAATTGGATAAGCTGGAAGGACTACATGCAGCTCTGAGCGGCAGCCTCACATCCAGCCAGAACTTCCTGCCACAAATAGGGACTCTCTGGACATTTTCTAAATGTACCTACCATAGGAATAGGAACTTCTTTAACCAGTCTTCTCTTTTTAAAAATTTTCTCCATTAAAGGAAGTGATTCTGTTTTTGGAAGTATATACTTCCCCTTTTTAGTGGATATTTTTCATCACTTACACAACACAACTCGAAGTCAATCATGAATTGCACACGTCAGCACCCACAGCTGTCGAGCAGGTGCCCTGTGTGCACAGAAGAGCTGCCATCTCACCTCACGTCGCTGCAGCCTGGCAATGAGAAGCATTGGGGTGGTGAAGAGGATGATGAAGAAGGAAGCTCTGAACAAGCAAAGCCAAATTTATTAATCTTCCTGCATTACTGTAGTAGGAGAAGTCACCTCGATAGAGTCTTAGTAGTATCCCAGAAAGAAACATCCGGGAAGGATATTTATAAAGTTGCAGAGCCAGACCTTGGTGATGTTCAGGAAGGTGTTTTAAGACAGAGAATGGGCTGGGGCACCTGGGTGGCTCAGTCGGTGAAGCGTCTGCCTCGGCTCAGGTCATGATCTCAGGGTCCTGGGATCAAGCCCCGTGTCGTGTTCCCTGCTCAGCGGGGAGTCTGCTTCTCCCTCTCCCACTCCCCCTGCTTGTGTTCCCTCTCTCACTGTGTCTCTCTCTGTCAAATAAATAAATAAAATCTTTAAAAAAAAAAGACAGAGAATGGGTTAGGACTGCATCATTTATAGTACTTTTGGATTAGTTGGCACCACGAGCAAGTGTTCTTGATAAGCAACCAATTAGTCCCAGTAAATAAGCTGTTTCAGTTGTTTTCAGTCTTTAAGCAGCAAGTATATTCTGGGTCTGGTAGCTTACTTGATTTTTCTTATTTTCAATATTATTTAACATATATATAGGAAAGTGTGCCCTGTCCATGTATCGTCCAACACAGAGACAGGAAATTATGTTGACTTCAGTTTTCAAGCTGTACTGTTAGAAAGGGCAAGCTTTTAAGTTCAGATTTTTCTTCCTACAAATTTCCTTAAGAGTTACCATTTCTCCTGAGGAAGGAACTGTTATATCTATTTACTGAATCCTAGGACAATTTTTACTTTTGTTATTGTATAGTTTAATGAGTTCTATGGTAAAATATTTATTGGAAAGTCAGTCTAGTGAACCATTTACTCGGTGTGGGCAGATAAACCTGTAGGTAAAGAAAGAGCGAATCGTGGTATAAATATTCAGTCAGAAAGCATGCACTTGAAAAAAGAGAGAGAAAGATCATAAACTATGATGAACTACTATCTGCAAGTGAGGAGAACAAGTAAGAATCACTTGCCTCACTTGATATTCCAGTGCTAACAGATGTTATTTCCATGTTTATTCATTTTCAGTCTGGCAGAGTGAGTGGAACGGAATTAAGTAAATAAATATCCACTCCCCAAAATTTTCCTTTTTTTGTGAATGTTAGCCTAGTGTTCTGTGATTTTAAGCAAGCTATTCATGCTTTTGTCTGCAAAGCTCACAGCAAAATATTCTTGTATATACACAGCTTTATTAAAAAAAAAAAAGCTTCTACCTGCTACTTGGTAAACACATGATATTTATATACAGAATAGTGCTTGATGGTCTTACTGCATCCACAAGGCTATAATTCACTTCAGAGTTTTCTGCTGAATTTATAAATAACAATAACATCTTTTGAGTGCTTTCCTATTGGTTTTAAAATCCTGAAGCTAAATTTAGAGCACTGGCATATTTGTTCTATATACATCTGTTTGTCTCCCACAAATGTAAGGATTGAAATGCTGTATGTATACATAAAATTTGTCATTCAAGTATTTAAATATTTGTACTAAAAGGAAGGAAAGGTATTTCTAGTGTAAATTTTAGAATTTTAGAATTCTGTGTCTTGAAAAGAGGGACAGTGAAGAAAATTACCCTTTATATACTTAAAATTATATTTGTGGTTTCACATAATGGAAACTTAATTCCAGAGTGAGGATCATTTCCTCCTGTCACTGTGGAGAATGATGACAAAACTACATCTCAGGGACCAGGGAAAACAGGGGCTTGATTCTGCCCATGCCTCTCCCACGCCCAGGTTTGTATCCTTTATTGAGAGACTGGGCAGTCTCATCTATGTGCTGGGAACACCCTTACCAAGAGCTCTCGAGAGTCATACCACACATCCTCCATGACCATTAACTTTATTTATTTAAAAAAAAAAAAAAAAAAGAGGAGCACCTGGTGGCTCAGTCAGTTAGGCATCCAACTCTTGATTTCGGCTCAGGTCATGATCTCAGGGTCTTGAGATCGAGCCCCACATTGCGCTTCACGCTCAGCATGCAGTCTGCTTGGGATTCTCTTTCACTCTCCCTCTACTACCCCCCACTCACACTTGCTCTCTCTAAAATAAATAAATAAATCTTAAAAAAAAAAAAAAAAAAAACAAGGCTGGGATGCATTGGCCTTGCTCTGGAGCTCTCCAAGGACAGGTATCTGCAGCCAAGGGTAGCCCACGACAGGTGGGCGGCTCCCAGTGAGGCAATACAGATGTGAGTGGTAGAGGGTCATTTTTGGAGAATGGGCAGATGCTGGTTCACAATATCAGAGACATTGTTCTCATCTCATCTGAGAAATGGAATCAGCATTGTTCTCTGAGAGTTGACCAAACTGGCTTATACAATATGGACAGAAATAAATAGAGACAGGACCTACAGGAACAAGTCAGCAGTATCTTTGGCGGGATCTGATGATTTAGTGATGCTCTTGAGAGCTCCGTTGCTCTGCGTCCCACCGCTCTGTCCCCACAACGTCAGCTTCAGCTGAAGGAAGGCTGAGCTGGTGCATGCACGCTGGGAGCCAGGGAACGGGTACTGTAAGCTCTCAGACACAGAAATCTTTGCACCAGTATTCCCACCAGAAGTCCCACTACTCACTTTTGTTTGAGCAATTTAGACTCGTATCTTCCCCGGAAGTAGCTGGGGCAGATTTGGTCAGGATACTGGAATGATCTACTTGGTGTGTCCTCTACTTTTGGCCAAATGAGTAACTAATATAGATTGGGGACTACTGGGAATCAGGAAGTAGAAGAATGCATTCTAGGAAAGTTACCTACACGACCTGTCACAAAACCACCCTGTACTGTTATTTTTAAATTATTCTATTGCTATTTTATGTTTTTTAAATGAAGGATAGTACAATTGAAAGATTTTTTTTTAAATTTTATTTATTTGACAGAGAGACAGCGAGAGAGGGAACATAAGCAGGGGGAGTGGGAGAGAGAGAAGCAGGCTTCCAACTTAACAACTGAGACACCCAGGCGCCCTGAAAGATAATACAATTTAACTGAAGTCATCATTGTTAGGGCTAAAAATGTAACTCGTTCTTTTTTCCTTCCAGGGAAGCCAAACAGTAATGAAATGACGGTGGTTGATCAAATGTCTAACATTTCAATGAAAACTCTTAAAATCACAGTTTAGATTTGAGACTAAATTATTCCTCCTCTCTCTTTCCCATTCTGAATCTGTGGGAAGACATACTTGGGTGTGCCTGGGAGAGAATGAGAGTGCTGTGGCCTGGAAGGACCCAGCTTAGCCTACCCACCCCACTAAGAGGGTGAGGATGAGGAGGATGAGGACAGTGGCTGCAGGAGGCACGGGAGGAGTGGGGGAGAGAGAGAAAATCCCCCGAGAGGCCTGACTTACAGCACAGTGATGTGTCCGTAGATGCTGGTCAGGAACCAATGGGGCTACCCTCTGCCTTGGGCAAGACTTCAAAAGGCTGAGAAGTAAAGTGAAATCTCCTCATGACTCCCTTGCAGGGGGAGAGAAGGCAGAAAACGCCTCTGTTGGAGATTCCATTGAGGAAAGAGACAATGTTCCCCAAACTGTCGTTGTGTCTCTTCTTCCAGTAAAACTCCTGTTAGGGTAGGGGCCTCAGGCCTCTTTCATCCCCCTGTGAGAGCTGTATGTCTACACTTACCAAGAACTTCTGTCCTTCAGAGACTGAGCTAGAATGTGGGAAATAGGAGGAGAGAAAACAGACCAGTAACTGAGCTCGCGGAAACGGGACCTGTGCTGGAGCTGGGGGTCGGGAGATGGGAAAACAGGCAGAAATGAATTCCTCAACCAGTTTACTTACTGTATTGATTACAGGATGATAAGCACGTGCACATCTTCATTATAGACAGTTATTCCTAAGACTTGGGAGTTTATTGATCCATTTGAGAGTGAAAACTTTGGCTAACAGACTTCAAGTTCTTTTCCTTTCCTTTCCTTTCCTTTTTTTTTTTTTTTTTGGTCTTTCTTTAATGTAATCCATCAATAAAACTCATTTTATGTGCAGTGGGATCATGGTGCTTGGAAAAGAAATAAACAGAGAATAAAACCTTGACCCAATTCCTGAAAATAAAACTGAGCTCCTTCTGCCATTATTTAGAATTGAGTGATTGACTGATAAAGAGGCATCACTCATCAACTGGTACAAGGAAGGCTCGTCTCACACCAATCAGCAGTCATTGTATAAATAAGGACTGATCCCTGAAGACTTTATAAAAACATACTCTTTTTTTATGCTCTCCCCTAGTGGGATTTACTTACTATGGTATTTCATCTTAAAGATTTCTGATGGAAACGAGGAAGCAAGGACTCACGGGACATGTAGTAGCTTTCCTAGTTTTGTCTCTTGCAGAGATTAAGTGCTAGAGTAAAAATGTTAAAAAGAAAAGACTCACGGGGCAGCTCAGCTTTTTAAACATAGAATGGTTGATCAAGAATAAAAGGCCAGGTTCCAGTTAACATTCTGTCAAGCTTAAAAGGGAACCGAAGGTCTTCGGCAGATGTTGAAAGAACTGTCACAGGACCTGTTCCCACACAGAACTGAGGGTCCTCTGTTTTGCCCCCTTACCCTTACCTGCCATGTTGCTTTCCGGATTCCAGAGAAACTCCTCTAAGGGCAGTATTTCTCTTCTTCTAACTATGTGGTCAGGAGGTATCTCACTGGCCTGTCCCATCGGTCCCTAACTGTCCTCTAAAGTGACCCTCACCAGATCTGTCATGGAAGCTTGAGGCTTTTTAATTATTATTATTTATTTACTTATTTAGAAGGGGAGGGGGGGAGAAAAAGAAAGGGGGGGGGGGGGGGGGGGGGAGGGAGAATCCCAGGCAGGCTGCACACCTAGCACAGAGCCTGATGCAGGGCTTGATCTCATGAGATCATAACCTGAGCCAAACCAAGAGTCAGACGCTCAACCAGTTGAGCCACCCAGGCTCCCCGAAGCTTGAGGCTATAGCCCAGATGATTTTTTCTTGGAAAGTTCACTAGTGCATGTGATCGGACTCAGTTTTCAAGTGTTCCAATGTAGAGTCTATCACATCTTAAAGTAAGTTGATAGCAACTGTTAAAGAGGAAATTATAATTTTCCCTTAAGGAAAGTAATATCAGTGGTCCCTGTGTTAATTTCTTCTTTTATAGGGAAAAGGAAAATAAGATTTTGGGATTTGATTTCTAACAAGATTCCACATCTTGTCACCCCAGGAAAGCAAATTAAATGACCCCCTGCCTATGTTTTCTATCACTGTATTTATTTTGTTTCATAGATATCTGTGTTAGTCATTCACCGTATAGTAATGATTCTAATTATCGTGTATACTCTAAGAATATAAATCTCATTACTTGTTCATCATGGTAAATCTAGGTACGTTTATATTTAAAAAGGTGTGTCAATTCAGACTTATGCAGTTATGTTTGGAGTGTTCTTAAATATTAATAGTCATATAGAAGTCTCATTCTAAAATAGAATTGGAAGTGAACTCAAGCAGAAAAGTTAGTATCTGCTACTTTTCCTCTGATTCCTGTTCAAGTTTACTAATGGATGATGGTGTTGAATAGATGTTATGTTTGCATAACATTGTGTCCTTGTTGCCTCCCGTTGGCTGTGCTAGGATGGGTGTGTTAAACCCAAGCATCTTGGGGTTTGGGGAGCATTTATGGAGCTCGGTATCTAACTAGATGGATGGTTTGGCAGCCCATTTGTTACACTGATGCCCCCATGTGTTGGCATTCAGGACCATGTGTCTCCCCCTCTTGAAGCTGGGCTGGGCCTGTGACTCACCCGAATGACTTGGGTTTGGGGAAAGCAACACTGCCCAGAGCAGTGTTGGAGGCCTGGAAGCTCCCACTTTTGCAGTTGGCTACCCCACGGGGGACCCCGTGTGGAGAGAGAGCAGGGGGAAGGGGCCCTGGGGCCGTTTCAGGGTCCCCACGGAGCTCAGCACCTACTCAACCCGCCATGTCTTAGTTTCAGTGGCTTTACCTGCGATCTATACAAGGACAGTGAGTGTGTACACGTCTGTGTACAATGGGACAAGACACTTTGCAGAGGCCATGATGATTACAGTATGCTCTCTGGCTACATTTTGAACACTGCGTGTTGAATGTATTTTTATCTGAACCAATTCAGGCCAATTTCACCATTTCATTTCAAAATGAGTAGTTTTGCTGAGAATATTGAGGGCTCCTACAAGATTTAAACTTTTTTTTTAAAGATTTTATTTATTTACTTGACAGAGAGACATAGTGAGAGAGGAAATACAAGCAGGGGGAGTGGGAGAGGGAGAAGCAGGCTTCCTGCCGAGGAGGGAGCCCGATGTGGGACTCGATCCCAGGACCCCGGGATCATGACCTGAGCCGAAGGCAGACGCTTAACGACTGAAGCCACCCAGGCGCCCCAGATTGAAACTTTTTAAAACATTTTTTATATATGCCCAAAACACGTTGGTTTTCATTATATTTAGTGTAAATTAACTCTTCATGAGACTAATGTCTAAGATTAATGCTACGCATATGATAAGCTCATGATTTTTGAAGTTCCACAAGAAATACCTAAGTATTAAATTAGAAATAAAATACCAATTCAGTGTTTTTTTCGAAGTTTAATATATCAAAATCACCTGGCATAGTTGTTGAAAATGGATCTTTCTAGCTTCTGATGAATAACATGCGTTACTACAGAATGTCATTTAAACATGATTCAAAGCTATTTCCTAATTATTTAGCAAGTGAATTAATAAGGATAATTAAAATATGATATGAATAAATTATAAGTACTATCTGATTAGAATTCTCAGGGACTTGTTCAGTAAGCAATCTAGTTGTAACAAAATGCTATTAGAGCTTTATATCTGTGCATTTGCAACCTCTGCACTTTTGCCCTTGGTGCCTTGTTTTCGCTGCATTATTAAAGTTGACTTGAGCTGGTCGTAGGTTCAATTGCTGTTTTTCTGTTTTAAAAAACACCAATAATTGTTATGTTATCTTTATTTAATACACTTACCTTGTGGGTTCTTGCTTAACAGTGTGTAGAGATGCGTATTTTCAGCAACATCATTTTTAAGCTGCAAATTTTATTAACTAGATTTTTACTCTGATATTAAAGTGGATATAGGCAAAAATGTTTTTAAAATTATTAAACTGTGAAACATTATTTGGGCTACTGATGAATTTGTGGTATCTTAACAAGGCATAATATAATATCAAACAACAATATTAAAATTATTATTTTTTAATTTATAGGGGACATTTTAGTAATATAAATAATGTGTTAAGTTTGTGTCCATTATTAAGTGCTTGTTCAGTAATTTGTTTATTAAAATGTTACTATTGTCAGTGCAAAATGAACAAACCTTTTTAAAATTTTAAAGAGAAAGAATATTATTGGAGCCCAGGTAAGGACAGCTGCCCAGGATACTCAGTCTTCACAAAGAAGAGAGCATCCAGGGAAGGAGCATTTGGTGCAGGTTGTATGTGTTTTTTACATAAAGAGGTTACAAATCATCATAATGAAGGACATTCTAGAAAGTTACAGACTTTATTGCATGTTTTATTTTTATTTTTATTTTTTAAGATTTTATTTATTTACTTGAGAGAGAGCACAGAGGGACAGGGAGAAGCGGGCTCCCCGCTGAGCAGGGACTCAGATGTAGGGCTCGATCCCAGGACCCTGGGATCATGACCTGAGCCAAAGGCAGATGCTTCACCGACTGAGCCACCCAGGCGCCCCTGTTTTTTAGGTTTTTTTAAACAAAGCAGATGTACAGTGTGTGCTTGGGCAGAAATGGAGTGCATGGTTTGAGGTTTTGCAGAGTCATTCTGACCTTGGTAACTGTTACAGTGTGGCCTCCCTGGGACCCGGGTGCAGAGCCCACGAACATTAAAAATTGAAAATTTCCTTTATCGCTATAAGTATTTATATTATTGTGAACTTATTTTATCATGGGATACTGAGGATGTTTAAGTAGCAATGTTCTGGAAGGAAACAGACTCTTCAATGAGGCATCACAGTAGAGTTCACTAACAGCCTATTATTTAGGGAAACCACGGATGTATGCTGGCCTCGTTCTAGTAATACCAGAAGCACAGACGAGCACGTGGGACCTGGGCTGGTGGGGTCATCAGAACTGAGAAAGGACAATGCATGGAAATGGCCTCCGCCAGTGGCTTGGACAGGGATAGCAAATCAGTAAAGAGGGGGTCAGGAGAATAAATACCCCCCCACCCGCTCTCAGGCTGGTATCCAGCTCCTTCCACTAATCCAGGCCAGATGGCAGGGGGCCCACCATGTGCTCCACAAAGGTTAGCCCCCAGGCCACAGAGGCTTTTGAAGAAGGGTGGGGAGTGGACCTACAAGAACACATGGAAATATTCAACATTCGTGGGTGACTGAAACATTTTGGAGAACCACTGTGTTAATAATTGGATGTTCATATAAAAAATAAAATACGATGCCATTAATGTGTTATATTTTATTGGACGCACATCACAGAATTGACTTCACTGTGAAATGTCGACATCCATCTCTCTAAAAGCTGGGTATTTGTCCCATAGCCTCTTGGATAACTTCTAACTAAAGAATGCTACTAAATCTTGCCAATATTTTTAAGGAGTTTCTCTGATTTTTCAAGGTCACTTTATACTGATTGTATATCTTGAAGGAATGAACAACTTTATATACTTAAGAGCTAAATGGAAATTTACCAGCGGACATCATTATTCCTTTCATGAATTACAGATGAAACGATGACATTTTAAAAAGTCACATCTGTGTAACTTTCAGAAGTATCCATTCATGACATTAATGAAGCATGGTTATGATGTAACTGAAAAATCACAAAATAGTGAGGGTGCTTGCATACTCTGCAGATTTATTTTACAAGAACAAAAATAAAAGTAGTACATTTTCCCATAGTTATGATACAGTAGTTCACAAGTTACTTTATTTGTAACCTTTATTTTGTGATCTTTATTTGAGGAATATAAGTAGTCTTAATCAGAGTGACAGCTTGACTTAAATTGGTATGCAATAACTAATTTAATAAATAGTTTTAGAAGAGAAGGGAATGAAAAAATAGGAACTTCAAATATGACGTAAGGTGGATTTAAAAATGTATGCAGTTAATGGGAGTCTCTGCATTAGCCAGTTGAGTCAGTAAAATTACCTTAGATCATGAGGGTTCATAGACCATCATAGAATCAAGTGAATACTGGACAAGGAGTCAAAAAAAAAAACCCTCAAAATTAATTTCTTTCTATAAGAAATATCTGGTCAGATAATATAGACAATAGCCCTTTATTTTCTCTCCTTAAAATGATGGAGTTTACAAAGCTGTCCCTTCAGTTTAAAATATTTCATTCCCCGCCCCCCCCCGGTGTGACTCCCTCCTGCATGGCTGTTCTCTGCAGGGGTGTTTATCTCTGTCCGTCTTCTGTCCCACCTCAGAGCGTGCCACCACCCCAGGGAGGAGCTGCTGGATGTGGACATGAGACCTAGAACTATCTTTGTGGTTGTGAACAAGGGCTGACAAAGATGATCACCTTAAGGTGGATAATGATGAAATGAGCACCAGTTATCTTTAAGAACGTTCAGTTTAGGGGCTGGTGCAGAGGATGAATTGCACATTGTTGAAGGAGAAGCAATGGTTTACCATGGCTGTCCAATTAAAGTCACACTGGCAACTTTGAAAATGTCTGTCCAGCCAGCGGTTTCCCTGGGGGGTTTGAAATAACACCACCTGTGGACTTACAGTGGAAATGTGGCTCAGGGCCTGTGCATCCTGGTGGAGGGCGGGAGATGCGCAGTCAGAAGATGAAGAAGAAGAGGATGTGAACTCCTTAGTATGTCTGGAATGTGCTGCCCATGGAAGTGGTAGCAGGTTTCCACAGAAAGAAGCAAAACTTGCTGCTGATGAAGATGAAGAAGAAGAGGAAGAAGAAGATGATGATGATGGTGAGGAGGAAGCTGAAGACAAGCCTCCAGTAAAGAAATCTATATGAGATACTCCAGCCAAAAGTGCACAAAAATTAAACCAGAATGGAGAAGGCTCAAAACCATCAACACCGAGATCAAAAGGTCAGGAATCCTTCAAAAAACAGGAAAAGACTCCCAAAACACTGAAAGGACCTAATTCTGTAGAAGACATTAAAGCGAAAATGCAAACAAGTATAGAAAAAGGTGGTTCCCTTCCCAAAGTGAAAGTCCATCAATTAGGTGAAGAATTGCTTCCAGATGCCTGACCAGGAGGCTCTGCAGTATCTCTGGCCGGGAGGACGAAGTCTCTTTAACAAAGTAGTTTGTTAAAGTTTTCCATCTATTTAATTTCTGTAACGTATCCGATTGTCCTTTTAACAATACAGACTGAGAACTTTGCCTGCCACGTCTGATAATTGTCCAGGTTCCATTGCCAAGAACGTATTGTCCAGAATGCCTGTTTGGTTTTTAAAGACAGAGCTCCGTGCTTTTCTTGGTTTCAGGTATGTGTGGACTGTTAGGATAGGACACAGTAGTGGTGGTCAGACAAATGGAAATGCTGGGCAGACAAAAATATATGTGTGGAATAAACTCCGGTATCTTAATAAAGTACAAAGAAATCCATTTAACAGTTTAAAATATTAACACTACTATCCCAAATTAACTTCATGTTTCTCTGTTCAAAAACTATAAACTAAATATATGTTTTCTAAGTAACATCCCAAATAGCATGAGTCCTCCTCGACCAATTAGGGAACAAGTCATAAATTTAAGTCAATTTTAGCCAATCTTTAATCCAACGTATTGGGCTGGGAAGATGTACCTTCTTTCTGTTCAGTCATGCTTTCCATTTCTTGGATTCTTTATGGTCTGTTTCTTTCCTTTTTTTAAAAAAAAAGATTACCTATTCACTGTCACATTCCTTCCAACTCAACATGGGGATCTACATTTTCTCCTCAAAACCCATGGTTCTCTCTGACAATATCACATCACCTGGGAACTTGTTAGAAATGCAGATGGTTGGGTGCCTGGGTGGCTCAGTTGGTTGAGCGACTGCCTTCGGCTCAGGTCATGATCCTGTGGAGTTCCTGGATCGAGTCCCGCATCGGGCTCCCTGCTCGGCGGGGAGTCTGCTTCTCCCTCTCCCACTCCCCGTTTGTGTTCCCTCTCTCGCTGTGTCTTTCTCTGTCAAATAAATAAATAAAATCTTAAAAAAAAAAAGAAATGCAGATGGTTAGCACAGAACCATTTAGTCAGAAAATCTGGAGGCGGAGTTCAAATTGGGTTTTTTTATATTCCCAGGAATGACCTTTTCCCTCTTGTCCACTTAACAAATTCTTACCTTTTTTTTTTTTTTTTTTTATGATTTGGTTCAGATCCTACCCATTCATAACATAACTGGAACTTCTTCCTCTGGAGGAGAATTTTTATCCTAATGATGTATTTATCCCTAGGGCCAGGCACAGTCCCCAAACACAGGACAATCAATTAATCCATAGGGCTAAAACTTTATTATGCTTTGAATTACCCGCAAAGACACAAAAGTATGAACGAATGCAGTAATTCAGGTAAATGCAAAGAGCATCTCATGTTTTAAGCCCCTGAGTTCAGGGTCACCGGGTAGGGCAAACGCGAGGTGGATCAGACGGTGTTGGTGCTTGGCCTGACGCCTCTGGGAAGATTTTAGGCAGCGCAGAATGCTATGCTGGGATCTCATGGCAGGGCTGAGGTGGGGAAAAACCAGCAGCAGCTGAAGAATCTGACGGGTTTGTATGTAAGCGTGGGGGCCTTGCAGGCAAAGAGATTTGTTTACATCCTTCCGTCTTCCCCTCAGTCGTGGGGAAGCCTGCTGAGTAGCGGCCGCTGTCCTCTGGCTTATGTTCCAATACTTATAAATGTACGGGAGGGAGATTTACCAAAGGAAGGCAGAAACAGCAAGAGAGAAATTATTTCTGAGAACATGGAGGGTCAGTCTGGGACACCGAAGAATTACAGAGACGAAAATACCATGACCATCTCCGAGCATGACAGAAAATACCGGTCAGGAGAAAGAAGTTTGAACATGAGAGCAGGTGGTGTGCAAACTGACGTCCCAGGTGCCTTTATCTTGACTCATCACCTCCCATCTCTGGGAACGGGCCTGGCTGGTTTCAGTGTCAGGAGTAACACTGGGGAAACAATGGAGTAGAGGCTCTGAATTAGAAAAAAATAGTAAGTGAAGCATGCATGGAGAAGAAGTCATTTTTTAAATTTTTTTATTTATTTTACTTTATTTTTCAAGATTGTATTTATTTATTTGAGAGGGAGAGAGTGTATGAGCAGGGGGAGGGGCAGAGGCAGAGGAAGAAGCAGACTCCCGCTGAGCAGGGAGCCTGACACGGGGCTGGATCCCAGGACCCTGGGATCATGACCTGAGATGAAGGCAGATGCTTCACTGATTGAGCCACCCAGGCGCCCCGGTTGTGTTTTAAAAATTGACATATTCGTGATGTGCTATTACAGAGACATGTGGAACGCATCTGATGTTTATAAAACTCAGAAAATACCACATACACACTCCTTCCAGTAAGACTTATCAGAACAGCATGGCCAAAATAGTGATTGCCTATTTAATTGCCTCAATCACGAGAGAATCTTAATGCAACTCGTGTCTGATGTAAGGCTTGAAGAGGTCAGATGAAGTGTCCACTCAGTTAACTGTGACACCATGGAACCGACGGAGAATGATGCCAACATATTTATTTTTCATTTTTCATTTAGCAGCAGAATGTAAAAATGGTTTTTGACAGTGTACATATGAATGATCAGTCCAGTGAGCCATGTGTAACAGCATCATAATGATGCCTTGTGTTTCACAGTGTCTTTCAAATGGATTTCCTATGGTGGCATCATTACCTCCAGCTTGCAGATCAGAGGGACCTGCACAAACACAGATCTTGGGACGCGGCCGGAACATTGATCGCTTTAGTGTTTTTGAAGCCTAAGTTCCTACAGCTTGTCCTCAAGCTTGTCTTAGCTTCCTTTTCTTGCTGCTGGCATGTTCCTCTTATTTCTGAGCTGGAAAGGCCAGGAAACCCATCTGCACCCCTTAGCATCTGCACTACACTGCCAGCTGCCCACGGAGGGGAGCTCCCCTCCTCTGTGCTCCCGCTGATTGTAGGAGCATCTCACAGTGCTCCTTAGTGTGAGATCACCTTTCATCCTTTCTGGTCCCATAACAGAAATAAAGGAAATAAACATAGAAAATAAAAATCAACAATGATGAGGATGATGATAATAATAGTCTAGAATGGGGTAGGAGCTTTAAAAATGATTCCCCTGTTTGGACATTACAGCACCCCTAGCACATAGGTACAGTTTGGGGTGGATATAAGGAACTGCGTCTCAGAAGGATTAATTAACTTTTCTAAGATCAAACAGTAAGTGGCAGAGCCAAGATTTAAACAATGTCTGTCAAAAGCTAAAGATCCTCTCCCACTGTTTCAAAGAATTGACTACACGGGATCACGATTCCCTTTTCCAAATTTGCTTGTCAAATGTTTCATGTAACGTAATGACTTACAACTCCATTCATGAACGGTGTCCGTGTCTTACCCAGTTGATCTTTCAGTGTAGGCTTTGAATGCTCACTTTTTCTCTCTTTGGATATACTTCATGCTACCCAGAATATTTCACTTGACTCAGATTTGGTTTCCATTTTTTTAAAAAAAGGAATTTTCTTAGAAAGCAGCATTTTTGACCAAGAAAAGTGAAAGGAGACATGCTGAGTGGGTGTGGAGGACCATTTCTGCTCAAGGTGCAAGGGGTTGGGTAAACATTTGTGATCTTGGGGGGAAGCAGTCTCCGTTTCTCTAATGCGCCCATTACCATTTCCTGAAAGCAGAAAGGGCCTGTGTTAATAGCTAACATCACAGTATTATCGCAATGCTGTCCTGGCTTCTCCCCGGGATGTCACAATGCACTTTTATTTACCCTTAAAAATGTGTCTATTCCAGTATGTCCTCAGTACCATATCTCTTGTCTCTCCAAAAGAGGAAACATTGGCCAACCCTCTGATTTGGATTGTCTGCATCTTGCTCTCTCTTCCTGAAACTTTTTATTTATAATTTCTCTCCTCCAAAACTTGTTCCCATTTATAGATTTCCCTGCTAAACATTTTCTCCCTTCCTCCTCAGTCTCTCTCTCTCTTCCTCCCCACTCTCTTATCGTCATGGATAAAAAGGCTGCCATGGCTCAGAGTATGGTCATCTTTGCTAAATAGAGTCATATCAGAATGATGTGTATGAAGAGAATATTTAGTTCAAGAATAAAGTAACAGCTTTTCTCCATCGCTTCAAGTTTTGTGTGATAATAGATTAATTTTTTATTTAAATTATACTAAAAGAGGGAGGGAGATTTTTATCAAGATGAAGTCGGGTTTTAGGTGATTGGGAAACCCTGCCCTGCTGAGTCTAAGAGCCAGAGAGACGCGTTGTATTTTAGCCCCTTAATTTCCTCCGTGTGTCTGTCATACTTATATCATTTTCCTAAAGGTCTTTCTACTGACAAGAGATTGGAACAATTTTAGTGACATCGGATGATGAAGATTCAATTTTCCATTTTCCATCAGACGTTTCAGTGTTTGTTCTACAATAAAATTTAGCAGGGAGAAAGGGTGTAATAAACAACTTATCTTGATTTGCCTCGATGGGATGTAATAGCGTCCTAAGGGATTTATGTTCTTATATTATTCCCCTCCAGGAAGGGAACCAGCTTTTGAAAAGAATCACATATTCTTTTTAATTTCTAACTGGAATCTATAAGGTTTATTTCTTCAATTTGGACTCAAGAAATAGAAGTTTGAGATAGAAAGTATTGGATCATTATACTTACAGGTGGTTCATTGAATACACACACAAACACACACACACATTTGGTGTTTTGCCCAATTGAAAATTAAATATCTTAAGTTTTATCACTTTACCAGCATCTGCTATATAGTCAACATGTCATTAAATCAAATACCCACAAGACACAGGCAATACTTTGGCTGTAGATGACAAGTCTGAGGATATGTCTGTGAAAAGGCACAGCTCAGGGGACACTTAGAGCTAATCTTGCATATCCTCAGAATTCAGGTAAGTCTGAGCACGTGTGGAGGGGGCCCGAGGGATCTAGCTATAAGAAGTTTATGGGAAGCAGTTTATCTATATGGAAGAAAAAGCACATTAGCGAGATCAAATGATAACGATTCCACGTAACAGGAAAAGCAACAACGTATGGACTACACAGCTGGCCCTCGTACTAAGGACCTTGCACCCAGCGCCTCTGAGGAGAGGCGATGGTGAGACCACCCTGCAGCCCAGCTGCCGAGGTCCTGGTGCTGAGCAAGGGCTGAGTTCCTCTTGGGAGGGAGGGCCCTGCTGCTGTTGTCTCCCAGATACTCATTAAGTGGGTTCCATAATGTGTCCAGAGCTTCAGCTGATCTCTAATGCAGTGTGTTTCTCTGTCCAGGCTCTTATGTCCATTGGTTAGATACTCTGGAAACCTGAGGTAGACAGAAATCTCTAGATGAATGCTGTTGCGTGAGTGTTGGCATGAGATTGAAGGTCTTCACATCCTGGGAAGGCTTTTCCAAGTCTTTCAACTTGACTCTTCCCCACTTTCCTTGTCTCCAGTGTTCTAAGCTTTCTTCATCCATGAACCAACCAGCCAACCTAGTCATGGTTCCTGTGAGGCAGACTATATTCCTACCTTGAGTATTCTCTCTACACAAAATGGGTGAAATAGTGTCCATTGGGATGATGCTTCTCCCTTTGCTGATCTCAGGACCACTCTTGATTTTGGCTTCAGTGTGGCCCTTCTCCTATATTAGCTTGCATGCTCTACTGAGCAATGCAGCTAGTAAGCAAGCTTTGCCTTTCTCCTCCTCCAGTAGCAAGTCATAAGGCAACTCAGAGTGGGCATAAGTTCGAGCTGAGGAAGAAACCACCATGGGACAATAGTGGATAACAGGGAGGTAGCCTACCCATGAAGCTTATTTGTGTCCTCTCATTCTGTTTGTGCCTGATCTGAAATATACCATCTCCACCTCATGACAGATGTCTGCTGGGCCACCCTACCTTTGACTTGCTGGCTTTCACAGAAAGTGGATTATGAAAGACCAGTTATGCTCACATGGTCACTTGATATGTTGAGGGATGTCAGACTCTCCATCATTCCCAGGTTCATAGCTCTTGGGAGCTATTTTTTTTTTTATCATGTACTAGTATGTGCTGCTAATGTCCAAAACTAGGTCCATTAGCCTAGAGTTCTTTGTGGTTTTCATGCTGGGGATGCCAGGGTATTTTCCAACCACATAGAGACCTCTGATGTCCATAATGTTGTGTTGTTCCAATGACAGGGCTGCTTGAATTGTCACTGAGACCTCAGAGCCCTTTCAGATTCTGAATCCCACTCAAAATGGATGGTCTTTCACATCTCTTAGTTGGCTCAGGCTATGATAGCAAAATTCCATAGACTGGGTCTATGTCAAACAGCAAACATTTATTTCTCACAGTCCTGGAGGCTGCCAAAAATCTTTTCGGAATTATTTATTAGTCTTGAATTTCTTGCTTATTTGTATTGTCAGTTGTTTGCAAAGATTTTTATTATCATGATCAAATTAACATAATACATGTATGATGCATGAAACTGAGCTTGATCTTTGGGGTTCATTGTCTAGGGTTCAATTTCCTTGACAAATTAAACAAATGTTATCATTTTTATTTCATATAATTTGTTGTAAGGAAGCAGAATTAAGTCAATTGAACTTATGCCAGGGCAATACATTGTTTTAAATTATTTATTTGAGCAAATTATTTATTTGAAATCAAAATTGATATACGTAAATTTACATCAGTAATAGCACAAGATTTACCATTCTCTATAAAAGCCATATCTCAGCATCTTCTGGACATCTGTGAAATGTAATCTATTCTGAAAGACTATACTCTTTTAGTTTTTCCCCAGATTGTTGGCACTGAGACATTTCAGAACACTAATTGGGCTTACTCTGGTAAATCATATATTAAAGGCGATCTCTCTCTAATAAGCACATGGATAATATTACGTAAAATTATATTTCATTTAATTTAAATGCTTCAATTTATGTGGTTGACATAATCCTGTAGCTCCACATTTATAGCTAGGACAAAGCCATTTTTTATTCAAGGATTTTTTCAGCAGAATGGATTGCATTTAAATATAAATTCAATTTTATGAAGCTTAGAAAATATGTTTTTTTGACATGGAGAAATTTGAAAAAGATAATGAAGTGAACTGATGTAACACAGAACAAGAATAATCCTTCAAATCTTAATCAGTTAAAGAGGGGATATAGTTTCATAAAAAAGGCATAGTTATATTAAAGCCAGACATAATTTAAATGTGATAAAGAAAAATAAAAAAAAATTATCATCATTATATTTATGTGAAAGGAAAGAATTAGCTGAATCTAAATTATTATAGTAAATCAGCTGCTGGAATTTTCTGAAGCTCTTTGTAGTAATATTAACAATTTTTGCACATACTTTTTTGTGGTCTAGTATTTCTCTAAGCCTGTACTTTCTGTGTTTTTATTATTAAAAATGATAATATACTGCTGTTAGAAACTGAGTATGTCATGTGCACATAAATTGAAATTTTCTAAGGGACAGGTGCTATCTTGCTATATGTACATAGATGAGAAACAATAGGAATAATACTGAGCGATTCTTAGAGATAGCAAAGTAAGAAACCATCAAAATAAAACACATAATAATTCTCGTCTTGATTAAGGATAATTTCAGTTGAACTGATATTCTGAAATTTTTAAAAGCCTGCTCACTTTTGTAGTTGTAATAGATTACATAACTTTCAAAGAGTACATTTTACATTTGTAGATCATATAATTATGAATATGATTCATTTACTTGTTAAGTGAAATAAAATGCATATATGTTAGCATTGTTTTCCAAGGAAAAGAAAGAAAGATCCTACAGAAACCATTCCATTATTAGCTTCCACAGTCACATCGAAGGTTCTTAGATTACATGGAATTAATGTCAGCGTTATTAATGCCAATGGTAAGCTTCAGGCTTTCAGTTTATGGAGATTTCCTACTTTTACAACTGTGTCTAACTTATGAAAGCAGTGGAAATAGTGTTGCCTAGCAATATTTTTATTTCTATTGTTTATTTTCTTTATTTTCACAGATAGTCACTATAACAGTGTAGAACCTATCGCAAAGTAAGAGCAAGAACTACAGCACACCTCTTCTGTATTATTGTTCTTACTTGGAATATTGTTGGTCAATATGTGTCATTTGAAATATCTGACACGTGTAGTCTAGGGATTTGACAGGTGAGTTATGCTGTCTTAAAATCAGAGCAATGAACTAAACAAAAATAGTTTTTGTTTAAATGCCAAACAACTGGGGCGTCTGGGTGGCTCAGTTGGTTAAGCAACTGCCTTCGGCTCAGGTCATGATCCTGGAGTCCTAGGATTGAGTCCCGCATCAGACTCCCCGCTCAGCGGGGAGTCTGCTTCTCCCTCTGACCCTCCCTTCCACCCTCATGTGCTCTCTCTCTCATTCTCTCTCTCTCTCAAATAAATAAGATAAAATCTTAAAAAAAAAATGTTTTAAATGCCAAACAACTAAAAGCCAGCTTCTCAGTGGAAGGCACACATCTTGAACTGATCACATTTTTCTCATGTCATTTTGTAACTTAGCACTGTGGTAAATGTAGGGGGGGCAGTTCTAATGTCTTTCTGAGGCACACTGTTACAATACCAAGAATGTAAACCCCCTGGAATTCTTCTGTAATGTCATGTGTCTTGTCCTAATCGGGGTCAGATTCCTACATAAATATGGTGGACTGAATAGACACGTCCACCTCACTTCCACCGAACCCCACTAGTGACAGGAAATGACTTTTCAAAAGATATAGGATACCAGGAAAAAAGAGAACAGAAGAGACAAAAACATTCCGAAGACTGAAAAACAGATGACTAGTCTGGAATCCTAAGTTAGCAGTGGATAAAGCTGAACAAGCTACCTAACCACATCCCCCAAAGGCTCAGAGATGAACAGCACCTAGGACAAATTGATTGGCAAAATTGGGGATAAAACTGAATACTTTAAGTTCTCTTCTCTTTTAATGCAAAACCCTCCCCTATAGCTTCTTTACTTTGAGAGTCTGGATGGTTACTCCTCTCTTATGTGACAGAATATTCGAGGTGTGTTTTCTAGAAAACATAAACCAGAATAGGGGACAGAAGCAGTGTAATTAAAACAGGGGCATGGGTTGAAATTTGCTTTGTGAATACTGAGTTCCCCCCTTTTCTTCCCACTTGGTTCCTAGAATATTGACGGCCAGACTGACAGCACCCAGATAAGAGAATGTTGTATTATGTTTTGGGGGTGCAGATGGACTATCACCATCCAAAAGGAGAAACAGTTAAATGTACTAAGATAAGATTCCCCCCATGAACAAACAATTCCAGTGAATCCCATAGTCAACAAGCCCATTGTGGACACAAAACCTCCAATCAGCTGGTAACTGGCCTCCTCTGATAGAAGAACAGGCCGATAAAGACCACCATATGAAACCACCATGTCAAAATAAGAGACTAAGCAAACAAATACAAAACCAATTTGGAGGAAAGAGAAGAAACTAAAAATGTATTTCAGTAATATCACTAGAGGAGAAAAGCATCATTAAGTAGGAACGGGCTGCTACCTAAAAAGAACTTCCAAAGAATGGTCTTGAAATAAAAATTTGGCCAAACAAATGAAATCAAATACAAATCTCAATAAATGGATTGGTGGGTGATGTTGAATAGTGGTTGAGTAAAGAACAGAGAAGTGGGGGGAATAAATAACTGAAAATGTAAATTTAAGAACCCAAGAGCTGTGGGGCAGGATGCTTCAGGATCTGTGAAGGAAATGCTGGTTGCCTGGTGGCAGATCCACTAGCACACCATCCAGACGTCGGAAGGACCATCTCCGCACTAATGAAGTGACCAATGGAGAAAGTGCTTCGTTCAGAGAAAGGCAACACTGGGCCATCTCACATGGGAACAGGTGGCTTCTCCTTGCCTGCCCCTTACCAGCCCTGGAGGAAGCGAATAACAGCCTGCCCAGCCAAGCAAGCCCAGCAGAAGCCACTCACACGGGCTCAGTGGACTGCTCTCCCAGTCCAAGTACCACCATCCACAACAGCTTTGCCAGGAACATACCCTTTACCCTTGTTGTCCCAGGGTACTCACATAGTACCACATTTCACCCTCAACTGTGTCCATTTTAGAAGAACACTTCGATGGTCATCTTACTCACAGTGTGGTCCATCTATCTCAGCTGCTGTTAGCTCAGGAGTCTGAGAGCCAGAGAACGACATTCCTCAGGGATTCCTCTGGTCAAATTACTGAATCCGAGCTGTTGAAGGATCTGGACCATGCCTTCCACCACAGGATGTCCAGCAAGCTCTGTGCTGAGCCTTCGCCTTCCAGATGTGAGCTCCCTGCAGGCTCTTCTCCATAGCCAGGACCAGGAGGCACTGGGTTGTCCCAAGTCCAGCCTGTACCTGCCATGTACAGTCACCCCTCCTGTGATAGTTTCCAATAAGACTCCATCAAGGACCAGCAATGAGCCCAGTACTATGCTAGGCTTTGAGGATGGAGTTTTTAGCTACGTTGATCCCTTTCTTCTGAAAATCTTCTAGTAAGTAATCTGTGAAAGGGCCTCTTTAAATTGCTCAGTAGTAAATTGCTGAATAGAGAATTACCATAAATGAGTTCTCCATTTCTGCATTGGCTTTGTTAGTTGGAAAGAAACTGTTTTACTAATGAGCCAAAACAAGCCATTAAATTATGTGAATTCACCTTCTCTGGATGCCTGGAGGTCCAGTAGAGAAGAAGTTGATTCTCTGGCCTAGAGTGGGCTAACAATATTTCTGCCTTCCCAAAACTGACTCAATCCTGGGACCTACTGGCCAATAAATCCCACTGACTGTAGTGATGGTTGACTATCGATCAGAAGCATTCTGTTTTCTCCTAGAGGAAATCCTTCCTGGCATCTACATTCCTTAAGAACAATGGGATTTATCCTTCCTTTCAAACCTAAGGTTCTGGATGGAGGAGTCAGCTCTGATGTGCTGCTAACCCCTAAAACTCCAGATGGAGAAGTCGGCTTTGATGCACTGCCAACCCAGTGGGGAGTGTTGGATGAGTTACTCTCCTTTGGCAGAGCTTGTGCATCAGAGCAAATGACCTGTTGGTGGGGAAGAGCCGAGCTCCAGGCAAGGTGTGCTCTTGGCCGTGAAGAGGAGCAGTGGACACATAGTCCATTGCACAGGGCTGCACACCGAGTCCCGATGGGCATCCGTGTGGGGAGGCTTTCCAGAAGCCCGATCTTGGAAGCCAGGACAGATGGCTCTGACATGCCTCGCATATAGGGGATGCTTGTTAGGCCTAACATCAGGCGCCTGAGCAAGTACTGGGTCATTCATACCTACTGAAATAAATAACATCCTCTGCTTTCCTTGTAGAGTTATTATTCATTACTCCATATTTCAAAAGTCCACATGGATGAAATTGAATCTTGTTTTGGTTTTTCAGAGCTTAAAAAATGATAAAAAGTAAAGCGATAAAGTAAAAGATACTGGCTCATATGTTCTGTTTCACATCGAAGCATCAAATGAATTTTCGAAATCAGTGTTTTACCAGAACTTAAAAAAAAAGATACATGGAGTGGAAGATGAGTTGCCCAGACTATGCCATCTGTGGCTATTTTAGACCAGCTGCTGGTCAACCAACCTGCACAAGCCGTAATTGGCGCAAGTGGGTGGATGAGCCAGAAAGCCCACCCACGCTGACAGCGAAACCCCACAAATTCATGATCCAAATAAGACTTCCTGTTTTATGCCACCAATGTTTTGAGTTATTTGTCATGCAACATGTTAGCATGGCAGTGGATCACAGATACAGTTGCATGTATTTAAACCTTGGGATTATCGCGGCAAGCACAGCCGATCTAAACAGATTTGAGAACAGAGGAGAAGGACTGATGGGAGCGGAGTTGTGAGCAGTTGCTGGAGATGAGCCTGCAGGTGAAACGTGGTTCGTGGACGGGACATCAGTTGTGCTGTGCCATCTCCGGGGAAGTAGAGGTAGGTTACTGTACTTAACCAATTATTTGTATGTAAGTATATACTGGACTTATAAAATATATTACATATGTTCATATTTTATATATAATTTTGTATACTTATATAATTTATATATAGTATATATTATATTTATATTCATATTATATATTACACATAAGTATATAATACACTGGTCAGTATACTACCATATGTTGACTACTTAATATTTACAGTTGTTTGTTGAATGAGGGAACGCATTTCCATTTTATAGGGATAGAGCTGAGGCTTTTAGAGGTTAAGTAGCAGGGATGACGTCAAATTAGCAAGAAGAGCCAAAACCCCAAAACATATCTGATTCTGAAGTCTGTATTTCTTTGTCACTGCATTATATTGATTCCTATTTGAAACATTTCATTCCCTCAAATTATCCACAAACATTAATTGGTTTGGGCATTTCTAAGGGGAAAATGTTTTGTTTTTGTTTGTTTGTTTTACCTCTGGACACATTCCAAAGATTTGGCCCTGTTGGGAAACAAATTTCATCACTTAGCTGATATTGTTCATCCAGAGCCCCCCAGGGTATCTTTATATTGAGGTTCGGGGTCAGATGTCAAAGTTAACATTAAATGGAAAACTGAGGTAAAAAGGAAAAAGAGAGGGGGGTGGGATTGGGGAGTCAGGAACTACATCCAAAGTTAGAAACGAAACTCCAGGAAAGGAACGTTCGCATGTCTCACAGTGGACAGGCAGTTGAACTCCGCACAATGATTTTTCAAGCAACACCCTCGTTTTACGGGTTACTATCAAAATACACACCACACACCCACGTCCACACACACACACAATAGGTCTAAACTACATAATCCTATTTAGTAGGAAGGCATGAGTTCTTCATGTAACCTATGCTATCTAACACGGAATTACAATTAAACAAAATGTGTTTAGGAAAATCATCTTCCAAGGCAGTTATGCACTTGAAAGCATTCTTATTTACAGCCTAAATGTGGGTGGCTGTTAAAGAAAATTGTAACACAGCATTAAATTTTTATAGCCCTGCTCATGTCACAAGAAAAGAGGCTTAGCAAAATACTTTTGTTTTCGGTGAGTTTAGTGAACTTTGACATGTTACAGAAGAAATCAAATGTAACGCTATCTGTGGGCTGTTAGGCATTTGTACAAATCCAGATTTGTTTTTGACCCTATTTGCCACGGCCTCATAAACAAATGCTTCCAAATCTTCTGCTTGCTCCCCACTCCTAACCCAGGATGTGGCTAATTATTTGTTGAGGAAATACATTAGGAGGGAACATTTGAATGTGGCATTAAATAGTACATCAGCTTTTGTTCCTATGTGCAAGGCAAAAATGACTATTTGATTCATGTCAGCAAGTGACTACGTCTAAGATGAATTTGCTGGGGTGTCCCAGAAAATATTCTTGGAGAGACCCATGATTTTGCATATAGATAGATGGACAGAAACATACACACGCATACATGAAATGTACTTTTTATCTCTGAACTCACTACAACTTTACTATTAGCTTGCACATTTGGGAAAAGAACACAGTCACATTGTAAACAAGGGAGTGGTGGACCTGTTGTATGTTCTGCTTGGATATTTCTTGAATATTGGCACATCAGTAAGACTTCCTAAGGAATATGTTCTTTTTTTGCTTTTCTTGCTAACAGTCTGGCAATTACTCATTTGAACTGCCTGTATTTTTAGTTCGTTACAAAGCCAGTAGATTCCCCAGAGCCTTGTTAAAGGGCAATCACACAGGCAAACATTTTTTGTTGGATTTATTTATGTCTCTAGTGACAGTATTGATATAATGTGGTTTATCCTTAATAGGATATAAAGATGG
The DNA here is from genome assembly GCF_011800145.1 of Mirounga leonina. NCBI lineage: Eukaryota > Metazoa > Chordata > Mammalia > Carnivora > Phocidae > Mirounga > Mirounga leonina. The sequence goes on along the minus strand of NW_023270380.1, from coordinate 17,569,718 downwards.
ATGCTAATGGAAGTTTGAGAAAAATACAAAAGAGTTTCCTTATTTAATTACAGCAAGCTCTCACTCAGACTGTTGCTGGAAAACATTCCTTGGGCAGAATCCTTTACTCATGTTAGAAAGGATACCTGTAAAATTTGTAGTTCTTAAATTTGAAAAATAGATGTTCAGCAAAAAGGTCAAAATAAATTACAGCAAAAGCAAGTTAATATGACATCATTATGTTTGTATCACTTAACACATTTATACATTTTATAGAATTTTATAAAATGTTTATAAAACAAAGTATATTATGAAAAAATCACATTGTGGTCTTGCATTGCATTTCTATTAAAAAGGTAGAAAGTTTTGAAACTATAATATAATGCACTAAATTAATATAATACATTTATGAAACTCAATCCCATCTTAAGAAAACTTTCTACCATGTGATTCATGTTAGTAATATTCCTTTCTATATAGTGATTACATCACTACTCTTGCAAAAGCAAATGCAACCTCAACATTATGCATATGTAGTAACTGTATCTACTGAAAAATAGCTAATGATTTTGCATCAACAATGTGCAAATATGTGCTGAAATACAGTTATAATACTAATGAGAATTGCTTGGTATGATTCTGCCCTTAGTCATCTAGTGAATATGTTTTTATATTTAGGTCAACACTTGTTGAATTTCCTGCCATTCTATTGGCAAAATCGTGCATTTATTGTAAGGCTATGACATCAAGTAAAATGCACCACTTAAAGAGTTCATTGTTTTCTCAATGAATTCGATAAATATTGACATATCACTCGTTAAATTCTAGTTTATAAAATTGGCTTATATGTTTAAAAAAGAGATTATTTCTGTCCTCAAACAGCTCAGATAAACTTAATACTGGTAAGGGGAGACGTTCATATAATGATACTTCTGTGTTGTCGTGCAGTGGAGGAATGAACAGGTCTGGGGGGGTAGAAGGACTTGAGGCCCCCGAGGCGGCAGGAGGGTCACACGATGGGGAGCAGAACAGGACCCACGTGCACAGCGCACACTCTGCAGCTCGAAAGCATAGTTTACGTACTTCAAGATTAGTTTGCTGTTCCCATGGATTGTGGACAGAAAGGAATTTCCTCTTTCCATTGTGAACACCACTGTTTCCAAGTCGCTAGGGAAGAAGTCGCATTCGTGTGTGGTGGAGACAGCAGTTTACTGAGCGATCTTACTAATACTGCACGTTCACCCACTGGGGTCCACCAGCCACGCACACACATTTACAAGTGTGTTAAAGACTTCTTTAAAAACACTCAGTGAGTGAGGACTCAGGTCCTATCTGGTACTGAACTTACAGATTAGTTTCAAATATACAGAAAACTTTTGAAGTCTTACGCATTTGGAAATTTTTAAGAAATTAGTTTTTCCCAGTAATTATTATTATTATTTTTTTTTCATTAATCAAGAAATTTTTCATCACATGGAAACACTGACAGTCCTGTGTTGTTTGTTTACAGATGTTTCCACAGCTGGCCTGTTTGGAAAACATTTAGGAAGTTTCTTCCATTTCTTCAAAGAACATTGCAACCTTGTGTTGTCTATATAATACCAACATTTTTTAATTTTAAGTTGGTTGGCTGGTAACACCTAGTTTTAAGGAGCAGGCCCTTCACTCAACTGTGTTTTTTAAGACCAAGCAGATGTTGTTCAAGGGGACAAACTTGCAATGAACATGAGTAATTCCTAGAGATCTAATGCACAGTACAGCGAATATAGACAACAGTATTGTGTTACAATCATTAAACTCGCTAAGAGACGAGATCTTAATTATCCAACTGCTAAAAAGAAATTATAATCATGTGATGTGATAGAGGTGCTAATTAGTGCCAGAATGGCAATCAGATTATAATGTAGAAATGTGTCCGTCAATAGGAACATGTTTATTGTACACAATGTTATATATCAGATATATTTCAATTAACTGAAAATATGCCAACCAAATTCCTGAGGATGAGAGCTCTTGGTGAAATTTATAATTTTGATAAATATTAAAATAGAGTACTATAACTTAAATAGACTCATACAATTTTATTGCAAAAAATGACTAATTTCTTTTTTTTTTTTAAGATTTTATTTATTTATTTGAGAGAGAGAGACAGCAACAGAGAGCATAAGCAGGGGGAGCAGCAGAGGCAGAAGCAGGCTCCCCACTGAGCAGGGAGCCCGACATGGAACTCGATCCCAGGACCCTGAGATCATGACCTGAGCCGAAGGCAGACGCTTCACCAACTGAGCCACCAGGTGCCCCCCAAAATAACTAATTTCTAATCTAAATATTAATATTATAGATAAGGGAACAGATTCAGAGAAGTATATGTTTGGACATAAAGTGCCATGTATTACAGAGAATCTTGCTGCCTCTATCTTTGGTTCAAATCGGTTGAAGAATATATTTGAAAATACTAGCGTTTGAGAAGTAACAGAAGGATAGAATTCAACCCAATTTGACAAATATCATTGCTCAGTGGAATAGAAACTAATTATTTAAAGAAAAAAATTACTCTAATTTTTCATTTGCAGTGTTAATTTTATCCTGGGGAACAAAACAAAAACATTTTATTCAGTTTTTTTGATGAAGACTGTTTTCCCCAATCTGATGTTGAATAGTTTTTCTGTTTTTTTTTACAGATAAAATGTACAGTCCTCATATAAATAACAGCTATCAGGAAAATATCTAATCTTGTTTATTCATTTTTATACGTGTTTCGCTTGAGAGTGGTTTCATACAAAAAGGTAAAGCAGGGGCGCCTGGGTGGCTCAGTTGGTTGGGCGACTGCCTTCGGCTCAGGTCATGATCCTGGAGTCCCGGGATCGAGTCCGCATCGGGCTCCCTGCTCGGCAGGGGGTCTGCTTCTCCCTCTGATCCTCCATCTCATGCTCTTTCTCTCTGTCTCATTCTCTCTCTCAAATAGATAAATAAAATCTTTAAAAAAATAAAAAAATAAAATAAATAAAATATTTGAGCGTAGCTTTGTCGTTCTCCTTATTGGCATCATTCAGGTGTGCTCTGAATTTTCCCACCTCGAAGGAAGGTCCGCGTTGCCTGAGGGGAAATCTGCGGCGGGGACAGAGCAGCTCGGGGGCCCCCACCCCGCCTTCAGGTGCCGCCGCAGCCTAGCTGCTCTGCCGTAGCCCGGGGTCCCTGGGACCCTGTGCTGCTCCCACCGTCGCTCCTGGTTGGGGGCGGGGGGCGGGGGGAGGTTTTGCGACGAAGGGAGACGGCGCAGGGCTGGAGCCTCTGAAGGCTTCTTACTTTTTCTCCTCATTTTCTGGTTTATCCTGGCTCTCTTTCCCCACTTTGGGGAGGTTGGCACTGATATTTCTGTGCTGCTCAAAATCTCCACCTACTGACACCAGCGCCCGCACATCGTTGTGTTGAAGTGAATTATCGGCATCAGCTCCTCAATGAGGATTTGTTTAGAATTTTGTTTTGTTAGGATTTCATTGTACCAGCACTTTCCAGTGTCTTCCTCTAGCTTGTCTAGCATTCCAGAATATAATCGGGAGGGTGATAGTTTAGATACCTGACACATGAATCAAGGCTATTAAATGCAGCTTTAATTAAATACAGTTTCTTTAAGAGCAGTGGCAGGATTTCATGGGCCTGCATTTTTCTAGTAAGGGGCCATTTAGTTCCTTATATAAATAGTCAGGGAAGGGCCTGTAGGTAGGCAATTGATGTTGATAATCTCATCTGAATTTGTTTAGGACTTTCTTCTCTGTTTCAGTTAGAACTATACTTCCGCTGAAATGGAAGAAACTTCCTATCAGCTTCGCTCACTTCCCTAAGTTGGTGAGATGCGTGCTCCCTGTATTTCTGTTCTTTTTCTCACTTCTACCCGCTTCTCCCAGGTCATTTCTTGTACCTCGTTGTGTCCTTGTGCCTGTTAATTATACAAATCAAGGTTTATACCTTCGGGATAGTTTAGTGGCATGAATAAGACTTAAGTTTCTTTTAAAAGAGCTATGATTAATAAAAATACTAATTATTTTAGTTAATGTAATCAAAACAGAGGCAAGAAAATTATATGAGAAAATATGCATGTAAATTAAATATGTCACAGTCCATCATAAATCTGATCTTATAAATATTTCTATACCAAACTTAGAAAATTAGAGGATAAAATATCAGTAATTTTAACAGTATTTAGAATGATAAGTTTACCCTCTAACTCTATAAGAAAACAATAATGTAGGGAGAGGGAGACATTTATTAGGGCAAGAAAATAAAAAGAAAAACTCAGAAAATAAAAAGTGTTGTCGTTATTTCTATTTGCTTAAAGAAGGAAACCACTTTCCTTCTAGCAGCCTCAGATGCAATGATGAACGGCCCCTTCCAACATGCTGTTCTAAGAGTGACCTCGGGCACTCAGGACCTGGTTGCTCAGTAGGAGAGATGCCCAAATTGTCCTTCACAATCCTTTTAGTGGTGGGGAGAGAGACAAGAGAAACCAGGTCACAATGCAGAATTCTTATCCAACACAAGTTAATTTATACCTTTCCTGAAATGGGACTTACATATCTCCTTTTATTTTATGAAGTTCATTCCAGCCTGGCTCTCAGCACACACATACAGTAATTTTCATGGCTTTCTCATTTTTAAAAAAGATTTTATTTATTTATTTATTTGTTTATTTATTTATTTATTTGAGAGAGAGAGAGCACAAGCAGGGGGAGTGACAGGCAGAGGGAGAAGCAGACTCCTGGCTGAGCAGGGAGCCCGATGTGGGGCTCGATCCCAGGACCTGAGACCATGACCTGAGCCGATGGCAGAAGCCTAACCGACTGAGCCACCCAGGTGCCTCACGGCTATACCATTTTAAAGATAATTAATATATATTCTCACAGAGAGAGGGAACATGATGTTATAGGCAGAGATGAAATAATCATTAATAGATCAGGGCTCAAATCCTAACTGCATCAATCATTTGTCCGTAGACAGTTCACCTGAATTTTCTTGACATACAGGATAAAGACCAATCAGAATTTCAACAAAACTGTTCCCCATTTGGGTGATTTTATTGCATAAAGCGTGTGGATCAGAGCTGCACAAGGGGTGAGGTGTGGTGGGTCACCCAGACCCCGCAGTGCTGAGGGTCGTCCTCAGAGCAGAGGGAGTGGAAGCCGCCGTGGTCACAGCTTGTCCCTCGTACAGGAGGAGAGACAGGAGCCTCCCCCGGGGCATCAACAATCAGCATGGATCAGCGTAGGGGCACGAAGCCCAGTATCCCTGGCCATGATCCAGGCCCAGTCTGCAGGCCAGTCGAGCAGACCCTCTCCTGGATCCGCCAAGGCAGTGGTCCAGCACGTCCTTCTGCTCAGCCCCATCCCCTCCCTCCTTTACCCAGCTTCCATTCTTTTATTTTTTTTAAAGATTTTATTTATTTTTTAGAGAGCGAGCGAGAGAGAAACAGCATGAGAGGGGCGAGGGTCAGAGGGAGAAGCAGGCTCCCCGCTGAGCCAGGAGCCCGATGTGGGACTTGATCCCAGGACCCTGGGATCATGACCTGAGCCGAAGGCAGACGCTTAACCATCTGAGCCACCCAGGCGCCCACCCAGCTTCCATTCTAAGAGCGATTCCCAGTAGACTTCTACCTGCTTTTCTCTGTCTCAGCATCGGTTTCAGGGGAACCCTACTGTTCCTGGAGGGTTTTTAATACTGTTTTGTGAAAGCTAGAATTTGAATGGTGAGCTGTCTTCCTTTGCTTGGAAGTGACAACTTCCTGTTCCTCTGAAGAGCAGGGCTCTAAAGAAGAACTGGGATGTTTATCCCCTTCATGGTCGGAGCCTCATATTTCATGCTCTTTTTTCTCGTGCGACACTTTTGTCCCCAGTGTCCTTATTCAGTACATCTGGGAGAAAATGTGACCTGTTACACAGTCCCTTTAATTGTTGAAATGGAGTAAGTCACCTTCTTCACTGTCACTAATGTAGAGATCCACTGTCAAGGGATTCCTTCCGCACCAAGGTCATTGGCTAGAGAACGTGTTTCCTAATTGCTTTTGGCACAGTGTGAGTGCGTGGGCAACGGGTGCATAAGGCAGCCCCAGCAGCAGCTCACACCAGGAAAGGATGGGCCACAGTGTGGCCAGGGACATTCTGAGCTTTTGTTGCATGAGCAGATCGCAACAAAATATATATAAACATAGAGGTGCTCTGTGCAAGATGCCGCGAGGAGTGGCTGCCCTTTCCATGATGGATCAGACTGAAAGAACCATCACTGAGGCCGCAGTAATGCACCTGTTGCAAATGGACATGAAGGTAACAAAAGTTGTGCCGTGACTAAAAACTCCCGTAAGTCTCTGAAGAAAATTCCAGCATAAACCGTTAGACCGAAAGAAAATCTACTCTACACGGCAGAATATACACTTCGTGGCACCTTCTGTGAAAAGGGAACACTCTGAGTGTCCATCAGTTTCTGTGCAGCTCAAGCGGACACGCTGACTCCTGACCACGTCTGGGACCCTCCAGCTGATGGGGATCGACAGGTGCAGGGGTGGCGAGCCTCTTACAGCACGACAGTGCTGAGGGCAGTGGTAACATCCGTCAGCTTCACTGAAATCTTGGCTACTTCTCTGGTCTCTGGCCTCCCTCCCCTTACAGCCTTTACATGGGAAAACGTGTCCTTGTCCCTTCTTTCTCTGCCCCTTTGAGATGTGAATCACAACCGGGACTGGCTTTCTTGAGGACCTACAGAGAGCCTCCCCTCAGTCTTCTGGAGGGCGACTTTGGGGCTGACTTGTTCCAGGAAAACTCCCTGCTGTTATAAAAGCAGGAGAGGGTCTGCTCTTCCTTTGGGTAGGGCCAATCATCAAACACACAGGGCCTCTCACTGCCCCCTTCACCCCAGCTCTTAAAACCTCTGTGGCTTTGGTTGCAGCGAAGTTGAGAAACTGAGTCCTGGCCTCGCTCCCCTGTTTAAATGTATCTACTGCGTATTTTGCTTGGATAGCAGCATCAGATCATACCTGAAAACTGTCAAAATACTGCAATGTCAGCTCTTACCTGAATCAGAGAATTAGCAAATTTGTGTTTTGCATCAGCTAGTGTCTTAGTAATAATTGTGCAGCATTTCTTAGCTTCAGGGCTGAGGACTGGGGAGCAGATTGGAGACAGATCTGAAATGAGGGCCTCATCCAAAGAATCCAAAATGCTCTCAAAGAGAACCTGGATCTCTACAGACACATAAGGATTGACATTTAAAAATGAGAACAGTGCCAGCCACAGATTGTGAATCTCTTGATTAAAATTTCACTGAACATCCAGTGAGATTATTATAGAGTGCCAACTAACGGCCTTTTAAAAATTATTCTTATACACCCCTGCAGTATCCGTTGTCTTGAATCATCAGAGTGTGAATGGCTGGCTGAAACGTGTCATGGGTTGGCTCACAGAATGGTATAGTCCTTCCTTTTACACTAGTTGGAAAGTTACTGAAAAACCAGACACTTCTGACTTTTCTCTGTGACTCACTGTATATCAATGAATTTAGCTGCATAAGTTAGCTAAAAATCTGAATATTCCATGTATCTGTAGCCTGAAGTCACCCAATAGGTTTGATATGCGCAGTGTTTGTTCTGAAAGACATTGGTGGAATTGTTCTTAAACATGGAGAACTGCAGGTCACCTGGGTGGCTCAGATGGTTAAGCGTCTGCCTTCGGCTCAGGTCATGATCCCAGGGTCCTGGGATCGAGTCCCGCATCGGGCTCCCTGCTCCTTGGGAGCCTGCTTCTCCCTCTGCCTCTCTCTCTCTGTCTCTCATGAATAAATAAAAATTAAAATAAAAAAAAAACTTGGAGAACTGCAGATCCCTTGATAATAATCACGTTGTAAACCCCCTGTCCACAAAATATTAGAGGACTCAGATGTCTCCCACCACCCCTGCTTTTTGCGAGGAAAATATCTTAACACAGCCCCCTTATGAACTGTATAGATTATGAGATGGAGCAAAATTAAATAAGGTTTCAGACTGGACTTTGATAAGCCTCAGGATTTGGACTGGGATCCCGGCTCCTAATCCTAAAATGTGCGCTTTCTCGTACCACACCATCAGCAGTAAGTTCAAATAGCCACTTTTTAACTTTATAGACCTCCCAGGGCCACACGGCCGACAGGATTTAATTTATATTGATAGGACTTCACAGTCTTGGAATGAAACTATTTTCCAGTATTTGTCACTTTTGTCCACGGCCCAAATTCTCCATGGTCTCGCCTTAGATGATGTTTCCTCCATGTTCTTGATCATTTTGGTTTTTTTTTTTTGTTCTGACACTGTAGTTCCATGGTCTACGTGAGATTTGGGCTGGGCGTCCAATAAGGCACACACAGGTTGATACAAGTGAAACCTACTTTCAACAATTACATTACACACTTAGAAACACATATTTTATAGGAGAAGAAATAGCAAAAAAATCATTGAAAACTTAAGAAGAATCAAATGGAGGGTGGGGGAAGTGGGAAAGCTTTCACTCAGATATCAACCTTAGATTGCAACCTTTCAGAACTTGTCTCTCTACTTCTTTAAAATACGAGTTTGGGGAAGTAGTTAGTGGTGAAGGAATGGTGTAGACGATTTGATTAGCCTCTCCTCTGCTCTCCCAAGTGATAGGTTCTACTTCGATTGCTTTTAAAGTTGTTGCAAGGCAGTAGCATTTCTCCTTCCAACTTTAAACTTCAATTCTTCAAATAATTTATTAACTTGTGATCCCTAGGTACACTCAATAAGAGAGTTTAACAACAAAGAAAAAAACACATGTTTTATATTAATATGTATTTTCTGCTCTCCCCTTCGAAAGGAGGTCAATCTGCTAGGGCAGAATCATGAACACACAGCTCCAAGACATTGCATATGACACATGCACAATCTGTGTACCTGGGAAGCTGGTGCGTGAGAACCACAAGAATAAACATTCTAAGTACTTGAATTTGGTGTTTTTACTCTTTGACCCAGGATTATAAGTTATTACATGTGTATTGGATTCAAACAGTGTTCAGTATTTATAATAGAGATGAAACAACCCAAATAGTCCATCCATGTATGAGAAATGACAGCCCCAGATGAATCTGTTTTACCATATCAGGAAAATTTCATTTACTTCAGCTAATAAGAACAATAGCTGCCTTTGAAAAAAAATAAGTTTAAATAAGATCTTTAATTAAATAACATTTGCCTAAAGTATCATGCAGGATAAAACTACAAATATATGCCCATTTGGATATTTCCTGCAGAGGGTCCAATGGAGCAGCTCAGAGCAGAGCTAAAGTCATCTGAGTACTTCCTCACTGTGTGTCGGACAATTGATGCCAGGATGGCCCAGACAGCTGGAGACTGGAAACACTGGGGGCTTCTTGGGCAGCCCCGCCCCATGTGGTTTCCCCAGCACAGAAGCTTTGGGGAACTAGAATTCTTACATGTTGGCTCAGGGATCCCATGGAGCTTATCGAGAGAGAGCCCAATGGAAGCCATATTGCTTTGGAAACCTAGCCATGAACGCCAGGTGGCCTCAGTTGTGCTGTCCTGGTCCATGCGGTCCCAAGGGTTTGCCCAAGGGGTGAAAACTTAGCCCTCTCGCTCTCAGTGGAGGCTTATTAGTGTCACAGTGCAAGAAGAACATTGAGGATGGGGTGTGTATTGGTCCAGCCATCTTCGGTCATGTCCACTTGCTTCAGCTTTAAGTGACTTATTTTGACAACTGGAGTTAACATTACAATGTTCTGGTTTAAAGGGTTGGTGGAAATTTTTTTCTAAAGTTACAGACCTATTACCAAATATCAGGTGATGCGATACATACCTTAAGCACAACATCTTATACTATCTTCCCAATAACTTTATGAGACGTTAACTAATATTTTCTCATTTTGCAGATTAGAAAATATTGATAAGGTAGATAACTTTCCAAAGGTATATGGGAGATGCACATTTTGAATTCACATTTGACTGCTGAGTAATTGCTCTTAACCACTCTGCTGTACCATCCTGGTCCCTCGTTTAAGGAGACAGATTTCAGAGATAAGTGGATTTATTCATGATCACACAGTTCTGTGGCCATTGACCCAAGACCAGAGCCTAAGATTCCTGAATCCCTGCCCACACCAGGCTGTTCCTAATGAGTAATGTGAAAGTGAGAAACCTTGATGGTTTACTTGTAAGAATGTTTTGGAAGGTGACATAATATTTAAATGGATCAGAGTAGGGCCAGAGTTTACTCTGGATAATACACTGGGCAGGCTGCCAGATCCTTGATGATCAGTTCTCTTGATGGAAATGTTTACAAAATTGCTCTTATTACAGTCTCCCAGAAACTGTGCCAATATGTGCTCATGCACCCCTGTTACCTCCAGGTGGTGCCCTCAGCCTTCCAGAAAGCCCTCAACTGACCCAGGCCAGTGACCGGAGATTCACTGCGAGGTGTGCTCAGTGCTCCTGGCCACCTCTCATCCTATGACCTTTCCTTTCTGCCTCCCTTCAGCTCCAGAAGGCCTTTCTGGTCCTTTTCTCCTATGAAGATTGGATTTCAATTAAACAAAAAGAAAACTTCAAAATTACATCTGAATTTCAAGACAACCATTTGTGATAAAAGATTTAACCCATTTTCAATTAAAACTTCTGAGTATGAAAATAACTTGCTAAGTATCATACCGACAGAGAGAAGATTTGAACTTGAGATTTTGAACTAAAAAAAAAATTGTTGTTTTCACTCTCCAAATTCACTCCTTTTATGTAAAATAAATATGTCTTGATGTCCCCCATTTATACTAGCTGTACTACTATCACTGGGACCAAAGCACTCTTTGACTCTCAACATGTCTTAGTTTAAAGACAAAGTCAGCCTTCCTTGATGCTCTGGAAGACCAAACCAAAGCCATTGCCTTCCATCTGGCGCCCACAAGGTGTTGATCAGAAGCATCTCTGATTGGCTGGAACCATCTTCTTTCTGTAAAGGAAATTCAGACTTCACTGGGTGTGCTCACGCACACACACACACACACATTTTCCTTCTTCAAGGGTTTGTGAGTGTCATGATCTCACAAACCAAAGAGTGATGGAGACACCCTGAGCCCTCCTAGATGCAGTCGAACCCCTAAACCCTTTCTATGATGCTTGATCTGAACCTTAAAGCACCTGGCCCATATGTTTTAGGTAGAATTTTATTAGGTAGATTGCAAATAACAAAATTGGTCTCTCTCTCTCTTTTTTTTTTCTTCAAAATCTGCATTCCATTATAGGATCCCCCAACAATCTGGTTGGTATTTTTTTTTTTATTTTTTATTGTTATGTTAATCACCATACATTACATCATTAGTTTTAGATGTAGTGTTCCATGATTCATTCTTTGTGCATAACACCCAGTGCTCCATGCAGAACGTGCCCTCCTCAATACCCATCACCAGGCTAACCCATCCTCCCAACCCCCTCCCCTCCAGAACCCTCAGTTTGTTTTCCAGAGTCCATCATCTCTCATCGTTCATCTCCCCCTCCGATTTCCCCCTCCTCATTCTTCTCCTCCTGCTATCTTCTTCTTCTTTTTTTTTTTTTCCTTATACTATATTGCATTATTTGTTTCAGAGGTACAGATCTGAGATTCAACAGTCTTGCACAATTCACAGTGCTTACCAGAGCATATACCCTCCCCAGTGTCTATCACCCAGTCACTCCATCCCTCCCACCCCACTCCCCACTCTAGCAACCCTTAGTTTGTTTCCTGAGAGTAAGAATTCCTCATATCAGTGAGGTCATACGATACATGTGTTACTCTGTTTGACTTATTTCGCTCAGCATAATACCCTCCAGTTCCATCCACATTGTTGCAAATGGCAAGATCTCATTCCTTTTGATGGCTGCATAATATTCCATTGTGTATATATACCACTTCTTTATCCATTCATCTGTCGATGCACATCTTGGCTCTTTCCACAGTTTGGCTATTGTGGACATTGCTGCTATAAACAGCAGGGTGCACGTACCCCTTCGGATCCCTACATTTGTATCTTTGGGGTAAATACCCAGTAGTGCAATTGCTGGATCATATGGTAGCTCTATTTTCAACCTTTTGAGGAACCTCCATACTGTTTTCCAGAGTGGCTGCACCAGCTTGCATTCCCACCAACAGTGTAGGAGGGTTCCCCTTTCTCTGCATCCCCGCCAACATCTGTCATTTCCTGACTTGTTAATTTTAGCCATTCTGACTGGTGTGAGGTGGTATCTCATGGAGGTTTTGATTTGGATTTCCCTGATGCCGAGCGATGTTGAGCACTTTTTCATGTGTCTGTTGGCCATTTGGATGTCTTCTTTGGAAAAATGTCTGTTCGTGTCTTCTGCCCATTTCTTGATTAGATTCTTTGTTCTTTGGGTGTTGGAGTTTGATAAGTTCTTTATAGATTTTGGATACTAGCCCTTTATCTGATATGTCATTTGCAAATATCTTCTCCCATTCTGTCGGTTGTCTTTCGGTTTTGTTGATTGTTTCCTTTGCTTTGCAAAAGCTTTTTATCTTGATGAAGTCCCAATAGTTCATTTTTGCCCTTGCTTCCCTTGCCTTTGGTGATGTTTCTAGGAAGAAGTTGCTGTGACCGAGGTCGAAGAGGTTGCTGCCTGTGTTCTCCTCTAGGATTTTGATGGACTCCTGTCTCACATTGAGGTCTTTCAACCATTTGGAGTCTATTTTTGTGTGTGGTGTAAGGAAATGGTCCAGTTTCATTCTTCTGCATGTGGCTATCCAATTTTCCCAACACCATTTGTTGAAGAGACTGTCTTTGTTCCATTGGACATTCTTTCCTGCTTTGTCAAAGATGAGTTGACCATAGAGTTGAGGGTCCATTTCTGGGCTCTCTATTCTGTTCCATTGATCTATGTGTCTGTTTTTGTGCCAGTACCATACTGTCTTTTCGATGACAGCTTTGTAATAGAGCTGGAAGTCCGGAATTGTGATGCCGCCAGCTTTGCTTTTCCTTTTCAACATTCCTCTGGCTATTCGGGGTCTTTTCTGGTTCCATACACATTTTAGGATTATTTGTTCCATTTCTTTGAAAAAAGTGGATGGTATTTTGATGGGGATTGCATTGAATGTGTAGATTGCTCTAGGTAGCATTGACGTCTTCACAATATTTGTTCTTCTAATCCATGAGCATGGAACGTTTTTCCATTTCTTTGTGTCTTCCTCAATTTCTTTCATGAGTATTTAATAGTTTTCTGAGTACAGATCCTTTGCCTCTTTGGTTAGATTTATTCCTAGGTATCATACGGTTTTGGGTGCAATTGTAAATGGGATCGACTCCTTAATTTCTCTTTCTTCTGTGTTGTTGTTGGTGTATAGGAATGCCACTGACTTCTGTGCATTGATTTTATATCCTGCCACTTGACTGAATTCCTGTATGAGTTCTAGCAGTTTTGGGGTGGAGTCTTTTGGGTTTTCCACATAAAGTATCATATCATCTGCAAAGAGTGAGAGTTTGACTTCTTCTTTGTCGATTTGGATGCCTTTGATTTCTTTTTGTTTTCTGATTGCTGTGGCTAGGACTTCTAATACTATGATGAATAGCAGTGGTGATAGTGGACATCCCTGCCACGTTCCTGACCTTAGGGGGAAAGCTCTCAGTTTTTCCCTATTGAGAATGATATTCACTGTATGTTTTTCATAGATGGCTTTTATGATATTGAGGTATGTACCTTCTACGCCTATACTCTGAAGAGTTTTGATCAAGAAAGGATGCTGTACTTTGTCAAATGCTTTTCTGCATCTGTTGAGACGATCATATGGTTCTTGTTCTTTCTTTTGTTAATGTATTGTATCACGTTGATTGATTTGCAGGATTTGAACCAACCTGGCAGCCCAGGGATAAATCCCACTTGGTCGTGGTGAATAATCCTTTTAATGTACTGTTGGATCCTATTGGCTAGTATTTTGGTGAGAAATTTTGCATCCATGTTCGTCAGGGATATTGGTGTGTAATTCTCCTTTTTGATGGGGTCTTTGTCTGGTTTTGGGATCAAGGTAATGGTGGCCTCATAAAATGAGTTTGGAAGTTTTCCTTCCATTTCTATTTTTTGGAACAGTTTCAGAAGAATAGGTATTCATTCTTCTTGAAATGTTTGGTAGAATTCCCCTGGGAAGCCATCTGGCCCTGGGCTTTTGTTTGTTGGGAGATTTTTGATGACTGCTTCAATTTCCTTAGTGGTTATAGGTCTGTTCAGGTTTTCTATTTCTTCCTGGTTCAGTTTTGGTAGTTGATACATCTCTAGGAATGCATCCATGTCCTCCAGGTTATCTAATTTGCTGGCATAGAGTGGCTCATAATAGGTTCTTATAATTGTTTTAATTCTTTGGTGTTGGTTGTGATCTCTCCTCTTTTGTTCGTGTTTTGTTGATTTGGGTCATTTCTCTTTTCTTTTTGATAAGTCTGGCCAGGGGTTGATCAATCTTGTTAATTCTTTCAAAGAACCAGCTCCTAGTTTCGTTGATCTGTTCTACTGTTCTTTTGGTTTCTATTTCATTGATTTCTGCTCGGATCTTTATTATTTCTCTTCTCCTGCTGGGTTTAGGCTTTATTTGCTGTTCTTTCTCCAGCTCCTTTAGGTGGAGGGTTAGGTTGTGTACTTGAGACCTTTCTTGTTTCTTGAGAAAGACTTGTATTGCTATATACTTTCATCTTAGGACTGCCTTTGCTGCATCCCGAAGATTTTGAATAGTTGTGTTTTCATTTTCATTGGTTTCTATGAATTTTTTAAATTCTTCTTTAATTTCCTGGTTGACCCATTCATTCTTCCGTAGGATGCTCTTTAGCCTCCATGTATTTGAGTTCTTTCCGACTTTCCTCTTGTGATTGAGTTCTAGTTTCAAAGCATTGTGGTCTGAAAATAGGCAGGGAATGATCCCAATCTTTTGGTACTGGTTGAAACCTGATTTGTGCCCTAGGATGTGATCGATTCTGGGGAATATTCCATGGGCACTAGAGAAGAATGTGTATTCCGTTGCTTTGGGATAGAGTATTCTGAATATGTCTTTTAAGTCAATTTGGTCCAGTGTGTCATTTAAGGTCTTTATTTCCTTTTTGATCTTTTGCTTAGATGATCTGTCCATTTCAGTGAGGGGGGTGTTAAAGTCCCCCACTATTATTGTATTTTTGTCAATGTGTTTCTTTGCTTTTGTTATTAATTGCCTTATATAATTGGCTGCTCCCATGTTAGGGGCATAGATATGTACAATTGTTAGATCTTCTTGTTGGATAGACCCTTTAAGTAGGATATAGTGTCCTTCCTCATCTCTTATTACAGTCTTTGGTTTAAAATCTAGTTTGTCTTATATAAGGATTGCCACCCCAGCTTTCTTTTGGTGTCCATTAGCATGGTAAATGGTTCCCCCCCACTTTCAATCTGGGGGTGTCTTTGGGTCTAAAATGAGTCTCTTGCAGACAGCATATCGATGGGTCTTGTTTTTTAATCCAATCTGATAGCCTGTGTCTTTTGATTGGGGCATTTAGCCCATTTACATTCAGCGTAACTATTGAAAGATAGGAATTTAGTGCCATTGTATTGCCTGTAAGGTGACTGTTACCGTATATTGTCTGTGTTCCTTTCTGGTCTATGTTACTTTTAGGCTCTCTCTTTGCTTAGAGGACCCCTTTCAATATTTCTTGTAGGGCTGGTTTCGTGTTTGCAAATTCCTTTAGCTTTTGTTTGTCTTCAAAACTTTTTATCTCTCCTTCAATTTTCAATGACAGCCTAGCTGGATATAGTATTCTTGGCTGCATATTTTTCTCGTTTAGTGCTCTGAATATATCCTGCCAGTCCTTTCTGGCCTGCCAGGTCTCTGTGGATAGGTCTGTTGCCAATCTAATGTTTCTACCATTGTAGGTTACATATCTCTTCTCCCAAGCTGCTTTCAGGATTTTCTCTTTCTCTCTGAGACTCATAAGTTTTACTATTAGATGTCGGGGTGTTGACCTATTTTTATTGATTTTGAGAGGGGTTCTCTGTGCTTCCTGGATTTTGATGCCTGTTTCCTTCCCCAAATTAGGGAAGTTCTCTGCTATAATTTGCTCCATTATACCTTCTGCCCCTCTCTCTTTCTTCTTCTTCTGGGATCCCAATTATTCTAATATTGTTTCATCTTATGGTATTGCTTATCTCTCGAAATCTGCCCTCGTGATCCAGTAGTTGTTTATCTCTCTTTTTCTCGGCTTCTTTATTTTCCATCATTTGGTCTTCTATATCACTGATTCCCTCTTCTGCCTCATTTATCCTAGCACTTAGTGCCCCCATATTTGATTGCACCTCATTAATAGCCTTTTTGATTTCGACTTGGTTAGATTTTAGTTCTTTTATTTCTCCAGAAAGCGTTTCTCTAATAACTTCCATGCTTTTTTCAAGCCCAGCTAGCATCTTTAAAGTGATGATTCTGAACTCTAGATCCGACATCGTACTAATGTCCGTATTGAGTAGGTCCCTGGCAGTCGGTACTACCTCTTGTTTTTTTGTTGAGGTGATTTTTTCCATCTTGTCATTTTGTCCAGAAGAGAATAGATTAATGAGAGAACAAAATGCTAACAGGGTAACAATGTCCCTAGAAAATATACTCTAAACAAGTCAGAAAATACCTGAGGCAGTGGGAAAAGAAAGGGAAAGAGAGAAAAAAGAAAAAGAAAAAAAAAAAGATAAAGACAAAAACAAACAAAAACAGAACAAAAAAAACCATTATGATCAAATATGATCAGGCTGGTACATAGATCAGTGCCACACAGTAGATTTTGGGTGTATTTTGGTCTGTTAGAAGAAAGTGCCTCCCAAAATTTTAAAGAAAGAAAAACTTATATATGTACAAAAATAAGGGTTGATATGATGAAGGGATGGAATATGAATGTAAAGATGAAAATTATTTAAAAAATTTTATAAAAGGAATTGATAACAAGTTGTTTGAAAAAAGAAAGAAGAGGATTTAAAAAAAAAAGAAAAAAAAAGGGAGAGAATGTGATGAGGCAGGGGCGTAGGAAAAAAACATACACTAGAGATTTAGGGTATATTTTGATCTGTTAGAAGAAACTATCTCAAAATTTTAAAGAGAGAACAACTTATATATATATGCCATCAATATGGGTAACTGCTATGAAGGGATAGAATATGACTCTAAAAATGAAAAATAAAAATGTTTTTTTAAAAAGGGATTGTTAAGATGTTGGTTGAGAAAGGGAAAAAGAAAAATTCAAGAAAAATAAATAAAAGACAGTTAAAAAAAATTAACTTTGAAAGACTAAAGAATCATGGTAAAAAAGCCATGGATTCTATGTGCAGTATTCCCCTAGTGCTGGAGTTCTGCCGTTCTCAATGATGGGTAAACTTGGTCTTTGCCGACTGTTCTTGCTGATCTTCTGGGGGAGGGGCCTGTGGCCGTGGGTCCCAAATGTCTTTGCTGGAGGCGGAATCACCCCGCCCTTGCCGGTCCCGGCTAAGTAATCTGCTAAGGTTTGCTCTCAGGAGCTTTTTTTCCCTGCAAGCTTTCCATACAGCTTTGGAGGCTGAGAGTGAAAATGGTGGCCTCCCAATCTCCACCCCAAAGGAGCCGAGAACTAGGGGCCCTGCTCCTCAGTGAGCCCCCAGAGAAAAGCAGTCAGTCACTCCCGTCTCCCTGGTCTCCGGCCGCACTCCATGCTCTCCCAGCCTGTGACCGAGCATTTCTATCTCTGGCACCCGACCCCGTGTGGAGTCTCCAAACCCAGCAGATCCCTGCAGTTCGCTCCTGCGCCTCTCCTCCCGGGGGAGGAAGGTGAGTCTCCCCAGATCTTCCGCTTGTTGGGTCCCTGCTGGAGGAGCAGTGGCCCAACTGTGCCGCGGATCACGGTTTATGGCAATCCCAAGCTGAGAGCCCACGCCTCGGCTCCGTCTCTGTAGCCGGCTTCCCCGCTCCAATACCTGGGAGCTCTGCCACACTCAGGCACCCCCAGACTTTCTTTGACCCCAAGGGTCCTGAGACCACACTGTCCTGTGAGGGTTCCACCCCCCGCTTAGCCACCGGAGTGACGTCCCTCAGGGGAGCAGACTTCTAAAAGTTCCGATTTTGTGCTCCACGGCTCTATCACTTGCCAGAAGTGGCCGATGGAGGCCCCTCTCCCGCCGTCTATCCTCCCAAGTATCGCCTCGGATTCACTTCTCCGCACATCCTACCTTCCAGAAAGTGGTCGCTTTTCTGTTCAGACAGTTGTTGCTCTTCTTTTCTTTGATCTCCTGTTGAGTTTGTAGGTGTTCAGAATGGTTTGATCCCTATCCAGCTGAATTCCTGAGACCAGATGAAATCCAGGTCTCCTACTCCTCCGCCATCTTGCTCCGCCCCCCAAAATTGGTCTCTCTTAAACCAATTTAAACCAGCAGAGGAATTTAACATCACATAACTGGGAAGCTCAAAGAGGTGGTCTGCTTGGGCCAGTTTGGAACCAGAGCCTCCAACAATGTCCTTAGTTCATTTGATTCCCTCCCTCCCTCCCCTCCACCTCTCTCCCTCCTTATCTCTCTCCCTCTCTTTCTCCAGTATGTGCTTGCTCTTTTTCCTGTGTGGCGTCCATTATTCTTCTCAAGTAGTCTCATTTACTGCAGTGACCAACAAGCAACTCCAGGCTTAGCTTATACCAACTATAGTATCTCTCTTTACCGCTAGTACCAGCAAAAGCTCTGGGGCCAGATTCTTAAGGAGATGATGTGGGTCACATGCTCATTTCTGAACCAAACTTTGTGGTCAGTAATAGAGAACATTCTGATTTGCCAGGCTTATCATCGTGTGTTCATCCTTGGGTCTATAAACGGATAGTATTTCTAACCCAAAGACATAGCCAAGGAGTGGGAGAATGGTTCCTCTCCAGAAGAAGTTAAGAATGGGGAAGAGGATGGGTGCTGGGAAGTTAAACACTGGTCATGCATGTTCTGCTTCGTTGCTCAAGTTAAAAATCATACAACTAAGTGGGGTGGAGTTTGTGTAATTAGAGAGGTGTTATTTTTCCACAAATGAAGCAAATTGATACCCATAGTAGTCAGTTATATTTTAGGAAAAAATAGGTATTTCCATGCTTTTGCAGATTTATGGCTCTAGCTTTTCTGTCCCACTTGTTCTAAATACCTAGCACATGTCTCTCCAGCTTGGCACACACTTGACTTTCTTTTTTTGGATATGATTCCCCCTCACTCTTTGCCTTTAAGCGCTGAGGCTATGGTTAAGAGATACTCCTTTTCTATTTTGCCTTATGGGGTTTGTAGAGACCAGCTGTGTATGTCTGCTTCTGCAGGACACCAGGAACAATGGCAGAGTCAAGGTGTTGTGTTTACTAATGCCTGGGACTGCTCATCTTGGTCTCACCCTGTACCTCCTACCAGCTTCTCGTACAATACACCTCCCCTGTTGTAGGCAAATAGTGAATATCATAAGCCTTTTGAACAGCACATATCTATTCTTAGACTTTAGTATGCTCTCTTAATAAAAGAAACAATTGAAAAGAACATGCATTTTCTTAGGAACAGTGCTTCATTTTGCAGGAAAAAAATCACGCCATCAGGAATTCAGATTTTTTTTCTGCAAGAGAAATAAACAATTCAAACTGGCTTGATTTAGTGCCTCCATTGCACTGGATCCATTTTCTCTAGAGTGAATTGCAAAGGGTTCCTCGTCTCAGAGGATAGTCTGTTGACTGAGGCACAAAGAGAAAACCATGAGTTGGCAGATGTTCTTAATCAGGGGTGAATATCAGAATTATACAGGGAACTTTTCGAAATTTACATACCTGGGTGTGGTGCCCCCAAGCTGAGGAGGTCTGGCGGGAGTCCTGAGTACCGCTGACTTGTAAGGTTCTTTTCAAGTGATTTTTGGAGGACATGCCTCATTAAGTCTGGATACTGTTTTTGAAGGTGTTCCAGCCAGAATGGCTCCAAGATCCCTTGAGCCCTTTCCAACTCCACATATGTGAGTAAGTAGTGAGCTGTTCCCTTCAAACATCACTCCTTGAAGGAATGATGCAAACA
This sequence comes from Mirounga leonina, assembly GCF_011800145.1. NCBI lineage: Eukaryota > Metazoa > Chordata > Mammalia > Carnivora > Phocidae > Mirounga > Mirounga leonina. The sequence goes on along the minus strand of NW_023270380.1, from coordinate 17,549,692 downwards.
TCGGGATTCCTCAGTATTTTCGCAGTATTGACTTTGTGGGGATGAAATACAGGAAACCGTGCAGGTAAATAAGAGTGGTAGTTAGCTCTTCTATTGGTTATGTTGAGGGCTAACTCATGGAGTTTGTTTTTGTTGCAGTTTTACATTTAGATCTACTGTATTTCCCAAACATTACTACTGTTACGGTTGTTTGTATGCGAGGCAGGAGACCATAGTGAAAAGTCACTAAAATGCCACCATTGTCCAGGGGAGTTAGAAACACCTGTAATTGGAATTCATACCTCCTCCTTCTCCTTTTTCTCCCTTTGATTTAAAAGTGGCAGAAACCCAATTGAGACAGAATGGAAATTTATTAACACATGTAACTCAGTACAACCAGGGTCAGGGGAACCAATAATGTGCTGTCTCTCCCTGTCTCCTGAACTGTATATGAAGGGGGAGGAGGGGGACAATGGCTACGGTCAACTTCAAGTTTGCATTATGCCAGTGGACCAATCTCAGAGAAGAGACAGTCTTCTTTCCCAAGCAGGCGTCAGAAAGGAGAACAGGCTCTGCTCATGTGTGCGTGTGTCTGTGAGTTAGGAGTTGCTCCTAACAGAAGGAGAGGACAGGCGCCGAGTGTACCGAATCCACAAATCCACGGCGCACATTCTGAGCACTGACTGTCCCAACTAAGAATGTGCTTTTCATTGACGCTCAGACCCAGAAGTGAGAATTCCTCAGCAAGAACTTCGTTCTCGGGGGTGGTATATCAGAAAGCCTACAGAACTCACAGAAAAATATTGGCTTAATTTTATTTTTAAGAGAAGATCTTATGGACACTAAAATAAAATATAGAAATCAAATACTTCATTTAGTCGTATTAAGGGTATATCCAAGGGGTTTGTTTTTATTACAGTTTTCCATTTGTTGCCAACGTAGCCCCAGATGACGCAGTGTTCGGTGCTGGTTTCTGACCTGAGATGGGGCAGTAACGTCAGCATCGTGCAGCCCAGCTCCGGCTGTCCCATCCCTGAACCGAAAGCCCCTGCCCACAGGAAGCTTCCTTCATTGTCCCTTCTTCTCTTCCTCCTGCATCTTGAAATCTCCCCTCTTCCGTATGTGCAAACAAACTTACCCTTCCTCACATAGCAAGTAGAACACAGTTGCTTCACATTTTCCACTCCTGGACATGACACACAAACGTGACCTCACCTTTCTAGTCGTTATTTAAAAAATATTCTAAAAATCTTTGAACTAAAGTTGACTTTCAGGCTTGCAATCAAAGGAGATGTGCTAGCTTATTTCTCGCTATTTCTTCTTGAAAACTTCTTATGGCTATAATGGCTCAAATCCCAGTGGAATAGCATTGTTTTACCGGAACAATATGTAACTTAACTCTCATTGAATGAAGGACCTGAACAAACAGGTCTTATTCCAGAATAGGATTAGAATGCCTGAGGTTAATTCCTGCTTCTGCTTTTTAGGAGCTATTTTCCTTGGGCAAATCATTTTGTCTCTTTGTCCCTCAGTTTCCTCACCTGTACAATAGTAATGCTATGGTTCTGTTACAGAATTGTTGTGAGAATTACATTAGTAATGAACTGCATTGGTGCAGTGCTTAGAATGGTGCCCGGCATGTAGTAAGTATCAATATGCATTAACTATCATATCTGCTGTCTTACTGCAATTATGATCATTCTCATTACTGTTCGACTGTTGTTAAATTCAATCTGCAAAGAAACCATTTATGTAGCAACAGAAGAATGGAGTTAGTTGGACTGCTTAACCCATCTGCTTATAAAATGTAGAATACGGAGTGGACTGATCAACTGTTGTACAGAAGGGCACAGCTTTTATTTTAAATTTAAAAGAATAAAAATCAAAAGTAAGTCAGAGTCGGATAATAGGAAAAGTGACCAAGTGATGTTAGCTAACAGAAGTTACTGTGTCATCTTCAGTAGTAAGAAGCTTAGCCAGGAAATAACTTTAATTGAATTTTTAAGAAGCCTACAAACTGATGTTTTTGCTTTTGACTATCCGCTAATGTATTGGTACAAAATGTGAGGTTTTTCCCCCCACATATTAGAGTCTGTTGGAATAATGGTGCACCAGGGAATGTGTGAAAACCACAACAGGAATACATCTTGATGACCTCACCGAAGATGACTGGATTTTCACTCGTGGCCTTTCTTGCTACAGGGAGCTGAGATCCTACAGCTACTGCACACATCAATCCAGCCATAATAGGGCCACAATGCAAATACAAGGGATTTCTTTCTTTCTTTTTTTTTTTTTTTGATACAGAGTGGGGGGAATAATTTTTTGAAAGAGATAACATTCGGAGGAATGTTACTTTAAATACAAGACCATTAAAATCACTTTGACTTTACATAAAACCCATTTCTCTCAAAAAATGAAAACATTTATGTCTAAATCCTTTGGCGACATCCATTCATTATGTGGAATATCTTTCCTGCTTTATTTTTGTCATTGTTAATTCTTGATTTTTTTGTTGTTGTTGTTCTATTTCATGTAGGGTTCTAATTCCAGAAACTTGGTTTGGTGGTATGTTTGAAGGCTGGTTGACAGTAAATAATATCATACTTTTAATTGGCAGAAGAAAATTAGTGCACATTTCTGTAAATCAAAGACTTTCACACACATTACAATTACATATGTGTTTGTGTGTGTGTTTCTACATAATATATATTTGTAGAAAAATTGAAAATGTTTTGGATGTCTTAATACCCAGCAATTTTGTATGGTAAAGACAGCATGAACAAAAGGAAATATCCACCATGTATAACACTGAACACACAGCACAGACAGACTTTAAAATACAGCAAAGCACGGAGAATCAAATCTTAAGAGGATTCACAGGAAAAGTTGTTTATCTAATTTTGCCTTATCTGGACACGACTCCATGATGACATGGTGCTCTCATCTTCACATGACAATTCTTGAAATGATTCCTTAATTTGGGATTTTGAGATTATATGAAAATAATTTGTGGAGAGTGTGCTAATAATATATATCATTAAAAACATAACCTAGTTTACAATGACCCACAAGGATATGTACCAAATTTTGGCATCAGCCTTCCATCCTCCTGTCCAAGGGTTTTGTGGTAATCCTTAACCTCTTAACTGAGACAACAGTTCTGATCTGATCTGGTATCATAGACCCCTCTTGTGCATCCCACGTCACGGTATTCAATACCATCCTATGCGTCTGATTCTTTTTTCTAGGTTCCAATTGGAGGCAGAATATAATTGTTGCATCACAGAATTTGGCTGGTTGTTCACAGACATTGATAATTTGTCATACTTCAGAAGACAAATATAAGGGTTTTAGTACAGTGCCTTTTAAAGTCTTGCATAATGTTAGAACAGGTAAAATAATTTTGATTAAAACTCTGATGCAGAGATTCTCTTTTATAGCCTACTGTTTGTGCGAGGATAATTCTCGCTCAGCTTTCACATCCTGTCTCAATTGGATTCCTTCCTCCATCAGCCTGGCCATAATTGGGAGCCTAGAGAGCATGTTCGTTTGCTGCCACTCACGTGTTTCCAGCAAAGTTCTTATCTGTCACCTTCCTGCCGCAAATGGCCCCTACAGAACCGCCAATGATCCAGAGTTTGGAGCAGAACATGGACCACACTGCTCGATTCATCAGGTGCACTGTTGGGAGAAATGGGAATTTGAATCGTTTAAGATCTTATCTATATACTCTGTTTCCTGGCAAAATATACCCAGTACTATCAATCTCTACGATTCTGGGTTTGTTCTTGTTCTTTAAAGCTTTATCTACCAGCATCGTGTGGGGGAAGCTGGGATGCCTGAGTTCGAGGTCACTTCGATGCACTCCTTAATTTAGTTAAGAGATTCCCTCTCTTTTTCTAAATTCCAGTGTTCTCATCTGCAGAATTCGTAATATACGTATTTGCCTAAAGCCAAAGAACAGAGCCGGCCATGTGTAAGGGGACCGCTCAGCTCCACACACTGCCCCCACCCCAGCCTAAGGAAAGGTAGTAATCAAAACAGAGCCCCTGCTTACAGCAGAGAGCACAGGGCATGCCTTACTTTTAGCACCAGTAAAATAAAGCTCAAATAGAAACGACAAAAAAGAAACTCTGCTTGTTAAAAGAAATTTAATTTAAAATTCATTGTAGGTGTCTCCTCTTTCACGATTTTTGTCTTTCCTTCGGCCTGTCAATTCATTATGTTCATGTTACTCTACTTAATATTGATTAAAAATGGAAACTATTATTTTAAAAATTAAACAAAGACTTGCCTATTTAATTTCAGGCTTTCAATTCACTTTTCACCTCTCAAAGTGTGCATTCTCATGCATTAATGATACATTAAAAACAACTGAATTTTCATCCATTTTACATTCTACTTTTAACAGGGTTTTGAAGTCTGTGAAATAGTCTTTAATGTAAGAAAAAAAATTCCAGTCTTTGCACTCCTGGGTGAATGGATTTGACTTAAGTAGGCAGCAATTCTAAGAGTTGTCACTGTCTGATGGCTGGTAGCTGCTTAAAATGCTGGGAGTTGATGACTTTATCCATCCCCTGCTGGGGAGTAGATGCCGACGTTGGCAAGAAAAAAGCCAAATTTTACAGGATCTGTAAGAGGCCCTGAGCACTGAGGTCTTGGGATTTGGAAGCAGAGTCGTGGGGGCCAGACTGTGCCCCGAGTCAGGTGCCTGGCCTGCTGTTGTTGGGCATCAACAGCTGTGCATCTTTGGGGCTCCTACAGAGTAAGGCATTTCTGATAGATAACATCCAAAGCCCACGTCAGCAGCACTGTTCAGTGACGGACGCACTAAGCATCTGCCTTTGCTACCTAAACACAGCTCCCTGCCTCTGGCTGATCCCCAGAATCTCCATGATGCTTTTGCTACATTATTAGTATTGCCAAGATCCGTTACTAAAAATGGGTCTGTAGTGGGGCCTTGGAATCTGAATTTTTTAAAAAACCTTTCCAGAAGCCAACATAGATTTAAAAAAACAAAACAGAACAAAACTTAACTTGACAGAGGCCTGAAATATGTGGTCTATCCTATGCTTCAGTGATGCTTTTTTAAAAAAAAATAATTCTAAAATTAATATATGAAGTTATAGAAATATAGAAAAGTTACAAAATATGTTAAGAAAAAATCCCAAATCATTCATAGCATCAAAGCATAATATAACTATTAATATTTTTATTAATGTTTTATTTTTTAAAATGCCCTATTACATAAAGAATATATTATATGCATATCATAAAAATAAGTTCATATATTATGCTGTTGTTTTAAGATACGGTAGCATTTTCTCATGCCATTACAAATTCTTTGAAAATATTTTGCAATGATGACAGTTTTCATAATACAGAATTTATGTGCTAAGTACAATTTGTCTTCTCATTTTAGATTTTTGTAATTATGTAAAGGACTGTGACAAATACTTCTGTCCATCGATGTTGGTCCACATTTTCCTCATTTCCTGGAGTAGGAAGTTAAAGACTCACACTGCAGCCGAGAACCATGTGGATGTGGACGACAGCCAGACCCTGCCCTGAGTCTAGAAGGTCTGAGGGAAAGGACAAGGTCGTGTCGGGAGGTATGTGAGCACAGCTAATAGCATCCTAGATTCTCCTTTAGACAGAACACGACGAGAAGGTGCAAGTCCTCAGCAGGGCTATACTCCATGGGTAAAAATGTCACAGCGAGGTAAAGAGGAACTGTGTAAAATATCTTTCTTTCTCCCTTCCCCTCACCGGCTCTTTGCACATGGATGGGCATTCTCAGAAATTTGTTGAATGCTCGGTTAAGAAAGGCTAATGTTTGGTGAATGCTAGTTTGAAGTGTATTTGATTATGTTTTTCTGAGACAGGTTATTTCAGTAACTCCAGCAGTATATTTGATAAATTCAGGTGCATAATTGAAAATATTTGATCTGTATCTTTTATATGGAAAGGAAAACCACTTCTGAATATCGAACAGACAACCTTGAGTTGGTACTTCTGAAATAAGCTTGAGACCGGCTGTCTTTCTTAATTTTTGTAAATGCGGTTTTTATTTATTTTATTCTCTCAATGGTTTGGTTTCTTTTTTTTTTTTTTTAAGATTTTATTTATTTATTTGACAGAGAGAGACACAGCGAGAGAGGGAACACAAGCAGGGGGAGTGGGAGAGGGAGAAGCAGGCTTCCCGCAGAGCAGGGAGCCCGACGTGGGGCTGGATCCCAGGACCCCGGGATCATGACCTGAGCCGAAGGCAGACGCTTAATGACTGAGCCACCCAGGCACCCCTCAATGGTTTGGTTTCTGAAGACCTTTACAAGCTGTTTCAGTGCTTCTCTGACAAGGGATTGACTAGTGAACCCGTGACTCTACATTGAGGGGAGGCTGCCCATCCTACCCAGGACTAGACTAAAAGTCACTCTGGAAGAACTCATTTTAGTGGTTGGTTCTTAAGGACAATTTCTAGGCAGTGAAGTTTGTTTGACTGGAAAATACAACCGTCAGGGTGAGAAACGAGTAAAAGTGAAATGGGGATAAATATTAAATCGGCACGTGTCTCTTGTGCAAGATAGGCTAGATTGACGATAGTCTCCCTTCATCTCCTGGGAAGGGCTTCAGGCTCCAGCTGGCGTGAGCCTCACCTACAGCCGTGTGTGTGGCTGCTCTACACAGAGAAGGTGGTCCTGGATGGACCGTCCGTTTGCAGCCTTTGGGAATTACAAGTCCGAGCTGGGCTCCAAGGACAGCATGCTGAAAACACCAGCCTTCTGACGATGAGACAGGATTTGGAACCCAGAAGGCCATCAGTCTTCCACTAAGACTTACCGGGTAACAGGCAACAAATCGTTCTCAGCAAGGCAGCTCATTGCTCCGACGTGTGGTTTTGTCATTGTCCCCCCTCTGCAATCCCCTTGGCAGGGAAAGAGCCTGAACACACGCTGTAAGGAGAGCAGCCCGAGATCCTCACTAACGCCTGGGCACTGCTAATGGTATGTGCATTACCTGGACAAATAAATACAATTTCCAGTATTTTAATTATGCACTTAAAAATTCATGAAACACTTCCTCATGTCACACTTCAGAAGAGTCTAGAGAATCCACATATCTTGCCTAAGGCCGAATAGCTATTGTGGGCCCTTGTCCTTGCTGTGATTTTGGTGCCTGCAACTGTTTGTGCTCACACTGCAGACAGACGCAGGGCTGGCTGGTGGGTTTTCAATTTGCTAGGGTGTCAAATCCTTCAGAGCATCGTTCTTAGCCTCCCGGACCCACATCTACTTTCGTTATCAACTCTTCTTGTTTTGCAGAAAACCATTGTTTCTTCTCTTTCCGAGTAATGAAGAAGTGAGCAGTTACAGGACAGAAATTTAGAGCTTAAACCCAGAGCAAAAGTTAGCGTTGTTCTCATCACGACACTTAATCCAATTTCTCAACCTGGTTCAAACTTCTTAGCAGGTTCTGTTTTTTTTAAAATATATTCTCAAGGATATTTTATGATCTGTGGCTTTTAAAGATAAAATTCTGTTTTAATTAATGCATCTTATCTTTATATATATTTTGCAAGTGCCATGTATCTACAAATTGTGTGATATTAAGTTAGAGTCTGTTATCACGAGGCCCAAAATCTCTCTTAGTAAATTAAGTACTTAGAAAAATACATTAAGCATATCAGGGCTCATGAAGTTTCTATTTAACTCTCCTTTCCTTTTTTTATAAAACAAGAAAATGGCTAAATATATTCCTAGCAACAAAGATCTTACACAGAATAACTTGGACATTGAGAAAAATAGAGATTATTATTATGCTGCCTATTATAACAGTTTCGTGTTAAGCAATCATCACAAAAATCTGAATAATTATATGCAAATAATGAAAATTAGTATATCCTACAGCATCACTTTTGAGTCACACTAAAGCGCCTCCTGTTTCTGAATAGGCCCCACCTCATCCTCTTCAAGCCCCCCCCAGGGGCTCCAGCCCTTTTCCCAGGTCCTCTCCCCCCACATTGTCCCACTAACTCACTGACTGGATGATTCTACTCAAGCTTTTAGCCTCAGCAACAATTCAGCCCCTGTAAGGGGTCATAGGAATCCCATTTCACTGCCTGGGATGATTTCACCAAAAGAGATGTCAGGTCACTGTATGAAACATTTAAAGAGAGAAAACTGAATACATGGAGGCAAATGTAATGTTACAGGAGTGGAAGATTTAGTATCACCAAAAAAAATTTGCTTTCCCAAATTTGATCTGTTAACTAGATGGAATTCCAAGCAAAATCTCATGTCTTTTTTTTTTTTCCCCAGAAAAATTGAAAGGCTAATTTTTAGATTTATATAAAATATAGAAATAATAGTTAAGGTAATTTTGAAGAAGAAAAAAAAGTTGTAGCACTTAAAATACCCAATATAAAGTTTTATGATAAACCTATGGTAATAAAAGTGCTATGGTAATTGCACTAGGATGGAAACATAGACCAGAGGGACAGAATAAAGTCCAGAATTGATGTTGTATATATGCGGACATGTGATTTGTTATGATGGTCATTCTGAAGAACACAGTGAGAAAAGGACAGTCTAATCAATGTCCTGTATAAAATATGAACACTAACCTCTTCTTTATATCATAAGCAAAAACCAATTCTATGTAGTTTTTAGATTTAAATTTTTTTTTTAAATCTACAAAGTTTCATGACCTTGAGAATAGGCCAAGATTTCCCAAACAAGGTACAAAATGGCAATAACTGTAAATAAAACCACTGATAAAGTGCATTAAAATTAGTATATTCGTTCATCAGAAGACACAATTTAGGGTCTGAAAGAAACAATCTACAGAGCTTGAAAAGATATTTGTAATACTGAGTATAATTCACAAAGGACTTGTATCAATTATATGAAAAAGACTTCTAGAAATCAGTAAGAAGACAGACAACCTGATAGACAATGGACACGAGCCGAGGATGAGCCCCTCATAGAAAAGGTGGTCTAAATCAGCAGTAAATGCATGCACAGCTGCTCAACCTCATTAAAACCAGGGAGGCAGAGTGAAGTCTCAGTCCTACACCTGCAATAGTCCTACACCTACACACACACCTACACCTACACCTGTCAGAGTGGGTGAACTCAGGTGCACTGACAACACTCAGTTTGGGCAAGGCTTTGTAGCTAGGGGAATGTTCACATGCCGCTGGGGGAGGTGCACGTCTTAATGTGTGGACTTAGGAAAATTATATGTGGCTCCTGAATAAAGCTAAAAACACGGCTCAGCTTTCTACCACTATGTATGTTTCCACAGATTTGCAGATGCCACAATTATCGCCATGAAGTTGTTCAGTTTTTCATCATTATTTTGTAATGTCATAAGGATCTGTTGTGATGTCCCCTCTTTGATTCCTGATGGTTTCCCCTTCCTCCCCCCTCCCCCCTCCTCTTGTTCTTCCTCCTCCTCCTCTTCCTCCTGCTGTTCCTCCTGCTGCTCCTTCCTCTCTTCCTCCTCCTCCCCTCCTTCCTGCTCCTCCTCCTCCTCCTTCTTCTCCTCCTCCTCTTCCTTTGTCTTCTTCTTCTTCCTCTGTCTCTCTCTTTCTATCTCTCCTCCAGTATTTTTCAGTAACTGCTCTACTCTAAGCCTTTACAGAGCCTCCTGTCTACTGTCTCTGTCCTCCCTGGTTTAGCTCTTTATTATACAGATCCAGGTAGCTTCTGCCTTCTTCAGTATTCCTTTCCCCCTATTCCCAGGTATCTCAGAATCACAAAAACTTGAGGGCCTTAACCTGAAAGCAAGAAGCCTCCTCAGAAATCATAGAATTACAAACATTCACAGTTGAGTGTCTTTTTATCCCTGTCATAGTTAGACTATAATTCCAAGTGTTCCTAGTAAAATTTACGTATGGAAAGAATAACAAAAGACACTACTATTCATCAATGTGTCGTGATTTAAATTTTCAGACACATTTGGGAAATAGAATCTGCAGGGAGAGGGAGAAGAAAAACGAATTATAAAAGCTTTAATGAGGAGACTGTCATTTTTCATGGAGGTGAGAATAGTGCAGGACTCCAATGTACATAAAAAGAACAGATCTGGTATTTGATAAATGGTCAAGAGGACTCGGTAAGGAAAAGGGACACATTTTATTTTCCATCTTGCCCTGTGCTAAATTGTTTGTTCCTTACCTCTAGACTTATAAAGAGAAAACTATTCTGCAAGCCTTAGCTCACTTTATTTGAGGTCTGATTACTCAGAAGAGAGGACAAGAAATTAGGTGACATAGCTATTAAGTCAATGAAATAGTGTTGGAACATAGACTATCACAGAAAAGTCTACATTTATGAAAGTGTTCATTTAAAATTTTTCTATTGTAAAACTGGCTTTGTTAGTATAATATTTAAGAAAAATGTTTTGATTTTCTTTCTCTTTCATTATATTCCTTATTTTCTCATAACTTAGAAATATTCAGGATCCCTAAATCAAGAAACTTCTTGTCATGGCACAGTAATTGCTCATCAATACTTATTCTTAATAGCTGCAGCATCCACTCATGGCCCTTTCAACATGTGCCCATCCATTCATGACTCATTCAATTAGGTCAAGTATCTGAGTCTGAAACACACTAGAATGAAGCCATACTAGAAATTCAATATTTCTACTATACAGTAATTTCCCCCAGAAATGGAAACAGGCACGCGGAGGTTGTGTTACAAGCCTTGAAGGAGGTGTGCATTGGTGGGGAGAGAGGAGAATTAAAACATGCACTCAAAGTAATGATCACGATGTGCTAACATGACAGCTAATATCCCATGGGGAAAAACATTAAATGTCTTCATAATCCTACAGTGCACATGATTAACAGCTTTGAATGTCAGCGTTCTCCTAGACCAAGATCAGCAATGTAAATCTAGAGTAATTTCAGAAGATCTCCACCACAAGCAATGGCAAAGTCTCAAGAGGATTTTATATTACTTCGCATGGTGAAAGACATCAGAGAGAACTTCAATAATCTCAAGGTTGGAGTTGAAGAATTTTAAATAAAAAAATTTTTAAAAACAAAAGGAACGTGTGAATAAACTTTCTAGGTAAATAACTTCTTCAAGGACTGTTAGTTCTTTTTTTTTTTTTAAGATTTTATTTATTTATTTGAGAGAGAGAGAATGAGAGAGAGCACATGAGAGAGGGGAGGGCCAGAGGGAGAAGCAGACTCCCCGCCGAGCAGGAAGCCTGATGCGGGACTCGATCCAGGGACTCCAGGATCATGACCTGAGCCGAAGGCAGTCGCCCAACCAACTGAGCCACCCAGGCGCCCCAAGGACTGTTAGTTCTATTAGCATTATATATTGCATCTATTAGCATAATCAACATTGGGATCCAGTTTTATAATATGATATATGAAATCATTTATTTACTCTTTACAAATGCATTTACTGTACAGTTACCATGGGCAAGTTTTTTGTTTGATGAGGTGAATATAAAGATTCATGAAATACATTTTATGCTGTCAGTTCATAGTCTATTATATTGGTTTACAGTTTTGTTATCATCCCACAACTGTGGGAGAGACTCAGGACTCGTGGAGGATGAGGGTCCAGAGAAAGTAGGGAGCCTGGTGCTCATCTTACCTGACAGCATTTCTCCTAGCAGATACCAGCTGACATTCACTGTGTGCCAGATAGTTTGCTAAGTACTCCCTCTACTTAACCTCGTTTAACCCCCGTAACAGCCTTATAAGGTCGGTACCATTATTTCTGCCACTTTAAAAATGAGTGCACTGAAGATCAGAAAAGGTCCATAATTTCCCTAATAACTGTAGTTATTAAGAGAAACTAGGATTCAGATCCTTTCAGGGTGTGTCCAGAGTCAGTACTCCTAACCATCAGTGTTGTACTTCGTCAATTAAAATGGCAAGGAAGAAGCCCGTGCACTTTCTTTTATTAGGAACTGTGGAGAGACATCAGTCTGTGCATTTGCTCAAACCTGAGATCTCCCTTTTCATGTTTCTCTTTCTAATTTAGTTCCTACCAGCTGCTTATACCAATTCTAACTCTACTGGCACAGAATTATTCATAGGGAATTGTTGGCTCACACTGGCTCTGCCTGAACCCCAGAGTGAGATGAGGACCGTCACATTTCAGGAGCTTTTATAACACAGGAAATTAGAAAGAAAAAATAATAATTGCTTAAGAGGCTGAACTTATTCTTTTAAGGAAAAGAATGCATATTTTACCTCTTTATTCTTAAATAATGTATTTTTTAATTTAGTATTTCTGATATCGGTACCTATTTTTATTGCCATTAGGCTTAATTTTCCTCAACTAGTCTAGCAGGAGTAATAGTTTGAATGCTTGCCTGGTGGTTCCTGAAAGTTTGTGTTGCTTCAGGCAATTATTACAGAGCTTTACACTTTGTAAATGTACTTGTTTTTAATATTGATCATTATAAAATTGATTTCCGTGGACGATACTGCTTCCCAAATATCCCCCCAGCCCCAGCAGCATGAGTACTGGAAACCTACTCAGTAAAGCCTCTAATCTGTGCAATATCCACGCTTTGCAGAATCTTTGCTGTAGCCAGCGAGGACTCCATGTTTGTCTGTCTGTTTAACTCTGTGATTCAGCAGTAGGAAGACTTCCTTCATTTGGTATAAAGAAAAGAACTGCTGCATGGACATAAAAAGTTATCAATTCTCTGCAATTCCCAAAATTCACAGATAATCTGGTTTTTATCCCATGATTTCACAACCCAAAGTTTTGCTTTGCAATGATGTCAAGCCAATTACCTCTTTGCCAATCATGTGTTCGTGTGGCCTGAAGCTGGGACAGCAAATGGTGTTCATTTACTAAGCCAACATTAGACATTTGGGAGTGACTACCTAATGCAGGCTAAAAAGAAAATAAGTTTAAAAAAAGACCTATTATGTCTGTCATGGTTGTAGGAGGGGAAAGATAACTTGAATACATTACCATTTCTCAAAGACATTTGGAATGTGATAATATTAACTTATAAAGAAAGTCCATTTGTCTTCATGTTTGTTGTATACAATACTTTTATATTGTTCAACAGACTTTAAAATGATATAATATATATGCTCATCTTGTCTTGTGCTTTAACATTTGAATTCAACACTTAAAACAAAGAAAAACACCTTGCTCTTCTAGAAAAATTGAAATCAAGGAAACGTTTGGTCATGTCTGTATCAGTCTGTGGTCACGCTCACTGCTGTTAGCAGAGTGTCAATGACAATCATCATCCTAGTGAAGGAAGTGATTCCTGACTTATCAGTCAGTCAGCTGAGTGTACCCTACAGACTTCCCTGGTTCTTCCAAGCCCAGAAAAAGAAAGAAAAGTCCATTCGATGGGTGCAAGGAAAATCCTTGCCAACTATGAGTGAGAAGTGAGTGCCATTTTCCTTCTTCCACTGTTGTTCTACCAAATCTTATCATCTTTGGGGAGTGTTTTTCATTTCCTTATTTTCATTCTCCCTGAACACTCTTGTTAGCACAAATGCTAGGTCTTGCTATGGAATTATGTATTCACGTTGCATCAATCAATGTGTGATAGGCAGTATAAACCCATGCAAAGCCAATATAGCCTTTTGTAGGCCCTTAGATGGAGATCATTAGTGCAATTAATATTTAATCAGTTTGAGAAAGGCATTATAATTTGATATGCATGCTTTTTAATTATTGGGTTTTTTTTCTTTTGGAATAACAAACAACAAAATGCTGATGAAGTCTATAATTTCCCAGATACTCTTCTTCAATGAACAATGAGAAGTACCTGCAAACTCTCAGATGATAAATACAAAATGAGTTTAGTGAGAATCAAACAACTGAAGACATTCCAAAAGAATATTTTATTTGATCTATGATTAGGAATAATCTTTCAGCAAAGCAGGGCTTAGACATTTCTCTGGGAATTTATTTGCTCTGAAAGTACTTAATTTTTAGTTTCATGTTTCATATGCCTTTAGCCATCCATACATAAAATCAAACATGGGTTTGAATATTAGCTATATGACCTGGGGTTGTCCCATAACATTTCTAAGTTTCAGTTTTTATTTTAGTCACTAGTATAAGGGTGTCATGAGACTCAAAAGAAAGCATGAATATAAAAAAATGGAATGGACACAGCTGGGTGGTTGACTACATGGGACCTACATTCAGATAGACCCAGCTTTAGCCCAGACTTCCTCACTAGCTGTTCAGCTGGGGGTGGTACCTAAAGTCTCTAAACCTTAGTTCCTTCACTTACAAGGTGAGGTTACCTGTAGTACCTCCCCACAGGGTAGGGTAGGATGTTCGGAGATAACGCCTGTAAATTACTTAACGTGGTGCCATGTGCATAGAGACCCTTAGTCAAGGCTCGCTGTTAACTCTTCAGTTGTAGAAATCAGAGCATGAGAGATGTTGTATTATTTCTCATTCATCTTTTCCTTCTTTCTTTTTTTTATTTTTTAAATTTTTAAGATTTTACTTTTTTTACTATGTTCAATTAGCCAACATATAGTAGTACATCATCAGTTTTTTTTGTTTTTAATTTTTTAAATTAACATATAATGTATTATTTGTTTCAGGGGTACAGGTCTGTGATTCATCAGTCTTACACAATTCACAGCACTCACCGTAGTATATACCCTCCCCAAAGTCCATCACCCACCCACCCCATCCCTCCCACGCCCCTCCACTCCAGCAACCCTCGGTTTGTTTCCTGAGATTAAAAGTCTCTTATGGTTTGTCTCCCCCTCTGGTTTCATCTTGTTTCATTTTTCCCCCTTCCCCTATGATCCTCTGTCTTGTTTCTCAAATTCCTCATATCAGCACAAGCATATAATACTTGTCTTTCTCTGATTGACTTATTTCGCTTAGCATAATACCCTCTAGTTCCATCCACATTGTTGCAAATTGTAAGATTTCATTTTTTGATGGCTTCATAATATTCCATTGTGTGTGTGTGTGTGTGTGTATACCACATCTTCTTTATCCATTCATCTGTTGATGGACTTGGCTCTTTCATAGTTTGGCTATTGTGGACATTGCTGCTATTAACATTGGGGTGCACGTACCCCTTCAGATCACTACATTTGTATGTTTGGGGTAAATACCCAGTAGTGCAATTGCTGTGTTGTAGGATAGCTCTATTTTCAACTTTCTGAGGAACCTCCATAGTTTTCCAGAGTGGCTGCACCAGCTTGCATACCCACCAACAGTGTAGGAGGGTTCCCCTTTCTCGGCATCCTCGCCAACGTCTGTTGTTTCCTGATTTGTTAATTTTAGCCATTCTGACTGGTGTGAGGTGGTATCTCATTGAGGTTTTGATTTGTAGTTCCCTGATGCCAAGCAATGTTGAGCACTTTTTCATGTGTCTGTTGGCCATTTGGATGTCTTCTTTGGAAAAATGTCTGTTCATGTCTTCTGCCCATTTCTTGATTAGATTCTTTGTTCTTTGGGTGTTGAGTTTGATAAGTTCTTTATAGATTTTGGATACCAGCCCTTTATCTGATATGTCATTTGCAAATATCTTCGCCCATTCTGTCAGTTGTCTTCTGGTTTTGATGACTGTTTTCTTTGCTGTGCAAAAGCTTTTTATCTTGATGAAGTCCCAATAGTTCATTTTTGCCCTTGCTTCCCTTGCCTTTGGCGATGTATCTAGGAAGAAGTTGCTGTGGCTGAGGCCGAAGAGATTGGATTTTGATGGATTCCTGTCTCACATTGAGGTCTTTCATCCATTTTTGAGTCTATTTTTGTGTGTCGTGTAAGGAAATGGTCCAGTTTCATTCTTCTGCATGTGGCTATCCAATTTTCCCAACACCATTTGTTGAAGAGACTGTCTTTGTTCCATTGGACATTCTTTCCTGCTTTGTCAAAGATGAGTTGACCATAGAGTTGAGGGTCCATTTCTGGGCTCTCTATTCTGTTCCATTGATCTATATGCCTGTTTTTGTGCCAGTACCATGCTGTGTTTTTGATGACAGCTTTGTAATAGAGCTGGAAGTCCGGAATTGTGATGCCGCCAGCTTTGCTTTTCTTTTTCAACATTCCTCTGGCTATGCGGGGTCTTTTCTGGTGCCATACAAATTTTAGGATTATTTGTTCCATTTCTTTGAAAAAAATGGATGGTATTTTGATGGGGATTGCATTGAAAGTGTAGATTGCTCTAGGTAGCATTGACATCTTCACAATATTTGTTCTTCCAATCCATGAGCATGGAACGTTTTTCCATTTCTTTGTGTCTTCCTCAATTTCTTTCATGAGTATTTTATAGTTTTCTGAGTATAGATCCTTTGCCTCTTTGGTTAGATTTATTCCTAGGCATCTTATGGTTTTGGGTGCAATTGTAAATGGGATCAACTCCTTAATTTCTCTTTCTTCTGTCTTGTTGGTGTATAGAAATGCAACTGATTTCTGTGCATTGATTTTATATCCTGCCACTTTACTGAATTCCGGTATGAGTTCTAGCAGTTTTGGGGTGGAGTCTTTGGGGTTTTCCACATAAAATATCATATCATCTGCAAAAAGTGAGAGTTTTACTTCTTCTTTGCCAATTTGAATACCTTTTATTTCTTTTTGTTGACTTCCAATACTATGCTGAACAGCAGTGGTGATAGGGACATCCCTGCCGTGTTCCTGACCTGAGGGGTAAAGCTCTCAGTTTTTCCCCATTGAGAATGATATTCCCTGTGTGTTTTTCATAGATGGCTTTTATGATATTGAGGCATGTACTCTCTATCCCTACACTGTGAAGAGTTTTGATCAAGAAAGGATGCTGTACTTTTTCAAATGCTTTTTCTGCATCTATTGAGGGGATCATATGGTTCTTGTTTTTTCTTTTATTAATTCATCGTACCACATTGATTGATTTGTGGATGTTGAACCAACCTGGCAGCCCAGGAATCAATCCCACTGGCTCGTGGTGAATAATCCTTTTAATGTACTGTTGGAGCCTATTGGCTAGTATTTTGGTGAGAATTTTTGCATCCATGTTCATCAGGGATATTGATCTGTAATTCTCCTTTTTTGATGGGGTCTTTGTCTGGTTTGGGGATCAAGTAATGCTGACCTCATAAAATGAGTTTGGAAGTTTTCCTTCCATTTCTATTCTTTGAAAGAGCTTCAGAAGAATAGGTATTAATTTTTCTTTAAATGTTTGGTAGAATTCCCCTGGGAAGCCATCTGGCCTTGGGCTCTTATTTGTTGGGAGATTTTTGATTACTGCTTCCATTTCTTTAGTGGTTATGGGTCTGTTCAGGTTTTCTATTTCTTCGTGGTCCAGTTTTGGTAGTTTATACATCTCTAAGAATGCATCCATCTCTTCCAGGTTATCATATTTGCTGGCATATAGTTGCTTATAATATGTTCTTAAAATTGTTTGTATCTCTTTGGTATTGATTGTGATCTCTCCTCTTTCATTCATGATTTTATTTATTTGGGTCCTTTCTCTTTTCTTTTTGATAAGTCTGGCCAGGGGTTTATCAATCTTATTAATTCTTCCAAAGAACCAGTTCCTAGTTTCGTTGATCTGTTCTACTGTTCTTTTAGTTTCTATTTCATTGATTTCTGCTCTGATCTTTATTATTTCTCTTCTGCTGGGTTTAGGCTTTATTTGCTGTTCTTTCTCCAGCTCCTTTAGGTGGAGGGTTAGGTTGTGTACTTGAGACCTTTCTTGTTTCTTGAGAAAGGCTTGTATTGCTATATACTTTCGTCTTAGAACCACTTTTGCTGCATCCCAAAGATTTTGAACAGTTGTGTTTTGATTTTCATTTGTTTCCATGATTTTTTTTAATTCTTCTTTAATTTCCTGGTTGACTCATTCATTCTTTAGTAGGAAGCTCTTTAGCCTCCATATATTTGAGTTCTTTCCAACTTTCCTCTTGTGATTGAGTTCCAGTTTCAAAGCATTGTGGTCCAAAAATATGCAGGGAATGATCCCAATCTTTTGGTACTGGTTGAGACCTGATTTGTTACCCAGGATGTGACCTATTCTGGAGAATGTTCCATGGGCACTAGAGAAGAATGTGTATTCTGTTGCTTTGGGATGGAATGTTCTGAATATATCTGTGAAGTCCATCTGGTCCAGTGTGTCATTTAAAGCCTTTATTTCCTTGTTGACTTTTTGCTTAGATGATCTGTCCATTTCAATGAGGGGTATGTTAAAGTCCCCTACTATTATTGTATTATTGTCAATGTGTTTCTTTGATTTTGTTATTAATTGGCTTATATAATTGGCTGCTCCCATGTTAGGGGCATAGATATTTACAATTGTTAGATCTTCTTGTTGGATAGACCCTTTAAGTATGATGTAGTGTCCTTCCTCATCTCTTATTACAGTCTTTGGTTTAAAATCTAATTTGTCTGATATAAGGATTGCCACCCCAGCTTTCTTTTGGTGTAAATGGTTTTCCATCCCCTCACTTTCAATCTGGAGGTGTCTTTGGGTCTAAAATGAGTCTCTTGCAGACAGCAAATCAATGGGTCTTGTTTTTTCTTTTCTTTTTTTTTTTTTAAGATTTTATTTATTTATTTGAGAGAGAGAGAATGAGAGAGAGCACATGAGGTGGGGAGGGTCAGAGGGAGAAGCAGACTCCCCGCCGAGCAGGGAGCCCTATGCGGGACTCGATCCAGGGACTCCAGGATCATGACCTGAGCCAAAGGCAGTCACTTAACCAACTGAGCCACCCAGGTTCTCCTGGGTCTTGTTTTTTCATCCAATCTGATAGCCTGCGTCTTTTGATTGGGGCATTTAACCCATTTACATTCAGGGTAAATATTGAAAGATATGAATTTAGTGCCATTGTATTGCCTGTAAGGTGACTGTTACTGTATATTGTCTGTGTTCCTTTCTGGTCTATGTTACTTTTAGGCTCTCTCTTTGCTTAGAGGACCCCTTTCAATATTTCTTATAGGGCTGATTTGGTGTTTGTGATTTCTTTTAGTTTTTGTTTTTCCTGGAAGCTTTTTTCTCTCCTTCTATTTTCAGTGACAGCCTAGGTGGATATAGTATTCTTGGCTACAGATTTTTCTCATTTAGTGCTCTGAATATATCATGCCAGTCCTTTCTGGCTTGCCAGGTCTCTGTGGAGAGTTCTGCTGCCAATCTAATGTTTCTACCATTGTACATTACAGACCTCTTCTCCCAAGCTGCTTTCAGGATTTTCTCTTTGTCTTTGAGACTTGTGAGTTTTACTCTTGGATGTCAGAATGTTGACCTATTTTTATTGATTTTGAGGGGATTCTTTGTGCCTCCTGGATTTTGATGCCTGTTTCCTTCCCCAAATTATGGAAATTCTCTGCTATAATTTGCTCCAATACACCTTCTGCCCCTCTCTCTTTCTTCTTCTTCTGGGATCCCAATTATTCTAATGTGGTTTCACTTTATAGTATCACTTATCTCTCAAATTCTCCGTTCATGATCCAGTAGTTGTTTATCTCTCTTTTTCTCAGCTTCTTTACTTTCCATCATTTGGTCTTCTATATCACTAATTCTCTCTTCTGCCTCATTTATCCTAGCATTTAGAGCCTCCATTTTTTATTGCACCTCATTAATAGCCTTTTTGATTTCGACTTGGTTAGATTTTAGTTCTTTTATTTCTCGAGAAAGAGATTTTCTAGTATATTCTGTACTTTTTTCAAGCCCAGCTAGTGTCTTTATAATCGTCATTCTGAACTCTTACTAATCTTACTAATGTCTATATTGATTAGTTCCATGGCAGTCAATATTGCCTCTCATTTTTTGTTTGGGTTTTTTTTGAGGTGAGTTTTTCCATTTTGTCATTTTGTCCAGAGGAGAATAGATGAATGAGAGAACAGTATGCTAAGAAAAGTGCTAAAAGGGTAACAACGACCCCAGAGAAATACACACTAAACAAATCAGAAGAGACCTGAAACTGGGGTAAAAGAAAGGGAAGAAAAAAAAAAAAGAATATGATCAGGCTGGTGAATATAACAGAACCACACACTAAATTTTGGATGTATTTTGGGCTCTTAGAAGAAATTGCCTCTCAAAATTTTAAAGAAAGAAAAGCTTACATATATATTATATATATATATGTAAATATATATAATATATATACAAAAAATAAGGTTAAATACAATGAAGAGATAGAATATGACTGTAAAAATTAAAAAATAAAAAAGATTTTAAAAATGGAATTGATAAGATTTTGGTTGAAAAAGGAAAGAAGAAAAATTCAACTAAAAAATAGAAAAAGAAAAAAATAAAGAAAATTTAAAAAATTAACTTTGAAAGACTAAAGCATCATGGGGAAAAGCCATGAATTCTATGTGCTGTATTCCCCTAGGGCTTGGGTTTCGCCATTCTCATTGATCGGTAAACTTGGTCTTGGCTGGATGTTCTTGCTGATCTTCTGGGGGAGGGGCCTGTTGCAGTGATTTTCAAATGTCTTTGCCTGAGGCAGAATTGCACCACCTTTGCCAGGGGCCAGGCTAAGTAATCTGCTCCAGGTTGCTCTCTGTAGCTTTTGTTCCCTGAAGGCTTTCCGCACATCTTTAGGGGATGAGAATGAAAATGGCGGCCTCCCAATATCTGGTCCCAGAGGAGCCAAGAGCTCAGGTTGCCACTCTTCAGTGAGCCCTTAGACAAAAACAGTCAATCACTCCTGTCTCCCTAGTCTCTGGCTGCCCTCCGTGCTCACCTGGGCTGTGACCGAGCATTTCTATCTCTGGTACACGACCCCATTTGGAGTCTCCAAACTCAGCAGATTCCTGGAGTGCGCTCCCACACTGCTCCTCCCAGGGGAGGAAGGGGAGTCTCCCTGAATCTGCCGCTATTGGGTCCATGCTCAAAGAGCAGTGGCCCGACTGTCCTGCAGATCAGTTTATGGCAACCCCAAGCTGAGAACCCCCTCCTCAGCTCTGTCTTTGCAGCCAGCTTCCCCGCTCCGATACCTGGGAGCTCTGCCCCAGTCACCCCACTCTTCCTGTGACCCCCTAGGGTCCTGAGACCACACTGTCCCAGGAAGGGTTCCATCCCCTGCTTAGCCACTGGAGTGACGTCCCTCGGTGGAGCAGACTTCTAAAAGTTCTGATTTTGTGCTCTGCTGCTCTATCACATGTGGGGTAGCTGGTTGATGGAGGCTCCCTCCCCCCAAGGTCTATCTTCCCAAACATCACCTCAGATTCACTTTCTACGTCCTACCTTCCAGAAAGTGGTTGCTCTTCTGTTCATAGAATTGCTGCTATTCTTTTCTTGGATCTCCTGTTGAGTTTGTAGGTGTTCTGCATGGTTTGATAACTATCTAGCTGAATTCCTGGGACCAGACAAAATTTAGGTCTCCTACTCCTCCACCATCTTGCTCTTCCCCACATCATTAGTTTTTAATGTATTTAAGGAGGGCACATATTGTGATGAGCACTGGGTGTTATATACAACTAATGAATCATTGAACACTACATCTTTTCCTTCTTTCATCATTCAGCATCCTTAGGAATGGTCAGCCAGATCCCAAGTTTGCTTTCTTTCTATCATTCCTACACACTGGTCTTTCAGAGTCCCACTTACCCTTTGATGGCCTCTCCACCCCTCACCTCTGTGAGCCTAATGCCATAGTCTGAGCTCTTGGAGGCAGAGTTGTGCGTTGTTTCAGTGGCCTTGGTATTATTTGTGTTCAAGTAGTAACTACAGCAGAACTTAGCCATTACTCTCTCTATGCTTCATTCATATGTAGAAGAAAAATAACATGAATACCTACCCTGTAGGTTTCTGTACAGTCAGAAAGAGACAATAAAGCTCTTAACACAATACTTGGCATATAGTGTCTGTTTGGTAAAAGCTAGCTAATTGTATTCTTCTTGCTAAACAGCTCCATTTCAGGAAGTTTCTCCTCATTGGTCTTCAAAGGTTGCCTACCTTCCACATATATACTCTTGCATTTCTAGTTATGCACTGGAGTATAATTGGTTTTTTTATGTTCCTTTACAGTGGACAGTTCTTCAAAAAGTGTTTACTAATAAAAATCTTCGAGCATCACTATATAGTTTGCTTTAACTATGAACAAAATGCTATTTATATTAATTAAAATAGACATTCCAGTCCAATGATCTATGATGTTTTTAAAAGATAAACATTTATTTTCAAGTCATGAATGGATTTGCTAATGGATATTAGCAAAAATCTGCAGAGAATTGCTGATGGAAAACTGTAAGAGAGTGGGAGAACTCTGCTTAGAACAGATAAAAGGGAAAATCATATTGGCATCTCTTTCCATTTATTTTCAGTTTCTTCCACCAGTGTCTGATACTTTTCAGAGCACAGGTGTTTCATTGTCTTTGAGTTATTTTACAACTGTGTAAATCATAGAAAACTATGAGTAACACAAATTATTCTTGTCCAGACAAATATAAATTGTGTGAAGAGGAATGTAACTGATTATTGCCCTGTGGGTATTGACCCACTTTTGATCAATTTATAATTCATTTTGGCATTCCTTATTTGACTCCCTATATGTGGTGATTTGATGTTCCCTTCAATCTGGTGATAAATCATTGGTTCCTGCACTAATTAATGAATTACATAAAATCTTTGACACTTAAAAAAATTGTGACTCTTTCAAGCTTTGGTTACATGCATGTGACCAGAATGTACCTGCAAGTATTATCAAGCTTCACAAACATGTATTGGTTACATGTGTTACCAGAGCTAAGAACCAATAGGGTTGCCCCCAAAAATGCCACCCCCAACTCCATGTACCCACCAGGATAGATACATAACAGTCAATCCATGCTAGTCACTCTTGAGAACACAATGTGTATTTTACCTGATTTCATTTTCACAACAACTCTCTGAGTGAAGCACAATTATTATCCCCTTTTCGAGATGAGGCACACAGGGCCACTAACTTCCCAAGGTCACATATTCCATAAAGGGTAGAGTTATAGAAACCCAGGTAGAAGGCCATCTGTAGCACCTGTGCTACATTTGCTCTTCAAATACAACTGTAAGACAATCTGTTGGGGTTTTATGCTAGGTATTAAGGTTGATCTCAGTATTTTTAGCTGCATGTTTCTTTGTTAAATTGAGTTCTGTAAATGTTGCTAACTTGCTTGCTGCTTCTCCCATTTTTTTCTCCCTTTTCCCCCATTTGAGTGTTTATCCCCCCCTTGCTTGGATCTCACATGAAAACTTTTCTTAAGTGTGTCAAAGTGAATCCTTTTTCAGGAGTTCAAACTTTCTCCTGGAGTGCTTTTTCTGTGTTTTCTTATCACTTGAAACCTCAAAAGAGGTCATAAGCAAGCACTTCTCAGAAATTACTCATACATAAAAGGCCAGAGATGGTAGTTTAAAGACAGTTTTTGCAAAGATTTGCACTGTGAAATCTTTAACTGCATCTGAGCCAGTGAAGTATGCCAAACCATGAATTTTCTTGAAAATCTTTCTTTGATTCCATTTATTGGGGAACTACAAAAAAATATTCATAGGATTAATTCAGAATCTTTGTATATTTTCCTAAAGGCAAGGGAAACATATTAGTAGGACTTTATAATAATACATGAAATGTGTACCCATGTGCTCATACAGTCATTCAGCCAACATTTACTTATATAAACAAATAAGGGTTTGAATTTTGGTTCATCACTTACTAGCTCTGTGATCTGGAACAAGCTGTTTGATGGTTTCAGTTCCTATAAAATAAAAATACAAATGGCACCACTCTCCAAGGAATACCTGGGTCATTTAATGAGGAAATGCGTAAAAAGCACATGGCAGGAGGTTTGGTATATAGTAAGTCACTAAATTCTTCTCATCTCATATCTTTCTTTTCTAATATACCCAGAATTTTACTGCCATGTGAATAAGACTATGTCACAAAGTCCGTCTGTGGTTGTAAGAGTTATCTATTGCTGCATACAAATAGTCCCCAAACTTGCTACCTTAAACACAACAGACTTACTATTCACACAGTTTCTGAGGGTCAGAGAGCTGTCAGGAAGTTTGATGCAGGGTTCTGCTCAGGGTCTTCCTGTGGTTGCAGTCGTGCTTCCGGGTAGAGCTGTCATATCAGAGCTGCTTCCAAACCACTCCTGTAGTTACTGGCAGGAGATTTCAGTACTTCACCATGTGTGCTGCTATAGGGCTGCTCATGGCATGGCTTCCCCAAGAATGAGTGACAAGAAAGGGAGACAGAGGGACAGAGAGAACAAGATGGAGTTTACCACCTACCCTTGGACCTGGTGTGCATCCATCTGCTGTATTCTGTTGCTCACACAAAGTGGGATGGTACGGAGGGGTGCTACAAAAAATGTGCGGATACTGGTGAGTTGGGATCACTGCAGGTTCTTGTGGGGGCTGGTGGTCACTATCAGCTCCCCTACAAACAGAACTTGAAGAGGCTCCCTTATTTTTCTGAGATGGAATTTTTTATTCTTGTTTTCCATCATGCTGACAAAGGTCCTTGGCACCACTCCCCTATCTCCCCACACTCCTCCCTGGTCCCGTTTCCCATGACTCTCATCTGTGGGCAGCATAATCATCCTCAGCAAACCATCCAAACCACACAGTTTCAGGATTTTGCTTACTACCTTTTTTTCTGGCTAAACTTTCCTATCCCCTCTTTGCCAGGGATTGAAACTCTCCCTATGGTTCAAAGTCCATCCAAATTCTGTATTCTCCACAAGAATTGTCTCATTCTTACAATAGTCGGCTTCTCTCCTTCCAAATCCTGATTGACCGCTCTATAAACTTCTTGTATGGTAATTTTCTTATGCTAATATTCTCATATTTCTGTTTTTCTCTCATCCTCATCAACTGATGTGGTGAGGTCATGAGACCCACTCATCTTTGAATCCCCTTCGGTGTCTAACACACTGTCTGGTGGCTATAATGCACACATCAAATATTTGGTCTAATTGAACTAAATCAATTAATGCATGCTGGTGTAGAGAGAGTGGTAAAGGAAGGGCAGCAGCAGGACCTTCTGTGTGAGTGGGTTTTTCAACTGTGGTCCATTCCCTTTACTTTTGCCAGCAGATGGACAGGTAGCAGGCTTATTAGGTTAATTTTAAGGATGTGGATTTGGTTATGATGTTGAATGGGCATCAGCACATTTTATTGTGAATGACTGTGTTGAAATGTCATTTAATGGGATGCACTTAAGCAGACAAATGTTCACTGAAGGCAATGAAGAGCAGATAATAGCACCGAATCTCTTTTTATCCTCCACAGCATATTTTCTAAGTATGGCTATCAGTAGGAAAACTTAGCGTATTGAAAAAGTTTCTTCATATTTAAGACTGCTCTATTAGAAAGAGAGCCAAGGTCAAGTAGACCTTAGAATGGATTTCAATTTCAAAGTTTTGTTGTTGGGTTTTTTAGGCAAACATAAAAACAGAAACAGGTGCGACCTTTTGAGAATTGCTGAGTTCTGAGGAGCCTACAATGTGGTAGGCACACCAGGGACAGGGGATCAGGGACTGCTCCCTGGTTTTCCACCTTCTGTTTTTAATGCTTTTATAATGAATAAGCACACAATAGGCTATCAAATATCATTTTATACTTACCTCTAGAGGAAAACAAAAGCAGAAGATAGTAGATAATAGTGTTAGGCAAATAACTTATTTCACATGTGCCTTAAGTTTTCAAAATTCGGTCTCCAGTTTTAGGCAAACTTTAATAAATCTATTATTGTAGGGAAATGTAGCTGAGATATTTTGAAAGATAATTTAGTGTACATTTCTGAAGTGTATGTCATCATTGAACTGAAAAGGAGAAAATAATTTTCATAATGAAGATTTACCTTCTTTATAGGATGTTTTATAAGCTCGTGTGCACATTGCACTGTAGCATTACAACAAAAATCTAGGAAGTTCTTTCTTTACTCAATGCAGACACTCGGCAATTTTTCCAAGTATCTCCTGGATATGACTATTTCCTACCTCTGATTGCTGTCTGGCTGAAATGGATGTTTTGGGGACCTTTTTTTTTTTTTTTTTTTTTTTGATCTCCGGTAGGTCTACATGGCTTAGACAGAACTCTTTCTCAGATACATTGAGCTTAAAAGGGCACCTCTAAATTTCGTACTTCTTAATTGTGATTGTTTGGGATTGCTCTTGCAGGCTAATACCACAATAATCTTCCTACATAGTATAGTTTCCTTATGATTTTAATTTAGCACCTTTTGATTTCAAAGATTTTCTAGTAAAAATACTACTTGAATAGAACAGTATTTTTCTTTCATCAAAGAGAAAAAGATATATGAATATGGCTTTTAAGTTAAGATTCTAAACATTTGGTTCAAAGAAATTGCTTTGCTTTTGACCTGTGGAGAGTTTATATTCTGAGAGTGGCCGTGGGTAGCTAGGAACTTACATGGCCACTGTTCACCAAGACCATCTCCCTAACCCACTTTCTTATCCAAGTGACTTCCTGAAATCATGAGATCAAATAAAGTCCTTGCACCATTTGACCACATGGTGAGCAACAGACCTCCCTCTGTAGAGGCAATATTAACAAATCCATTTTAAGGTACTCAGTCCTATTGATGCTGAGTATTCCTTGAAGGGTTTTTGGGAGAATCATTAGTGAGTTCTCACATGTTGTTTTCCATTAGACGTCCCCTAGTAGATACCCCCAACTGATATTACATAAGTGACTCATACACATGGTCAGAAATCGAGCTGTGCACTCTCATGAACCCATCTCCGAATGGTCATTAGCTGTTTGTGGGCATGAGAGCAGCAATGTGCCGGCATGTGGGTGGGTTACAAAGGCAGCATGTCCTGGCCGAGCTCCACAGCATTCATGACACACAGGAGCGCACTGGGGGAGCATTTGACCATGTCAATAGAATGCATTGAAAGCAAAGTCCTGAGTTTTGGTCTGGTGACACATGAAAGGGCAGAGCTAAGGCGTAGCAGCAAACTGTGCAGCAGGGTCGCTTGAGGAAGAGAATCAGATCGAGTGTAACTATATTTACCAAAAGGAAAAACAAAACAAAAAACATTTCAGGGTCCTGAAATCCCTATATATTTTTTTAATTACTTGTATTCATGGAGATTTTGTAGGACATGTTCTTCTCTTTTCCCTATAAGAAAGATATTATGGCCTATTTTCCAAAAAATATACTCTGGAAGAATACCTAAGTAGTCTAAGGTAAAAAATAAAAATATATTATGGAGGGCGCCTGGGTGGCTCAGTTGGTTAAGCGACTGCCTTCGGCTCAGGTCATGATCCTGGAGTCCCTGGATCGAGTCCCGCATCAGGCTCCCTGCTTGGCAGGGAGCCTGCTTCTCCCTCTGACCCTTCCCCCTCTCATGTGCTCTCTGTCTCTCTCATTCTCTCTGTCTCAAATAAATAAATAAAATCTTTAAAAATATATATATATATATATATATTATGGAATAGTATCTAAGCAATCTAAGATAAAAATGAGGAGCATCCTACTATTTTAATTGTTGTCTAGATTTTAACTCCAAGAAAATCTAAATGTGGAGGCAGTAGATTATATTATAAATTCTAGAGGGAATTTTCCATTCTATGTAAATTATAAGTTTCTTGCTACAAATTAACACTCAGGATCCTAGGACTTAATAAAGGTAGGATTTTTACCATTAAAATATTCAGGCAAATTTAAATTATATTTGCTAAAAACGAATCATTAAAATGTATTGTTACCAAGTATTAAATATTTCCTCAGAGCTAAAACTTAAACATATAAGAGTAACTTTTCTGAGTTAAAAAGTATAGAAACATGTTTAGAAGAACATAAATGTTCCTATCAGGAGACAGGCACTCCCAATGCCATATTGATTTTTGATGCTGTATATTTTTACATAGCTGACGACTTCTAAAACTTTTATACTAATGAATTGAGTAACAGACATTTGTACTATACCTCTGCTAGGCATTTCCTTGTCGATAAAATAGACAGTGGAACACAATTAGTTCTTTGGCAGAACTGTATAAGTATATAGTCAATCTTTGCCAGTCTTGTCTTAACTCCGCATCACCTAAGTGTATCTTGGCGACAGGTCAATAGACACTATTCATATGAGCCATTTCTTATTCTTTTTCAGGCTGATATATTTCTTTCTGATAGTATTTCTTTCAACATTTACTCTTCAATGTTACAGAATTTGAAATTTAATTTAAATCTTGAAATTTAATATTGTTTGTTCCTATTAATATATCTTATGATCACACTTGGAAATTCACTATTTCCTGTGCTTCTGAACTTAATGTGCATATTTTGAACAATTTTGTTACAGTTTTTAGACAAGAAACTTTCAAAGCAGCAAATGTGGGAAGGTGATTTTTGTGCTTTTGGAAAGCTATATCACCTTCTTTGAACAGGTGAAGCACAAAAAACTTATTTATGTGCAAATAGGGGACCATTATAAATAGTATAATGTATAAATGTGGACCATGGACCCCTATTTTTTTATTTCCATCTGTTATTCCAGCATGATTATAAAAAATATTTCCTTTCACACCTAAATACGCTTGGTTTGGAGGACAAATTGCATAGTCATCCTAGATACATCAATCTGAGAAGAAGGTGCAAATCACCATCTATTTAGGTACTGTAAAGGGTAAAGTTGTACTGAAACCAAATACTTAAACATCTCTTTGTATATGAAATAATTCATATATCAATTAAATTGTGGATTTAATAAATATTTCATTAAGTCTCTATAAGCCAAGCACTATGCCAGGCATTTGCTAATTATGAGTATACACTTACTAGAGAGAAGATTGTGACAGGGTGGTTTTACATCTCGCTGAATGCCAGGATGAGACAGAGACATCTGGGCATCGGAAATAAAGCAAATGGAAAACAGTTACAATGGAACAGGCCACAAGCTCCAAAATACAAACACAAATGGCTACAGAGGTAGCACAGTATCTGCATCTGCTGGATAGAAGCCTGCAGAAACAACAGGGCATCTGGAGATCCTGAGGTGCTGAGAACCCCCAGGCTTCCTTCAGGCCAGCCCTAGAAGGTTCTGCCGGCCAGAACAGGGAGGTGGGAGTGCTGTTCCGCCAACACGAGCGACCCCAAGGAGGTACACAGCCCCACCTGGCTCTTTCCCAGTCCGGGGCCTGGGGTCTGAGAGACTGAGGAGACGTTGGGGGATGGAAACGGATCACACGAGTGGGAAGGCAATGATGGAAACAGAAGCTCAGAAAAAAGCAGGGACAGAGCAATCACAGAGTCTCCAAGCCGCGACCATGTCTTTTTACATTACAAGAAAGCAGAGAGGGAGCGCTGTATTCTGTAGGACAGTTACTCCAAATCAAACTTTTTCTAAACATTCAGAAAAATGAATTGCAAATGAAAATGGCAACATGAAAATTACATACAGTATCAGATTATTACAAGAAAAAAAAAGAAGAGAATAGAGAAGCATACCAAAGAGATATACCCAGGGAACACATCCAAACTGCAATTCTTATTTCAAAACAAATCAAAGACACATTACAACTAATAGAAAACATAAGCATAGCTCATAATGCCTTCAGAAAAATAGGAGACAAGAGGGACCCAAACTTAAATGAAATCAAGAAAAAGATTTTAGAAAAATGATTTGAGAGAAATTGATAAAAATAAAGTTTGGAAAACTATATCCAACATACGGATAATGGGAGTCCCTGAAGAAGAAAAACAACATAAAACAGAACAAACTAGAACTAAACAAAACATTTTAAGGTTTTTTTTATAAAAATTGAAAATACATATAGAATGAGCACATCATGTGCTTGACAACAGTAACACAGAAAATCACTACTAACTACATACAAACTGCTGGCATGCCAAATAATTGTTTTTAGATCACTAGCTGACATAGCTAGTTAGATAAGGGAAAAGATTAAATTATCACTCTCTTTTAGCGTGATGGTTTAGGTCAGAGGAAAATTAAATGAATTTTTAAAGCACCCAAGGGAAGGAATTCTAATAAAGCCACTCCAAGGTCACATGTTGAATAATTCTGGGAAGAGTGCCCAGAGTTTCTCTATCACACAAACATGGGCACACACATGTATGTGCAGACATGGACACGCAAAATGCATGTGTGCACACACGTAGACACATCACACACAGTAGAAACAGTTGACAGGGTGTTTCAATGATTAACATGAAACTCGTTTCTTTTTCAAAAAGAAATTCCAATGCCAATTTTACTCCTCTGTATGTGATCCATGGGTCGATTTGCAATAAAGAATTTCTACCTTGAAGAACCCACCGGCAAAGTTGGAACAACTTAATCTTCAAAAAGGATAATAATTAAAATTTATTGAAGCCCGTCCAATAGGTTTAAATGCATAAATTCATAATAACATTTTTAAAAACTCATTTGAAATAATATTAAGAACCAATTATTTCTCGTGAAAACTGATGAATAAAGTGAAAGAATCAAGCATTTATTTTCTCTTTCCTACATGAGCTCGCTACTGCTGGGTGATCAAATAATAGATTAGTAGAATTTTCTCTTTACATTTACTAATAAGTGAAAAAGAGTTAGAATATCACCACTTAGCAACCTCGAATGGAATGATGGATCTAGGATTGCACTTCAATAGCAGCTAAGCACAAAAAAGGACAACCAGACATTTCAGGCCTCCTGATAAAAGAACTCAACGATTTGGCCAAAGGGATCAAATATGAGTCTGACCAAACTTGTGGGTCCAGCTTCCAATTTGTAGAGGATACAGAGGCTGTTTCTGTGTCAAATTCTATAGGTCAAATGCTCTGGATTCATCAACAGAGCAAATTGAAGGAGGAAAAATGGTTGAACAGGGAATGTGTCAAATAAAAGAGATATTTTAAAAGGCATAAAAATAAACTTTGAAAAAAACATGAGGCCATAGTGGCCCTAACAGTCGGGCAATGGTTATTTGGGGAGGAGGGAAGGGAAGCAGCCACGAGAGGGGGCTCAGTGGTGCCTGGTGGGGCTGGGTCTTTACGGGGAAGAGATGCAAGAGCATTCACATGGTGGAGTACTCATTGAGCTGTCCATTTGTGTTTTGTGATTTTCTGGATCTCTGTTTTGTGATGTAATCAAGTTTTTAAAAATAAAAATGGGCAGCCCATTCAACCTGTTGTGTTATAAATACTTATGTGCACATCTTTTCTCTCTTCAGTGTCTGTAAGCGCCTGGTTGATACTTTGTAATGGACAAATAGAGCCCATAACATAAAATTAATAATAACAATCATCCCTTCTATCTATTGATTGTTATATGTAGCTGGTAGAGCTGCTCCCCACCCCTCCCCCTCGGAACCTCGCACCCAACCACCCAACCCAGCCTGGGATGTTTCTTTAGGCAAAAGTCGTATAACCACAAATCTTACTTCTTTCATTAGTTTCCAAAGACTCAAGCAGCACCCCTGCGTCCTATGATTCTTAGAGCTGTTTCTTTTGAGGGCAGCTCGTCTCCCCCACCCTATCCCACCCCTTGCCTGGGGAGTGTCTTCAGTCTAAGAGTTAAAACCACAAGACAGACAGGTGAAATCCCCCTCCTTCAGGCTCACCCCCGCCCCCCAGCTGCTGTCCACTTTGTCTCTCCCTGGAATTGTTGCTTCCTGAACATTTTGCCCAGATTATGTTGTTATCTGAATGACAATTATTTCAGTAGGGGCTATGATTGGGAAAAGCTGATTTTGTGGTGGCTGAGTGACTAATTTCTGTTTTCAGTCATGTGTTTCGATATCATATAAATTCCAGGTGGGGTGTCTGGGTGACTCAGTTGGTTAAGCATCTGCCTTCGACTCAGGTCATGATCTCAGGGTCCTGGGATCGAGTCCCTCGTTGGGCTCCCTGCTCAGTGGTGAGCCTGTTTCTGCCACTCCCCCTACTTGTGTGTGCTCTCTCTCTCTGTCAAATAAATAAATAAAATCTTAAAATTCCAGGTGATATTACACTCTTGTTAAGAGAACAGTGCTAAGAAGAAACAATACCCCCACTTTGCCAATAATATTTCTGTAGGGAAGGCAGACGTTAATAATTTTGACAAAGGGATGATCGCATACATGCAGAATCACCCAGAGTGTTTGCTTGCTCAGTCATTTCAAACAGACCAGTCAATAATCACTTGGATTCACTGGGGAAATAACACTACTAAAAACAATTAAATGCACTTGGACCCAGAAGATAAATTTGCATTATCACTTCCCATACTGCAAATAAGAAGACATTAAAACAGTATGAGTCATACTGTCTTAGAGCACAGAATTTATGTATTATAGGGGACAATAAGCTGCTTTTGTGCTAATTGTTTCACTTAGCGTTTGCCAAATCTATCACATTTTTGATACAATAAATTAGTCTTCATTTTTTTCCTTTATATCCTTCCTTGGTCAAAAAAAAGTACAAAATGGAGTGATATTTTTTGAACTTGAACTAAAGCGTGTCACTTTAGTATTTTGAAACATAGTTTCTATAATTTCCAATAAATTCTGTTTTTTTCTCTACATTAGGTTGTCACTAATCCTCAATATAATAGGCCATTCATATCATGAAAGGCCTAAAAACAAATATTGTGGTTAAAGTTAGATGTATCAGATACTCAAAGGAGGATATAAGTAATACAAAAAAAATAATAAGTAACTAAAATTGTTAGAATTTAGCTCTCAACAAGGTTTCACAAGACATTGTAGTTCCATTACATTTTTCTTTTTCTGAGAACACAGGCTATTATTTCCAGCTTCTTTTGTAGTTAAGTTTGAGATTGTATCTGGGTTTTGCAAAAGACACGGCCAGAAATCTCCTATCTTTTTTCAAACTCAGCCCTTCAAGCATCCCATATGATTCTTAAGTTCTTTCTTTAAATTTCTCACTGAAATGTGGAGATTTGTGTCCCTAGAGATGGGGCGACTATCAGATGGAAGAATCCTTTCAGCCTGGCTATGGAGTGACAGGATGACGCAATTTCGCACTCCTCAAACCACCAGCCATGAACTCCAGATCTAGCATGAACAAGACATAAACCTTTTTATGGGAAGCCACAAAGACTTATGGCTAATTTTTTCACACCTGAGCCTAATGAATCCTAAGCAGTACAGGAGAAATATGGTGGCAATATGCCTAATTTGGGACTGTGCCCTCTGAAGATTAATTTAACCAACTCTGTTGCTTTTAATTATTACATCATGTCTTTTTCTTTTGAAATCTTATCTTTAAAAAGATTACAGTTGAGGGCTGTTACTTAGCAAAGGCTAACTTAGTGGATTGGATTTGCTAATTTCAGTCCCGTTTTCATGAATCTGCATTTCCAGGAATAGACAGAATATCAAAATGCCCATATTCCATAAGTCCCTTATGACTAACTAACTGAGTTTAGTCAAACTCATTGCTTCTGGATTTCTGTTCTCTACAGACTTAAGCTTTTTAACCTGGGTTGTCATTCTGAATAGCATTTTTGCATAATAAGTACACCCAAACTTAGTTGTATAAAGGAGAAAAAAGGCATTTGATCATAGGTATTGTGGATTCAAAATTTAGAAAGGGCAGAGAGGAAGTACCTTGTTTCTGCCCAAGATTCATTCCTCTGCTCCGAAGTTTCAGAGCCTAGAGGTGACTTAGTATTCAAGACTGAAGTCCTATAAGGTCATGTTTTGTTCTTACATCTGGCATCAGGACTGTAAGAGCCCAAAGACTGGGACTCCAAACACAGATCCTATGACACATGGCCGCTCTGTGTGGATTGGCCTTCTTATGGTATGATCACCTTGGGTTAGACAGACTTCTTACACAGCAGCTCAGAGTCACAAGCAAACAAGGGGGAAGATGTATTGAGACTTTCTTTTGTAATTGAAGTATAGCTAACTTACAATATATTTGTTTCAGGTATACAACCTAGGGACTCAACAATTATATAAATAGGAAATGCTCACCATGATTACTGTAGTTACCGTCTGTCAGCATACAAAGTTCTCACAATATTATTGACTATATTCCCCATGCTCTACTTTTCATCCCCATGATTTATTCATTTTATAACTGCAAGAGTTGTACCTTTTAATCCTATTACCTATTTCACCCAGGCCCCCAGGCCCTTCCCGTCTGGCAACCACCAGTCTATCCCTCTATATCTATGAGTCTGTTTCTGTTTTTTTGTGTGTCTGTTTATGCATATAAGTGAAATCAAATGGTATTTGTCTTCTTCACGGTGTATCAAGTTTCGTGACCCAGCCATGCACTGTCACCCCTGCACGTTCTGTTGGTTACAAGCAAATCACAGCCCACTCAGCATCAAGCAGGCAGTTTTAGACCCCTATCTCTGAAAGGAAGGATATCAAGAAACCTGTGACTATTTCAAAACTGTCATAGTTGGGAGCCCCATGAGCTTCTTGAACCAGATGAATCACCTGAAATGTATGCAAAATGGTTTACGTACATGCATTTTCATTTTTGAGTGGGTCTAAAATATTCATCTTAGAAGTTGACAGCAGAGTAACAACATCTCGAACATTATTTTTGTGGCTGCCCATGCAGTTATAACAACAATAAATTGAGAAATGTTGCTCACACCCACTTAGCACATAAAACATCTAAAGTAGTTCCCTGAAAAGACCTGCAATAGTATAGAGGTATGAATGGCTACAAATTAAAATACACATAAATGTAACCCTAAGGGAAAATTCCTTGGAGAATGTATTCATCAGAAACCTAGCCAAAGGTGTTAGTATGTAAGCTGTATATAAAATGCCTGGATTAATTTAGTTTTTTACTTTGTATCTGATGCTTCAGTGATGTTAACACAGCTCAAAGAATTTTTCTTCAGAAGTCAGCAGCCCATTCTTGACAAAAAATATGTTTTCACTAGACAAAAATACTGATGCCTTTTACGTTTCAACAGATGTCTAACAGTTTTAAAGATATAGTAGTAGCTCTCTTTTCATGTGAGGGCTGCAAACATAGTGATAGATACCATATGTATTTTTAACCATGGTTGATTTGCTTTTTGAAAAATACTTTCTGACTAAGACACAGAGCGTCATTGATAATAGGTCCCTGAAGGCTTCCCTGGAGTTACCTTCTTCATAATGCAGTGGTGATTTTGATTTCCTCCTGCTAGGGATAGGAAGTGTGGTTGTTCAGAGAGAAATGGGACGTTGCGAGTTTAACAAAATGGACTGAGTTTGCAAAGCCATCTACCTGCTGCTCACCTCTCTTTTCAAGCAAACCAACTGACCTAATTTAAGAAGTGCAGGGAGGTGCCTACATTTGGGCTTCATGATCAGAATTAGAAAATAAATGCCCCAAAAAACTATACTTTCAGGAATCATTTCTTTTTTCTTTTTTTTTTTAAGATTTTATTTATTTATTCATGAGAGACAGAGAGAGAGAGGCAGAGGGAGAAGCAGGCTCCCAAGGAGCAGGGAGCCCGATGTGGGACTCGATCCCAGGACCCTGAGATCATGACCTGAGCCGAAGGCAGACGCTTAACCATCTGAGCCACCCAGGCGCCCAGGAATCATTTCTATAGTTTGTTACTAGAGAAGTTTCTCTGAACGTGTAGAGTACCCGAAACCATGAGGAGGAGGCGCAGTATCTTTTCCTGAGCGTGAAATTGGCTTTGGGTGTTACTTATGTATCAGCCCTTTGTCTTTGATGATTGTTCTTCTTCTCTTTTGGAGAAGTTAGAGGGAAGGGATGCCGTCTGAGTGGTTTTGAAAAAAAAAAAAAAAAAGAAAAGAAATGTCCAATAAAGCAGTGACAGAGGTCATTTCGTGTGCTCACATCACATTTATAGCCTGAAATATATAGAGAGACTCACCTCTTGCTTGTAGGGTTGGGACAGGCCCCTTGAAGAACACCAGTACTGAGCTCCCAGAGGCCGTAGGATTGCACAGGTCAACATGGGATGGGGGAAGGATGCACCAGGCAGAGGAACATGGCTGAAGGCAAGAAAGGGCAAGACGTCCTGGTCCTGGGAATATACACGTAACTGCAAGGAGGAGGTTATAGACACAACCGATAGGTTGGGATCATATTGTTAAAGTCCTTGAATGTGGGACCACTGCCTACCTCAGCTTTGCAACTACACGACGGCCATTGTGCATGGAGAATACCAGCCCAGAAAGAGGGTTTGTGCCAAATGA
This sequence comes from Mirounga leonina, assembly GCF_011800145.1. Lineage (NCBI taxonomy): Eukaryota > Metazoa > Chordata > Mammalia > Carnivora > Phocidae > Mirounga > Mirounga leonina. The sequence continues at coordinate 17,513,656 of NW_023270380.1, read as the reverse complement.
AGAGCAGGAGCCACGTGAAGCCCAGTTAGGACGCTGCAGGCTGGAGAGCTGGTGCCTTTCAGGGCATCGTGGTCAGAGGCTCTCTCCAAAAGCCCAAACACTAACGTAGATTTGAATTAGTTGAGAAAATAGGTACAAATAGTGATTTTCCTTTCCACTTAACAAAGAGAAAACACACATCTAGATCTTCGGTTATATCTTCAGAAATGTGGTACCTTTATTATGTATGTATGTATGCATTGCATTTCTGTGTAGCTACTCAGATTGCCAAAGGGAAGGTTTAGAACTCATCTTTCCAAATAATCAGCTCTTCAGCAGCTTGCAGAGATGGGCTGCTAGAGTGCAGTGAATTCTGACAAAATCAGAAGGGAAAAAGGCAATTAAATATTAATAGAGAATAAAATAATAAAATAGGAAACAAGAGTACCTATTAAGAGTGAACAAGCCTTAAAACCTCATGTGTTAGAAATGGATTCCTATGGAAATATAGGGTTCAGTGGGAAAAATGCTCAAGTAAACTTTGAGGAGGCAAGTAGGATTTGAGGTCATAGTTACACTGAGAAATGTGGCTTTGGGGTTAGAATTGAAGCTAATCTGAACCCCATTGGGCAAACTGCTGCTGGCGAGCAGTGTGAAGACCTTGGCCACCAATTCATTGTCACATTAATAAATACGATGCTCATTTCCACAAGGTGGGGTTTTCCCAGGAGATCAAATCAAATAGCATAACTTAAGTGTGGCCTACCTACCATGGTATTTTAAGGCTAAAATGATGGAAAGAAGAAAATGTTGATGGAAATCTAATGAGCTGGATATAATCACAAAAAGAGTCATTATGCAGAAATTAAATTGATCTGCTGAGTGCCAATTCCAGTGAGCAAGGCTGCTTTGGATTAGAAATGAAAGTGAAAATAGATGTTACATCTTCTCAAAAGACCCATCAGGCTATAAGGGACCTGAACTGATAAAATGATTCTAGCCTGGGAAACTACCCATAAATAACAATAATGTGGATTTTTAGCAGTATGTGAAATATAGGGCTGAACATTTCAACTTTCTTATATTCATTTAGTCCACAACAACCCTATCTATCATTAATTACCCTCAATTTATAGAAAATCTGAGGCACATATTAGTTGAGAAATGTGCCTGAGGTCTCATAGCTCCTAAGTATTTGTGTAAAATTGGAATCCAGATAGCATAACTCCTAACTACTCTATTGCTACAATTCATTGCTACAAAAGTCACAAATTTGGGATAATGACCCTCAGTGGTTCATCTTGGGAGTGCATTCAAGTGTTTCAATCTAACATTTTTTAAAAATTATCCAAAGATGTCTATCTTGAAAAGTCCTAAAGCAGTATGGAAAAAGAGATGCTAACTTTCGAGAGAGAGCCAGGAGCTATGGTATGGTTGCTTGCATTGAGTTACGGCTGGAATGGAGTCTGACACCATATCTGAACACTTACCTGCTCCATCTACTGCATCAGACCCTCACCCTCAGAGCTGTAATCATCCCAATCTGATGCTCGGAGAGATCAGCCTACTTGCTCAAGGTCATGCCACCAATTAAGGACAGAACCTGTCAGCCTGCTTCCAAAGATCACGTTCCTTCCTACTGCATGTTCTGTCACTCTTGTTAACCCATTCTAGGAGAATATTATTAGGAAATGGTGACCTGTGAAATATACAAATCTCAGTACACTTGAAGAAAATTTGTAACTCTAAGAAGGTAAACATTTATATCATTTTAGTTAATTGTATTAAACTTTGCTTCAGATTTTGCTTGTGTTAAACCAGCATTGGGCAATGGACAAGATAATATTCTGATGCTAGGTAACATGTTGTCTATTGTGTTAACTGTTAGCTATTATGTATACTTTTTAATTCTTAATTAATTCTTAATTCTTAGACAGCAATATGCTAGATTCCATAATTATCAAACACTTCGTCAAACCAAGGATTCTATTATAGATATATGGGACTACTTTTTATGCATGTTTTCACTCAGAGTTATTGAAGTGAAGAAAATTTGGAGGATTTTTTTTCTGAATGTGTAAAAATACTGACGTTTCACTTACTTAAGTAAATAAGTACAGGGATTTATATTAGGCCATCAAAGATAAAGTTATAGAATAATCTACAAAATTTTAAATAACAAGTTTACAAAACTGCTTCTAGGTTTTTATGCAGCTACATCTTTATTCTTTGTAGAAAGAGCCTCATGTACAAGGGGTGCCTGGGTTTTGGCTCAGGTAATGATCTTAGGGTCATGATCTCAGGATCCTGAGATCAAGCCCCATGTCTAGCCCCCTGAATCCAATCCAGAGTCTGTCTCCTGGTTTGGGAGGATTAGAGAACGGTCTTTGCCTAAACCACAGACCCTTTTGCACCTTTTTAAAACTTCACATTTAACAAGGTCAGAGAGTTTTCTAAGAAAACTAATCAGTCACTTGGAACAGAGTGAGATCATTAAGGACCCAGTCATACCAAATTAAGGGAGGCAGTCAGCAACAAATGGTGTCTTTGTGTGTTGATGAGAAAGGCTGACGAATTTGCTGTGCCATTTTGAATTCTCTTTGTCTGCCTCCCCAGGCATCTGTGGGGAGACTGAGGCTCCTCCCACAACGCCCAGCTCCACAGGTACCTGGGGTTTCTATTCTGCAGTTCATCAACACACGTAACATGCACATGGTCTGCAGAGGAAAAACTAGTGTTTTCACAGATATAATTTGTAATCAAATCTCCCCTGCCCACCAAAACAGAATCAGTGAAAAAAAATCCACGACTTGAGGGTATATTAATCCCCTCGACCTACAAGTTAGACACGTAACATCTCTGAGCAGAGATGAGGAGAAAATACAAAAAGGTGAAACAGTAGTCAGCAGGAAACAAATGGACAACACCAAAGAATTAGGAAAATGAAGACAGATATGGAATGGTCCCAGAGGAGACGGGCTGCACAAACGGCAGGGGGTGTGGGGAGCAAAAATGTAGGAAAATATGTACATGAGAGAAAAGTGAACAAAAGGAAATCAAATGTAATAAAGATTGAAATTACTATAGAGGAAATGACCGACATAAATGAGGCAATGAAAAAGCATTATATGAATAGTAGAGTCCTTAAGATAACTAAAACAATGAAAGAAAAATAAAACAATTAACACAAAGACCTAAGTCAAGAAATATGCTTCTGAATTAAAGGAACACTGGAATGTGCATTTTGCAGGAGCACAACATACCTCAGGAATCAGGAAAAAAGGATACGGGGTGCCAGGTTGACTCCATCGGGAGAGCGTGTGACTCTTGATCTCAGGGTCCTGAGTTTGAGCCCCATGTTGAGTGTAGAGATTTCTTAAAACAACAACAACAACAACAACAGAAGGACATAGGCTAGTGAAGTTACTAAACTTCAAAAGATAAAGAATTCTTTCTGCACCTGTAAAAACACCAGGTTATTTACACAGGGTCTCAGACTTAAACGAAGCAACATTCGATACCTATCAAATGTTCAAGGAAAGAAGCTGAGGCCAACAATTTTATACACACCAAACTCTGTTTTCACATATAAAGTCAGTGGTGTTTTGTTATATACAAGAGCCCAGAGAATGTTATTGTCACATGTCCTTCTTGAATAACCTGCTGGAAGGGATTCACCGAACTAGAGGACGACTAGCAGAACTCCCATCCAAGGACTGCGCGGGTGAGCAGTGAGCATGTCTGATGGCAGAATCAAGACCAAAACCAATGTGAGGCTTATGTTATGGACATAAACTCTTACTATCAAAAAATACTGCCACCTATGCTAAAAAGTCAAAAGGGAAAGTTGGAAGACTGTGGCAAAGCTGATTTTCTCATCTCTAGTGGCTAAGAATCCAAAGATTTCATTGATAACCTGATGAGTCATAGAGCAATAAACATAGAGAGATACTCTCTAAAAAATACAAGTATGAAGAGGATAAAGAATTTAAATTATAATAATGCACTGCACAGGGTCTCCCCAGGCTGAAATCATGGTATTGGTTGGGGTGATAATTTTGTCTGAGGCTCAAGGTCCTCCTTCGAGGGGCTGGCAGAATTCGCTCCCTCGAGGGGCACGAGGGAGGGCTCCATTTTCTCTCTGGTTGGCAGCTCCCAGTTTCCACCCAGAGTCACATCAGTGTGAGGCTTCCAGAGAGCTCACCACAGGGCAGCTGGAGAGTGTCTGCTGGTGTTTCTTGTCCCTTCTAAGTGGTCACCTACCAGGCCACCTAGGATATTGTCCCTTTGAATTAACTCAAATTCAGACTGATCAGAAATCTTAATTACATCTGCAAATCTTTGACATATAATGTAAAACTATCCTAGGAATGATATTCTATCATATTTACATATTCTGCCCACACTCGAGAGAAAGAGAATATACGAGCACCTGAGCCATTGGGGGTCATTTTAGAATTCTGCTTATCACAGACGCATTTTAATTGAAAAAAAATCAAATTGATTTTGTATATTCTATGCATACATGTACACAAAACATTTTCACTATGATCCAATAACTTTGAAGGAATTTTTTTTTACTATATACCCTTCTACACATGAACATAGATCCTATTAAAGTTTTGTAAATGGGGTTATATAAACTGCTCATTAGGCAGATTTAAAATAGCTTCAGAGCTCCCAGAGAGAGATAGCCTATAATTCAAAGTATATTTTAAACAAATTATGTACTTCAGGTTTTGAACTTGTTTAATACTATTGATAATAATGAAAAAGTTTGTCTCAAGTTACTTCAGATTTCCTGCCCACTCACGTTTCTATCCCAAGCCCCAATTTATTGGAATGACAAACCACAGTAGACACAGCTTTAACACACACCACACAATCCACATATAAATTAAAGCTGTTTCATGAGGTGGGAGTTAGAACCACATTAAATTGATTTTATATATTAAAGTTGGAATACACCTCTAGAATAATGGTTGTGTACAGTTATTAATAAGTAACCATTAGCTTTGCTGCTCATGTGCATGTTTTCCTGAGTGATTGGTGATTTGATTCATCTTGTACATCGGTCTTTTCCTTCCCCCAATTATCTTCTCAGTTACAGATACATTATACACTCTTCAATTCTTTCTACTTAATAGTTCTCGACTGAATTATAACTAAAGGAGAAATTGTTTCTTTATTACAAATATTGTCCCTTGGCAATACACTTAGATAAAGTTAAAGGATTTCATCAGAGAGCATATTTAACCAAACAGCAATTTTTCCATTTACCCACATTGTTCAATATCTAATTATTATTTGTTGAATTACTTATTGCTTTTTTTCATAATGATTAGTCTCAAAGAATTTAATGCTGACAGGGATTTCTACATCATTTGATATGAGCTTCTCCCCAGGGTAAAGTTACCTGCAAAGCATTCCTGACCAAACACCGTTCTATTTCATTTAATTCCATCAGTGATGGATAAAACAGAGTACTCAATGCAGCCATTTCTCTTTTTTTTCTCAATTATATATTAATTTATTTTTCAATGTTTCATCAGACTGGGTGGCCATACTTAATTAGCCCAGAAGCAGAAGGCTCATTTAGGCAAGAACAACTTTTGAGAATTTACACAGAATTCTGATAACTAACTCATTTCAGCATATTTTAAAAATAATATTCCCCTCCACTTCTTTTTTTTAATTTTATTATGTTATGTTAGTCACCATACATTACATCATTAGTTTTTGATGTAGTGTTCCATGATTCATTGTTTGCATATAACACCCAGTGCTCCATTCAATATGTGCCCTCCTTAATACCCATCACCAGGCTAACCCATCCCTCCACCCCCCTCCCCTCTAGAACCCTCAGTTTGTTTCTCAGAGTCCATAGTCTCTCATGGTTCATCTCCCCCTCCGATTCCCCCCCCTTCATTCTTCCCCTCCTGCTATCTTCTTCTTCTTCTTTTTTTTTTTTAACATATAATGTATTATTTGTTTCAGAGGTACAGGTCTATGATTCATCAGTCTTACACAATTCACAGTGTTCACCATAGCACATACCCTCCCCAATGTCTATCACCCAGCCACCCCATCCCTCCCACCCCCCTACCACTCCAGCAACCCTCAGTTTGTTTCCTGAGATTAAGAATTCCTCATATCAGTGAGATCATATGATACATGTCTTTCCCTGATTGACTTATTTCACTCAGCATAATACCCTCTAGTTCCATCCATGTCATTGCAAATGGCAAGATTTCATTCCTTTTGATGGCTGCATAATATTCATATATATATATATATATATACACACACACACGTATATATATATATCTCACATCTTCTTTATCCATTCATCTGTTGATAGACATCTTGGCTTTTTCCATAGTTGGGCTATTGTGGACATTGCTGCTATAAATACCGGGGTGCACGTACCCTTTCGGATCACTACATTTGTATCTTTGGGGTAAATACCCAGTAGTGCAATTGCTGGATCATATGGTAGCTCTATTTTCAACTTTCTGAGGAACCTCCATACTGTTTTCCAGAGTGGCTGCACCAGCTTGCATTCCCACCAACAGTGTAGGAGGGTTCCCCTTTCTCCGCATCCCTGCCAACATCTGTCGTTTCCTGACTTGTTGATTTTAGCCATTCTTTCTGGTGTGAGGTGGTAGCTCATTGAGGTTTTGATATGGATTTCCCTGATGCTGAGCAATGTTGAGCACTTTTTCATGTGTCTGTATTCCTGGGCTGCAAGGTTGGTTCAACATCTGTAAATCAATCAATGTGATACACTACATTAATTAAAGAAAGAACAAGAACCATATGATCCTCTCAATAGATGCAGAAAAAGCATTTGACAAACTACAGCATCCTTTCTTTTTTTTTTTTTAAGATTTTATTTATTTATTTGAGACAGAGAGAATGAGAGAGCACATGAGAGGGGGGAGGGTCAGAGGGAGAAGCAGGCTCCCCGTCGAGCAGGGAGCCCAATGCGGGACTCGATCCCGGGACTCCAGGATCATGACCTGAGCCGAAGGCAGTCGCTTAACCAACTGAGCCACCCAGGCGCCCTATAGCATCCTTTCTTGATTAAAACTCTTCACAGTGTAGGGATAGAGGGTACATACCTCAATATCATAAAAGCCATCTATGAAAAACCCACAGCGAATATCATTCTCAATGGGGAAAAACTGAGAGCTTTCCCCCTAAGGTCAGAAACATGGCAGGGATGTCCACTATCACCACTGCTATTCAATATAGTATTAGAAGTCCTAGCCACAGCAATCAGACAACAAAAAGAAATAAAAGGCGTCTGAATCGGCAAAGAAGAAGTCAATGCAGCCATTTCTATCACTGAACTCCTGCAATTATTCAAAACTTACTTCCCATTTTAGTAGAAATCTTACACATTGTGTCTGGTTCAACCTTCTGGAGGAAGAGAAATGTATTTATGCAGTACATCCAATCCTGCATGTTCCAAACCAGTTTTCACCCCAGAAGCTCATTTTCTCAGGGCTTCTTCCTCTTCGTCCTTTCGAGCACCCAGTTAACCCATTCCACACCCCATCAGGAGGCCCCAGCTTGCTTGTCCCAGCAAGGATAGAGAAAAGAATCAAGTTTATAGGCTGCCAAATTCATAGCATCAAAGCATAAAAGCCATCAGAACAACGAGCGCTATTTCTAATGTAATTTTTTTTTAAGATTTTATTTATTTATTTGACAGAGAGATAGAGAGAGAGCACAAGTAGGCAGAGAGGCAGGCAGAGGGAGAGGGAGAAGCAGACTCTCCACTGATCAGGGAGCCTGACGTGGGGCTCGATCCCAGGATCTTGGGATCATGACCTGAGCCAAAGGCAGCCGCGTAACCGACTGAGTCACCCAGGCACCCCGAGCGCTATTTCTAAGCAAGGGTCACTTTCATGTGGTGATTCCAATCAGTCAGGTATGGATTCGTGTGCACTTGATTTATTGACACTGTTCTTAAACGAGAAACATCCCTGAGGTACTTAAGAAATGACCCACACCAAGGGTCCTGCACGGTCCCTTTTATAGACATGTGGAAACTTTTCCCTTTGATCCTTCCCTTTCTCCCATGTGCGGGGTCTCGTGGTCACCTGTGAGCCCTTTTCTTGAGATGCTGTGAGTTCGGTGAGTTCATTGGATCATGCATCTGATGGTAATAGACAGCCTTGTTCTCTGTATTTTGACAGCTTTCTCAATACCTTTAGACTGAGACAAATATTACTTAATGCACATCATAATATTTTAAAACAGAAACAACTAATTAAACACATTGCATTAAGATACATCAGCATTTTCTCTACAGTATCTTTCACCAAATACAATTTATATATTTAAAAGGTAACCAAATGATTTGCCTCTTTTATTACAATAAATTATATTTAAACCAGTATTGACCACTTAGATCCCTCACTGTTGGTTTTGGATTCAAATACTTGTTACACCACCATCAGCAGGATGGCCATGGAGAAATTAATTCTATAAAATGTTGATTAAGAATATGTATCAGGGGCGCCTGGGTAGCTCAGTTAGTTGAGTGTCCCACTCTTGATTTCAGCTCAGGTTGTGATCTCAAGGTCGTGGGATCGAGCCCCGCGTCAGATTCCACACTCAGCAGAGTCTGCTTCTCTCCTTCAATCTCTCCCTCTGCCCCTCCCCCCTCAGATAAATAAATAATCTTAAAATAAAAAAAATATTCATCACTTGGGTTAATAGGAAGACTAAAGGTAGCATGTGTAAAATCACCTAAAATAGTACTTTGATTGAGGTGCTTTGCATGTTCTTGTTTGTCAGCCAAAGTTGATCCTCCTCCTCTTCTTCTTCTTTCTACTTGTTAAACCAAATTTTTCAGTATCCAATTTTAAATTTATTTTCATTTTCTTAAATATGAATGTAGCTCTTTGATTTTTGTCTGTTCAAATTCATTTCATGGTTCCCCATCTATTTTAGGCCAATGATGTTATTTTGAGTTCTAATTATATTTAACAAAATGTATCTATTTCAGTTTTGAGTTACTCACAGATTTGCCCTGCATGCCTTTTCATTTTCACTCCTCGTGGTCATAAAAGTGTTGACTATCCCAGTGCTACTCCTGTCATTCACTGCCGTATGGATTTTCCCTTTGGTGAAATTTCTATTCAAGTTTTACCTGTTTTTGTGAATTATCTGTCATTTTGCTACTGATTTGTTTGGTTTTATGTGAAAATTTAATCTAACTCCTTACTGTCCATTTACTTTAATGATGTATGTATATTTTAATCTCTTTATCCTGACTAGTTATTTTCATAACAAGTTTGTTCCATGCATATTTAGTCAACCATTACTTGAAGTTGTATTCCTTGGAAGCATTTAGAATCCTTTTATATCTAATATTCTGTAATTTCATGAATCTTTGGGTATAATTTTTTGTCACGGGCATTTGATGAATACATTCATTCTGAAGAACTTAAGTTTTTGTAATTCTCTTGTATTTTTGTTTTAATTGTTTTTTCTATGTTCTCCATTTTAATGAAACATTTATTAGCACTGTATCAAACATCCTGGGTTGATCTTTCATTCATTTTTCTCTCTCTCTCTCTCTCATGATTTTCTTTTTTTTTTTTAAGATTTTATTTATTTATTTGAGAGAGAGAGAGAGCATGAGAGGGGGGAGGGTCAGAGGGAGAAGCAGACTCCCCGCTGAGCAGGGAGCCTGATTCAGGACTCAATCCCGGGGCTCCAGGATCAGGACCTGAGCCGAAGGCCATTGCTTAACGAACTGAGCCACCCAGGCACCCTCTCTCATGATTTTCAATGGATTGTCAAAATTACTTTTCATAACATCTAATTAAATATCTTTTCAGCCATTTTTTAAAAATTTCTAGAGGATTTCTTAATGTTTTCTGTTTGTTTTTTTCAAAATACCCAATTCTTGCTTTGTGGATTGAACATAGTATTCAGATGTTTCCATGCATACAATTTAGCTTTTTCTACCACATATTTTCTGCATTTCAAGGGGTAAAGAAAAAAAGAAAAAGTTGTTCAACAATGCTGAGTTCAGCATGGGGCTTCTCACTGAGTGAGCTTCACCGATGATGAGGGATACCAAACACCAGAAATTAGAAGCCTTTGTACTTCCTACCCACCCAAGCATGCAGAGATTCCAGAGGTCAGATAGATGTATAAATTCTTTCATATCTTTCATGTATGTTCTGAGCACCAAGACCCTCCCAAGTTTTTGCTACGCCAACTGCTCTTTCTAGATCATATCCTATTCTTCACATACTCCAGGCTAAACATTTTTCTGATCTACTCTATCGATCACCAGATTTTTCTCTCTGCCCATAGAAACATTGACATTTTTGCTACATTGATGTTTTCCCTCCATTCTCCTCTTAACTGAAGATTTATCCTGTTTTTACATCTTTACTCTCATATAATGGAATCTTGGTCGAGAAGCGTAGCTTCTATCCTGGGAACTTCAGAGCAGTTTTTGACTGAGGCCCTGAGATCCCTTGGGAAAAAATGGGAAAGGAGCAGCCTCCAGTTGCAGCTTTGTACAATCCGGGCACTGGAGATTAGATAAAGTCCTGAGTTAACTGAGGGAATATAGGATTGGGATGGAGAAGGCTTTGAGAGCAGTACGGAGTGGTTTTATTATAATAGCTTCTTGTCTCATCCCTAGTCATCAAACTGCATCTTTTATAGAGGCAGCTACATTATGAAATCACTGACTTAATCCTAATCCGCTTTTACAGTTAACGTAGAATGTAACTTAATAGAAAAGAACTCAGTTTGTGCTTGCTCTGGCTTACCTGAGTGCTTGTGGATTTGTTCTGCTAATGGAATCTAGGTACACAACAGAGCTGGACACCAAATACCCTCCAAGCCCTCGCGGAGCCTCCATGCCCATGATTGAGTGATGGCTAAAATGAGGATCTAAATCCATCGCATCTCTACCTTACCATGAGAAATAAATGGCACGAGTAAAGCCTTGTATTTTGTCAACTTGTCACCGAGGTAATAGAAGAAGACCCTGAGCTTGAAGATGCGTGATGGGGAAGGGACAGATCAGTTCAGGCAGGTAAGGAGACGTGCTTGAAAGAGAACTGTACACACTTGATTAGTATGCAGCAGGCTGTGGAAGGCAAAAAGGGCTGAGATAAAATTAATGGCTTAAAAACTCTGGGAGCAGAAAAAGCCATTAACCATTATGCTCAAAAACAAAGCAAGCACCTGCTGCAAGGTGTCTTATCGAGGTGTGAGATGGCAAAGGATGTGCCAGGAATAGCAACATGTACGGAACCATCTTCTCAACTGATAGAAATTCTCCTAGGACTTTTCATAAAGAACATATATATGTTTTCCTCAATGCTTGGGACCAGAATATCATTTCATATCTTTGAGTAGTTAAGCTTGGGCTTTATTCAAATTATGGTGCTAGATGAAGCAGTAAGCACTAGGGATCCATCTAAGTTCTCTAAGGACCACTGACATCAGGATCCTCTAGTGACACATGAAATACCCACAACGTCACAGTTTACTCTTTAGAAATGTACCTGACAAGATTCTTCTGGGTGAGAAGGACCAGTATGGACAGGTCATGGAGTAAGTTCGTAAGTTATGAAATGGTTGGCAGAGACACTAATAAAACACTAACAAATAAAAAAATTTTAACCTGAAAAACTCCTTCTTGCCCATGTTCTGATAATAGTTCATCTGTGATTTAATTGCCAAACACGTATGAGGAACCACACAGAACTTTGTGGACCAGCTAACGGGATGAATAATAAGATAAAGCACAAAATAAACGTGAGTGGATCACAATTATCAATCAGCTTTTACTAAATGAAACTGAATTGGGAAGACCCTTAACTATCATGTACTCAAACCGATACACGCACAATGAACAATTATAGGATGCATTTCAAAAGCCAGATGTTACTGTAACAAGCCCCGTTTACCTAGCTAGACTGAAACCAAGGGTCAGCAAACCGTGGCCCACAAGCCAAATCCAGCCAACAGCCAACTTTATAAATAAAATTTTATTGACTATCGACATATCCTTTTGTTTATATATTATCTACAGGGGCTTTCTCACTGCAACACGCAGAGTTGGATAATTTCAGCAGAGACTATCTGGTCCACAAAACCTAAAATATTTATTCTCTGGCCCTTTATAGTGAATGTCTATCATCCCAGGAGAGTGATTTGGCTGCAAGGAAAATGATCACTGTTTCTTACAAGTTTGGTGTCTGGATGAAGTTAGTGAGAGCCCTGATTTCTCTAGTTAGACCTTACTGGAAGCATAGTTTCCATGCATATTTTAACAGGAAGAAACTAGACAGTGTCCAAAAACGATACCATAACGATACAGAGGTTCAAAATAGTATTGCCGGGGCACCTGGATGGCTCAGTGGGTTAAGCTCTGACTCTTGGTTTCACTCAGGTCACAGTCTCAGGGTTGTGAGATCGAGCCCCATGTTAGGCTCCTGGGTTGGGCATGAAATCTGCTTGAGATTCTCTCTCTCCCTCTCCCCCGCCCCTCCCCACCCCTCGTGGGTGTGTGCTCTCTCTCTCTCTCTTAAATAAGTAAAAAAAAAAAAAGTAATAATAATATTGCCAATTGTGGCTGAAAAAAACATGGAGGTGTTTTTCTCTAAACAAATGGTTTAGGGATGGTTAGGGAGAATAATTCTGGCAAGTAAATTGCATCACATTTTGGTGAGTTTATCGTGTGGAGGGATGGTTTGGTCTCATCTTGGATCATTTAAAATGTAAACCCCGAGACTGTAAATTTTACAGTGAGGCATGTTCTGACTCAAATCAGCAGGAACGTGCAAATGTTTAGAACTATCTGAAAATGAAAAGGGTTGTGTCCACAGAGAGCAGTGCAGATAGATCAGCTAGCCAGTTACGATCAGGAAAGTCACAGATGTGACTACTGCACAAACCTCCTAGAAATGGAGAAGAAACTTGTCCTTGAGCTACTAGTAGATAGAAGAATTCCTAATTAGATTGTATTTATATTATATATATTTAAATTATATATTTACATACATTTTGAAGCTATTAAATTGTAAAACACAGCCAAAACAGTGATGTTTCCTTTTTCTGATGAAGTAATTTTAAAGTAATCTTCCCCTCATTACTTAAAGATTTAATTCAGATTTCTTTTTCGACTCCTCCTAACGTCATCTCCTCATCTCAAATTTGGTTCATTTGATGAATATTCTGCTCATTTGATGCATAAAACATGTAAACGTGGGACTTTTAATGAATACCATTTTTTAAGTCGTTCAAGGAAAGGGCTGCTGTGTCCACATATATGTGTAAAATGAAACATAGACTCAGTCAATAATTTCTGGGGATAAACAGCTTGACTGTTTTAATAAAAGAGAGTATATTGAATTTATGCAAGAGCCTAGTCCTTGGGAATCTCCAAGTACCTCCAGCTAGGAACAACATAGTGTCAAAAATCACAAAAAGCCTTCTTTGATATGATTTCTTGATCGGTAAGCCCGCAGACGGAAGACCTCCAAGGTGTATGGGAGGAACAGTCCATTTGTTTTCTTCTTGTTGGTACAGAAGAATAAACCGTTTTTTTTGCTGATGTCTCTGTAGATGGCACTGAACTGTTCAAAGCAAACACAGGGGAGCATCAGGTGAGCTGCATGGGTCTGTCAGTAACAAAAATGCCAGTTTTAAACATTTCTAATTCATGAACTGGATGTTTCCTGATTGGTGTATTTTTCAGCTCAGGCATTTTTTTTTTTTTTAATTCTGCTGTGTACTTCTTTTTTTTTTTATAAATTTTGTTTTTTTTAAGATTTTATTTATTTATTTGAGAGAGAGAGAGAATGAGAGAGAGCACATGAGAGGGAGGAGGGTCAGAGGGAGAAGCAGACTCCCTGCCGAGCAGGGAGCCCGATGTGGGACTCGATCCTGGGACTCCAGGATCATGACCTGAGCCGAAGGCAGTCGCTTAACCAACTGAGCCACCCAGGCACCCCTGCTGTGTACTTCTATTTTCATTTTTACTTTGGTGTTTGGTGTCCACGGAATGCGCAGGTTTCTCTCTCTTTTTTTTTTTTTTTTGAGATTTTATTTATTTATTTGACAGAGAGAGACACAGCGAGAGAGGGAACACAAGCAGGGGGAGTGGGAGAGGGAGAAGCAGGCTTCCCGCGGAGCAGGAACCCCGATGCAGGACTCGATCCCAGGACCCTGGGTTCATGACCTGAGCCGAAGGCAGATGCTTAACGGACTGAGCCACCCAGGCGCCCCAGGTTTCTCTATTTCTTTCCCAGAAATGTGTTTCTGATGCTGACATGAGCACAAAGACCTTATGTTCTGTGTTGGGAAATAAGTTGGTGTCTTAAGAATAAAAACTTTCATTAGAGTTAGTCAATGCATCACAGATATTATCCTTCCTGGCAAGAAGGTTAGAAAGCAGAGTCATTCTGTTGGGCTGTGGTTCTCAAAGGAAAAATAAAGCTTTTCAAAATGTTAGTCATTACCATGGTAGATGTTTCCATAAGTCATTTTTACAACCTGTTTTGATGGATTATAAGAATCCGTGTGACATTACTTTTTCCTATGGCTTACTGTTAAAATCATATTCATAATATTGACTATTATTCATTGAGTACTATGTACCAACATTATGAACCAGAAAGTAATTTATACTTAACCCTCATAACACTCCTGCAAAGCAAAAATTATTATTCCACATTGTAGATGGAAAACAGGCTCAGAAAGGATATAAATTGCCCACATCACAAAACTAGTAAGTGCTGGAGCCAAAATGCAAACAGGATCTGCCTGGTCACAAAGTCAGTGATTTTTCCCCTGTACCAGGTGGACACTATAAGCCTTCTCAGTTTTAAGTGAAATGCACTCAATTTCACACCTATCTAGTAAGTGGACATGACTGTCAGTGTGACCATAATTATAGAAAGGCCCCCCCTTGAAAATTTTGAGAAAAATACAGTGCAGCAATGCGCCAAGAATAGACTCATACGTACAAAAAACACAAGTGCCCCCTGCCAGGGCTCGATGCACACGTCCCCGTGTACACATATTGCATTTCTGTAGGTTTTCCTTGATAACGTTCAGATATGCTTCTGATGAATAAGAGTTTCTTACGAAACCTAACCTTAGGGGCAGGGGCAGCGTCAGGCAACACCGTGAGTCGCTAGCTAACAAGAGTAGGTTAATATTTTGACTAAATGCCCTCCTATTAAACACAATGCCACCATTCATTAGTTTAATTATCACCATTCTATGATTACTTACCATTTAAATGATCATTTAACAGAAAAGCTGAATGTCTTACCCAAGGTCATCTTGTGGAAGATCAGAATTTCTACCTCAGTTGTATGGACCTACACGCTGCATGTTAATCGTTAGATGGTCACATGTGGATGTTCAATGTCTGCCAGCCCTTCTATTGCTTGGTGGCATCACCTGGCTCTTTTCTTTGCAAGACGACACCCCTGGATACTCTTCCATACCCCAGAACTAATCATCCTGCTCACTCTTTCCTCCCCAGCACACACATCTGCACAGTAGCTGATGGGAAGGAACTCATACCAAGGGGATGACATGCTCAATTTGTAAAATTTTCCAGAGTTAAGTAGCTAGGGTGAGGGTTTCCATCTCTCCTCTATAAAAACAATGCTGAATTATACTTTAATGCATAATAAATATAATTGTGACGTCTATTCCACAGTGTTCATGAGTGATGTCCTATCATGGTTCACATTCTCACACATTTGCAGCATTAGTGGTTTCTACACCCATTCTCAGTCAGCTGTCACCTCTGCCCCCCAGGTGCATTAGATTGGGTATGAACACTAAATTTTAAAAAGGAGTTCTTAAGTTTTGAATGTTTCTTTTTTTTTTTTTTTAAGATTTTATTTATTTATTTGACAGAGAGAGACACAGCGAGAGAGGGAACACAAGCAGGGGGAGTGGGAGAGGGAGAAGCAGGCTTCCCGTGGAGCAGGGAGCCCGATGTGGGGCTCGATCCCAGGACCCTGGGATCACGACATGAGCGAAAGGCAGACGCTTAACGACTGAGCCACCCAGGCGCCCCGTTTTGAATGTTTCTTTATTTTTACCTGGAGGAAATGATTAATAATAACCTGATTGTCAGAAAATGGTCTTGGTATAAAGGAGAACGATCCTAGTGATAATAGTTGGTATGAATTGGCACAGGCGAGGTCAGGCTGTGTTATAAAGGGTGCCCAAGCCTTATCTCATTAATTCTTATTAAAGCCCTAAAAAGTGGCTCTCCACTTTATTCCAGCTTTACAAGTGAGAAAACGGTTGCTGCGAGTGGCCAAGGAACTTGGCTCTGGGTTTGAACTTCATGCTGTTTATTTCTAGAACTTGACTTGCAAACATTACACCACCAGATATCTCAAGCTCGCCTTAAAAACCATCAAGCAAACTAAAGAAATAAGCAACAACAACAAAGTGTAAGAAAAAGTCTTCTCATTCCCAGCTTAAGACATATTATAATAATTCAAAAAATACCGGAACGCCTGGGTGGCTCAGTCGGTTAAGCATCTGTCTTCAGCTCAGGTCATGATCCCAGGGTCCTGGGATCGAGTCCCACATCGGGCTCCCTGCTCAACGGAGAGCCTGCTTCTCCCTCTCCCTCTGCTGCTCCCCCTGCTTGTGCTCTCTCTCTCTTTCTCTCTGATAAATAAATAAATAAAATATTAAAAATAATAATTTAAAAAATACCATAGAATGAAAGGAACATAAACCAGATCAACTACCCAGAAGCCGATGCATTTGCCTGAGGTTGATGCATAGCAGGCAATTGTACTTAATGTGATGTTAGTGAAATACACCTTCGCTTTATCCAAAACACATTTTTTAAATGTTTGCTAAATAGAGAAATATCATAGCGTGTGCTACCAACTTGCTTTAACTGAGTTATCAATAAGAGAGGAAACTAGAAGTAGGAAAAATATTTTATAATAGCCTTAAATCTTCCATTGATACTAAAATTACTAAATTCCAACAGTTTAGAAAGAATACATACAAATGAAAAATAGATATGACAATGGCCTTTCCTATACCCCCAACCAATTTATTTATTAGTACCTGGGGAAAGAATCAATAATCTGGTCATAGTGTTTTAATTTCTGCAATTATGATTTTATTTGTTGTAGATAAAAGCTTTATCCTTTAAAAAGATTCACTTGTAAGAAAATACAAAGCAAGCTGGTTATTTCATAGGAACTGGTTTATCATCCTGTAAGTTCCATCAAATTAGCTGAGGCCAGAGTCTCCGTAAAATGGAAGCACCCATAGAGTGAATTTCAGGCATATTTGGAGGTTTAAAATGTGTTGTCCATGGCTGGGGCTGGGCTTGGGGAGGGTGTTGCAGGGCATGTGTAGAGACGGGTTGCAGAGAGACTCCAGAGGAATGCAGGGAGCAGGTGTGCATTAGCATCTGGAGAGCAAGGAAGTGTCAGCTCAGCGCTTTGTAAATCCAGTAATGCGTAAAAACAAACTTTCAGTTGTTTTCCAGCATGATGCTATGTTAATTGAAGTGGCAGAAATTTATGGGCACAGACAGGAGGAAAAGAGTACTTAAGAAATACGTATAAATGCCTAATACATTCATGACACCGGGCCAAATGCAATGAGAAGTACGAAGATACGCATTTTTAGAGATCATAGTCAGCTTGGAAGTTTAATACATTAATCATGTGCAGAACTAAGATTTGCTGAGCACCTGCTATGTGTGCTGAGCACTGGAGAGTGTGGATTCTCTCACAAAACACTTACCTGCTTACTCTGAGGTAAGTATCTTCATATTTGAGAGATGAGGAAACTGGCAAATAGGTTGAGCAACTTGTCTGAAAACACAGCTGCTAAGGGGTACACCCAAGGTTCAGTTCTAGGTCTGAGTGAAAGCTTTCAATTAACTGCATAAACAAATATGTATGTCTAACTCAAGAACAGGGCATTTGTTTATCCTCTGAGTCAAAAATGCAAAAAGTAATTATAGGACAAATTTTGCAGTTGATTTTGGTGCAAAGTTTACTTCATGATACTTTAATTCTGGTGTTTCAGTATTGATGATGACATGGATTCGTATCATCTTCTTTAAAGTTACATGCTGATAAATGTTGTCTTTATAATAATGATTTGTTATGACTCAGGAAGTGTTCTAGCCTTTTCAAATAGGTGATGTGGTAAGTCAATGTGTGTACATTTAACCGATGAGTCAGCTAAGCCTCAGAGGGTTGGAGTAACATCGTGTCACATGGCCAGTGAGTAGAGGGGCTGGGTTTTGAGCTCAGGGGTCTGAGGGCTCAGAACTCCTCTGTGCGTAAGGTTCCAGAGCCCTGTGGGGGAGTGCACACACATGGGTTACACAACGCACAGTTCCAGCAGCAACTCGAGTCTTATCTTGCTCTGGGACTGAATAAAACACAGGCTTATAATCTGAAAACCATAAAGACAGTAATTCACAAGGGAAGTATTATCAAGTTTTCCAAAGCAAATTTTTCCCATGCCTTCCAGATTAGTGTTGAATGGGAGCAAAATATGCCACACCCCAAAACAGCAGGCTCAGGAAGGACACTCAGACCCTCCTCTGTCCCCCAAAAAGAGGAAATAAGTCTCCCTGGTGGAAGGCCCTCCCCCTCACCAGGAGGCAGAGAGACACTGTTGTGTCCAGAGGCATAAAGCCATGTAAACGAACCTTGCTGCTTCTCCACAAATTACCCAGCCCAGCCCAAACCCCTTTGTCCTGAGTTTACTGTTTCTCTGTCAAAAAGGCATAAAATCTGCCCATTTCTGTCTCTTCTCTGAGACTCCTATCTTTGGGTGCCCAGACGTATGAAATTAAATTGGTTTTTCTCCTGGTAATCTGTCTTATGACAATTTAATTATTAGATCAGACAAAGAACCTGAAAGAGAAGAAGAAAAAGTTTTCCTCCTCTGCAGAGTGCCTCCATATTCTAAGCCGTGTCTCGCCACATACAGATTTTCGGTAGAAGCAGAAACGGGCTTAATGTAAGAAGGTGCGCGCAAGTGCTTGAGCATTCCGTGTTCACTGTGTGGGTTGGCTGCTGTTGGTTATCGTGGCAAAACTTCATAAAGCTGCTCCGAGTGTCTCTGGAATTCATTTATAACAGCAAGACTGGTTACCATCTGCTGTAAATATTTTCTAGGAAATTCACTTACTCACATTCCTGGCTTTCCATAGTTTATCTCCATTCTGTAGCTGTTTATCTTCCGAAATAATTTCAGTAGTCCAGTCTGTTTAATTTGTCTGATTCTGGGAATGTGAGCTAGAGCACAGATCCATCGGTTTAATCCATCAGGTCCTGGGGAGCAGATCGGAACATGCCACTAAAGCAGTAAAGAAACTGACTCCAGATCTCCAGAACTTAGAAATTAAAAAACAATTCCTCTAGGGGAAAACACAGATCTCAGCAGCTTCCTGGGTAATGGGGAGGAGAGAGATAGTAGGTCCCAGAGCTGAGGGGCCAGCAATGTGGCGCACTGAGGGACAAAGGGCAGGAACGGGCTACCATGAGCCGCGTAGAGAGGTTGGAAATGTCTCCTCCTGAGAATAAGCGAGGGAGCAGGTGAGGATCTACCTGTGGACAGCCTAAGAGGAGACTCACGATTTGCAAGCTCCTGGAGGACAATCCCAGCGCCTCTGGGAGATCTTCCCCCCGTATAGACGCACCCCCTTTCTCATCCATTGCTGGAAGGTCCTAGCACCCATCAGAGGCTGACTTTCTTTTTTTTCAAGATTATTTATTTATTTATTTGACAGAGAGAGACACAGTGAGAGAGGGGACACAAGCAGAGGGAGTGGGAGAGGGAGAACAGGCTTCCTGCCAAGTGGGGAGCCCGATGCTGGGCTCGGTCCCAGGACCCTGGGATCATGACCTGAGCCGAAGGCAGACTCTTAACTACTAAGCCACCCAGACGCCTCAGAAGCTGACTCCTTAAATAACAAAACACTTAGGAGATAACAGAAAGTTCCTCCCTGATCCACATGCTAATTTTAAAGATTTAATTAGGGACTTGTTATTTTAGTACAGAAGCAAGTTTTTCTTTCACAAAACACAGACGTTCTAACACAGAGTGAGTTATTTTTTTTCCTTCATAAAAGCAGAGGTTCTCATGCAATGATAATCTCTAGAAGCAGAGGTTTCTGCGAAAACACAATGCAGTTTTTCTGGCTGTTTATACAGGCATGAACAACATTTCGCTTTTTAGCCTTAGAGATGCATCGTATATGGGTACCCTGACCCTGTTGGTGTAGGTTCCTCAGAAATTACATGAATATAAGCAATCATGCACTTAATATTCAAAATATACTGCAGCATCGTATTGCTGCTTTAAGAAATATGTGAATTCAGCGAAATATTGTAGCAGTCATTCATGTTCACAGGAAAATTGGTCAAAGGTTTTGACAAGTTTGAGGCAGGAAAGAAAACAAAGGTCATGCTTTGTACTGCAAGTTGCCTGTTCCAAATATTTCTTACAAATCGGCTCCGATGTGCCGCAGCCTTAGCCTGTGCAGGACCTTAGGTTTTCCGTTCTTTCAATGACATCAAAGCATGTATGCTTCTCCTTTCCTCATGCTCTTGAACTTGCGCCTCTCCCCGCCTCTTCCGTCTCTCCTGCCTCTATGGATGGCAGGACACATGTCGTTCAACTCCACTCGAGTTCATATAGCATCTGTTGTAACGAGGGTAAAATTACAGCAAGAACTCTATTCCTTTTAGCGGAAGGACAACAGAGGTGAATTTTAGTATCTCCTTGAGCTGCTTCAGAGAAAGCATATTTTGTAGCCACTAATTCTGAGTACAGGGACTTGACTCCCAGTTTTGGTTTTGCCGTTAGGCAGGTGGCTTTGTTATTTATGTTACTTAAGCCCTTCTGCCCTTCTGCTGGTCTCCAATCTGCCCACGTTGTGGTAAAAGAGAAAGGCCTCCTGCTACCTATAACGGTGCAGGATAATAGGAACAAGCAAGCACTCTAGTTTTTGTTTTTAGTTTTTTGTTTTTTTTTAGTATGTGAAGGTAAAAATGCTTGGCATCCAAACTGGGTTTGGACAATATCTACCAAGTGGCAAGTAGTCATACTCACATTACAGATCAGAATAAGGAATAAGAGCATTGTACCCTCCCCCTAAATTCTCTGCGATTATTTAAAAAGTAGTGAGAAGGAGAAGGATACTGGCAAGTTCTTTACAATCCCAATGCACATCCTAATTTAGTGGCCATGACAATGGTAATTGTGAGCTCTAGGTTGAAGGATTATCTTCCTTCCCTGGGACTGTGAATGCTGGAGGAAATTGGGATACAAATCCTACAGCTAGAGTAGGTTTCCAATGCTCACTTTGACTTTTTCTTTGATGATGTTCTTCTTAAATGGGTTATTACTCCAAGGAGAGGTAAGAAGCAAGCTAGAAAACTCAGGGAAGCTCTGGAGAGTGGCCTTGCTAATAAGGATGTTATTTAGGAAGAAGGGCTTATGACCATCCTCAGCATTTAGGCATATGATAGATCACGTCAAGTGTCTCTGTCTTTCTCCTTTATTAGCAAAGAGAAAGCAAGTATAATGGTATTGAAACAGAAAAAAAAAAAGTCTTAATTGGATTAGTTAGGCCTTCTGAGGATATACAGCAGATATATCCATTAAATTAAAGGGCAGCCCTGACAAAATTTTTGTGAAATGGAAAATGTAGAAGAAACGCGGTTTTAAGGGATGTTCATGTATCCTTCTGGCATTGCTACCCGTGACTTTCCTTCCTCCAACCCCTTCCCTAGCCACAGGTCCTGATGTCACAAACACACGGCTAGATGTGACTGTGAGAATTCTGACAGTGTTGTGTTGGAGAGAAGGAGTCCGATGCTGGAGTACAAGAAATCACTTCTTGCTCGTTTCTTACCTTTTCATATTGCAAACTTCTTTGCTGTTCTAGAAGGATTCAGAAGAAATAGAAATCTGCTTCTTTTGTGACTATAGGAGGATTTAACTCAATGCATTAAATACGTATTGAATGTGCAAAACTGCAGAGGATAAAGAAAATTGATATAAGAAGAGTCCTGTCTTCAAGGATTTTAATCTACTCCCAAGAGGAACTCTAAGACACCACAATCAAACAATTATCTTCTTTCTCTAGCACAGATTATGATGGTCTGTGCTCCTAAATCCAACATAATAACTGCACATTCAGGAACTGATATAAAAATGCAAAATAAAATTTAGACTTTTATTTGATGTAAAACTTCACTGGGCAAATGTATTGGTAGCAGATATTGCAGAGAATTTAAATGCAACTACCTCCTTTGGAAGGCAGTAAGAACTCATTATTGTCATATATATGCTCATGCCAACCAGTGCACTTATATGGAAATTCTAGAGGGGGTCACAACTAAGTTAAGTAACTTAATAGTCAAGTATTTTAAAAACACAAAACCAGGAGGACAATACAACAAATCTATACAAATCAAGGATTATTAAAAATAGTGTGTGTGAGCATAGATTAGTATGGAAATTAATATGGACCATTGGGTCTTTTCATAGGAAAAGAGGGATTAAAATAGTCCAAAAATGAATTATTTACCTTTTGAATAATTTAAACTGTGTATTGGGAAGCTTTGGTATTAATCTATGAACCTATAAGTACACCCATATATACATACGTGTAGAAAGATTAGATGCATAATCGATTCCTGTAGTAGCTAAAAAATATATTTTGAAAATAGAATGTGAAAGAAAGTGGTATGGAGAGAATCAGAAGCTCTTTATTAAAGCCCAATCAGAAACACAGAGAGAGATTCAGTAATGAGAGCATACAGCTAACCAAAGTAAAATTATTTCAGTTTCTAAATTTTCATATCCCAAACCCCATGTTCCCCCAAAGGCCAACCTCATCTTAGGCTCACGCTGTTGATCTCACAGGCCAACCCTGCTGTGCCATGGGAGGGAGCTACACCAGGTGTGAACACCAAGAAGTCATGACCCTGGGGAGCCCCATCAGCAGCCAGCCACCACTGCCTGCTCCCTGGCCCCCAACTCTTCATGCCTCGCTAATGGCATCACCAGTCCCTGAAAACCTCATCCCTTCCCAGCATCTGCTGGAGCCCAGAATCTTGTCTCTGACATCAGTGCAGCTGCATATGGGGCTTTTTGGGTACAGCTTCTTGAGTAGAGTTTCCTTCAATCTGAAGGCATAGGAGACTGAAGACCCACGTCCTCCCACGTCCTCCCACGTCCGTCATAAAATGATGAGACAGGCATGGAATAATCCCCATAGGCGCTACAGCTCAACCAGGGAGCGTGAGGGGCGTGCAGACGGCATGGGTCCATGAGAGTTCTTGGAGTTTCCTTGACTAGGATTTGAGGCTGTGCCTGCCGAGAGACGGGCCTCCACAGCTCTCCGTTCTACTCTCCAGGCTCTTTCCCTATTCTTTGAGCCACCCCTCTCTCTCCATGAAGGTTAGCACATGCTTGAGTCTGCGGGGTCTACTGAGCCTCCTGCCTGCTGGAAGAAATTTGGGGATCCATTTTGTAATGTCTCCGTCTCTTTTAAGCCAAACTGTCAGTTTGTACATATGTAATTTTCTTTAAAACTTGTTGAGTTTACTGTGATTCTTAACTGGGCTTTGCTCTATTAAACAAGTGCAGACCCATTAATCTCTCCAAAATACTCTCTTTACGTCGGGCTTCTGTTGGGAAGGCTGTGGGATGATATCCAGGCCCTATTGTTTGCTGAGTGGCTCTGAGGATCACTCACTTTATATTTTAGAGAACCTTTTGTCTAACTCAATAGCCTCCCAAAGCACCACCTTTGATCTACTTGATATCTAATCAAAGAATTTTACAGTTACATCTTTGGCTTCATCTTTTGGCCATCAAACCCCGGCAGTGACTTGGATCTGACCTGTGTTCAAAAATCACTTCATGACCTTAGCATCATCTGCAATCCATAGAAACTGAGGGTTTCAAAGCTATTGATTCCGTTATTTCTCTGCTTTTTTATTTTTGTATACAGGGTAGACAACCACAAGCAGGCATGAAAGATAGACCTTTAGAGGCTACAGAATATCTTAGACGGAACTTTTCAACAAGTAGTTAATGAGGATCCGCATTGTGTTGTGCCCAAAAGACAGACAGAATCTGGACTCTCATAGTGGTTACATGAGATTGGATGCAGACAGATAACAAATGAATACTTTAAAAAATTTTTTAGCGAGCACAGAGAAGACAGTGAATCAGAGCAAAGCGCTAGTGATGGTGGTATTTTGTTTCATCACGGACGGTCAAGAATTGGCCTCCACGACTTCGGCAGAGGAAGTAGGAAATGCCTGTCTCTGAGGAGATGTCATTGAGCCAAATGACAAAGACCAGGCAGCCACATCACGGTCCTATAGGATTCCAGATAAACAGCAATGTGTGCAAAGACACAAGGGTGGGGGGGAAGAAGGAGCTGCGGTGTAGTTTTCCTGTGTAGTTGTAGTTTAGATATGGGATTAAAATAAAGAGAAAAAAAAAAAACTAAGTCTTTTACCTAAGAGGAAAAATTCAACTGATAATTTCATAAAATTTATAATTTTAATTTAATAGTAATTTTTATTTCCTAAGGATTCTCCGCTGTGAAATTATTGGCGTACAGTTTATATTCATATATTTTCCCTTTGTGTCATTGAATCTCTAAGATTATTAATTTGTTTATAGTATTGCCATAACTGGTATCATAACCAAATAAGTTATATCGTATCCTTTCCTAGCTCGGCCATTTTTCCACAAATTATTTCTTCTGAAAACATACATTTTCTGTTTAGATTTGACAAGGCAAAGACGTTGGAAAATAGAAGGTAAGATAATCACAATGATGAGTTCCGGAATGCCTATCTTAATTTTCTTTTGTGATAACTTGTACATATGTGTGTGTGCATTGGGAGTCTTTTCCCCAAAGAAAGCACTTTGCTCAGACTGTAAATATACATTTTCTGATCTTAGATTTTATATAAAAGATATATATATATGTTTTCTAGTTATAGATTTTATTACCCTCCTGCCTCCATTAGACACACAACATAATGCTCATCAAACATAGACTCAAACTATAAAGAGTATTGTTTGCTGTTTGAAAGAGCACCCAGAGAATCGGACAGTTACTATGGGAAGATTTTCACAGGAGTCTAAATGGAAATAATAGAGTAAATGCACCGCTTTCTCATTACTTCCTTCTAAATATGTGCTTCTCTTTGGTCAGCACTGACTTTCTCTAATTTCTGCACAAACACATGCAAATACATACCCGTGAATATTTTTAAAAATCACATTAAATGTGCAGGTAATTAAGGGTAAGCAGATGGGTATTCATGGCTTTTCTTTTAAATTGTATTTTGAGGGGCGCCTGGGTGGCTCAGTTGGTTAAGCGACTGCCTTCGGCTCAGGTCATGATCCTGGAGTCCCGGGATCGAGTCCCACATTGGGCTCCCTGCTCGATGGGGAGTCTGCTTCTCCCTCTGACCCTCCCCCCTCTCATGTGCTCTCTCTCATTCTCTCTGTCTCAAATAAATAAATAAAATCTTTAAAAAATAAATTGTATTTTGATTCATTCATGTAACTAATAAATTTCTATATTAGAGCTTGGACCAAAAAAAAAAAAAAAGCCATTAGCTGCACTTACTGAGCTCATAAAAATTAACATGTAAATATAAGAAACATAATTGCAAATTATTTATGGACCTCTCGTTAGCATAAATATTCTTAAGGCTGTGTATTTCCAGGTAAATCTGACATCAGACGAACTGAATGAATCCAATTAGGGGATACAAAACCATGTACCCCGCACCCCCAGATCCCTCAGTAATATCCCAGGACAAGTGCAGGCAACAGCGCCTAGGGCAGATTTGAGCTTGCTGGGCACTGAGGCTGGTGGGTACTGGAATTTAGAAGAAGCAAAGCCTTAGACATACTCATATATGATCACAGTTGATCTTTGTGTAGTTATCACGTCCTGGAATAAAGACTCAAACACCCAGAAGATCAAGAAAAAAGCCAACCGAAGGTATTAGGTTTTAAAAAAATACATATTTTAACATGCTGGGGGTAGGATGCCATTCATGCCCACTGCAGAAGTAGAATCAGAAATTCAGGGAAGAGGAAAGAAAGAAAGAAAAAAAGAAAGAAAG
>NW_023270380.1:17426472-17487463 GCF_011800145.1 Mirounga leonina | reverse complement strand
AGGAAGGAAGGAAGGAAGGAAGGAAGGAAGGAAGGAAGGAAGAAAAAAAAGAAAGAAGGAAAAAGAAATCATTTGTAAAGTCTTTCCTTCCATAAAGATGGCCCTCAATCAAAAAAAGAAAAAAGAAATTCAGGGCAAGAGAGGACATTTTGACAAGCGGTTTCCTTTTTGACTCTTTGGACAAGGGTTGTGGTGCAGTCAGAGCACGGGGACCTGGAAGCGTGGCCCAGGGGCAAGAGCTGTTTGGGAGGCTGGAGCGCGTGACCACAGAGGATTCCTGGAGAGGAGAGGACTGCCGGACAGGTGCGTGAGCCCCTGATTGCAGCAGACAGCACCAGTACCCTGTTTGCTGTTTTCCAGTGCCCGAGGAGAAGCCCACAACTTCTCTACTTTGAGTTAACCAAGGAGAAGATCTCTGAAATGCATTTTGGTTATCCTTTATTCTAGGTCTTGAAAACCATAGATGCGTGCTGCTCGCCAGCGTGTGTCTTAAAAGACTTTCATAATGGGAAAGAAGGACTACTTTTGGCTCTCATCTGTAGAGGTATGCAAAGCCAGAGCGTGTGTGAGTCAGAGGTCAAAAATAGCCAAATACTTAAAAGAACAAAAATTACCTTTCACCCTAGCTATCAAATTTTAGGGTGAAAAAAAAAATCAGAGTGACTGGTGTAATACTAAAGTTATCTATTTATATTTTTTTACACTTTTATCCATAGTTAGAATGGCAACATACATTCTTATTGAAACTGGGACTCTTTAAAAGTGGGAGGGGGTGGGGAACAGGTGTTTAGCCAGTCGGGTCATCAAGACAGCACAGGTACAAGCAAGAAACTGCCCATGGAGGCACCGGGGGCCCAACTCAGTGCCTCCTCCATGTTCCGGGTTCTGCGGTCCCCGAGCCCATGATGCATTGAGAACCATTCTAAGTGGCATCTCAACGTCTCAATCTGAAATCTATTTGTAACTCAGTAGCTTCTGTCCTTATTATTATCTGTGCTTTTCCCCTCAGATAAGCGTGTGATAAAATCATAATAACCGTTCTCCGGTGGCATCGTCAGCACCGTCAACTTCCTCTGTTTGATGAGAAAACAGGTGTATTTTCTATCACATGCAGCTTGTTTGTTTTCATTTGCTGGAAACAGAAATATGAGAAATACTTGACTACATATTTTCTTTATTTACAAAGGGCTAGAAGCGGAACACTCCTGGAATTTCCATAAGAAGATAAAAGCAAATATTAATATTTCCACATATCTGAAATTCTGTCACCATCCTC
This sequence comes from Mirounga leonina, assembly GCF_011800145.1. Lineage (NCBI taxonomy): Eukaryota > Metazoa > Chordata > Mammalia > Carnivora > Phocidae > Mirounga > Mirounga leonina. The sequence goes on along the minus strand of NW_023270380.1, from coordinate 17,486,187 downwards.
CTAGAGGGAAATCTCAGGAATGTCCTTTCTTGCTTTTAAAAATTAATAATGTGACAATTTTGGTCTCAGCTTCTCCATAGACATAGTGAGAAATGACTCATTCGAAAATTTGCATTGATCTCTCATCCAACTATATTCCAACTGATAAAATTGATTTCCTTTTCCTCTGTAAATGTATTATTCAGTCAAAAAAGATTTCTTGACATGTTAATAGTGATTTCCTGTTGTCTGCTTGAATAATACTGTTGAAATATCAGTTTGTTAATCATAACTATGCTTATTTGTGTATTTCCTTTTGATGAGTACTCCACTCTGCTGCAATTTTAAAGAGGAAAAAAATGAGCCTTCTCAGCATCTCTATGGTGAGAGGAGAGAAATTACACTCAGAAAAGGTGGCTGTAGCCCAGAGCTCACTCCGTTAGAACTGTAAGTGCATGCTGCAAATCAAAGCAGTAAAATATCTGGAAAAACCAGAGGCCAATAAAATGCATACATTTAATGGGTAGCTGTCAATAACTATACACAGAACAACTCTCTGACATTTGAATTCAAGTTGGAGTCATTAATTCCAAAAATATCCATCTCATCTGAATTAGCAGTTCATGTTGGTTAGAAGGATTGTATTAAGGGGTATGATTATAGTGACACTCCCCATAGAAATCTGCGGAGGAGGTGGGTAACACCAAACAGAGAAATGGGAAAGGCTTGGGAGGAAAGACCCAGGGACGTGGGTGGAGAGTTACACGTGGTTCTCTTGGGGAAACAGAAGAAAGTGAAATCTCCGATTTCTCCCAGCTGGAAGTGGGGAGGAACATCTCAGGGAGAGTACCCTAACACAGCTGCTATTCCTTGTGCATGAAATGGAAAGGAGACGCAGAGAGCCTGGGTAACTTGCTAGGGATGAGGACACAGAATCTCCATATTCCAGAGAGTATGCCAAATCCCCTTTGGTTCAGAAAAAGTTATTTAGAGGGAAAACAAATCTGGACGTTCCTTTCTCGGAGACTAATTCACTGCGTCCCTCAGGGTGAGGGTGGTCCTTGCTTCCACTGAGCCCAGTCCATCTGGCCACCATGTCTTCTCCTCGAGTCACCTAAGGGTCTTCACATCCTCCTCCGTACCTGTTCTCTACCAACCAAATCTGTGTTTCCCCTGGCAGGTCAGAATTATTTTCTTAAAATATATGTCCGACCACGTCACTTTCCCATGTAAACTTATTTTATGGCTTCTGATTGAGCTTTGAACTCACTGAGATGAACTGCTCACATCTACAGACCTATCATACCAAACCTCCTGTGGTCGCCCTAACACTCAGTGTTTTTTCTAGCTCTGACTTGCTAACGCTGGGCACACTCCAGAAACCTACATGTGTCATTTCATGTATTCATTAGCCTGCTGACTATTTCTTTGGTACATTCAGTGTGCGCAGAGAGATGTTTGGATGGGGCACAGAACAAGAAGGAGGCAGTCAGAATCTCTGTCCCCAAGGAATGAAGTAATCAGCCAGGTGTTTTATTCCCGCCGAGTGCACTGAATGTTTCTTTTCTGGCTTCTCAACGACAGTCTACACCTACCTCCATTGTAACTCTCATTAGAATAGAGATATCTCATTTACTGTTCTGTAATCCCAGGGTACCATGAGCTCCTTGAGAGTAGTATAAAAATTATTTGCATCTTTGTTCCCAGTGTTGTGACTTGGTTTTATAAAGTTTGTTGAATTGAGAAGTACCTATATGGTGTTTTCAAGATACATAAGAATTGTCCTCTGCGTAAAACATGTGGATTATAAAACAACAGGTTATGATTGGGATTTCACATTAAAAAAAAAAAAAAAAAAAACAGAATTAATGTAAACTTCGAGAAACCATGGAGAATAAAAGCATAAACTATACCTGAGAAGAGAAAACTGGATGAAGGATCTGTCACACACATGCACACACACAGAGAGAAATACTGTGAAACATGGATAACATTAAAATAATGGAGGTGGATACATGGAATGTGAACTAAGGATCTAGTTACTACCCGGCCCATCAAAGTGCGGGGAGGAAATGTTACAGGCTGTATGAACGCCGAGTCAGTGAGGGGAAAATGATGATAATTTCATACAGGAAGTTAAGGATAAGGACTGCTTCAGTGAGAACATGGAGACTTCAGTTCGGCTGACGAGTATAAAGAAGGAAGATAGTGAAAAGACAGAGGACTTGTCATTCATATGTGTAAGTAAATTCTACACCAAAGCTAGTCGAGGGAATCTGTGATCAAGAAACAGAAGGGCTGGTGACTACGTCCATTTCGGTTCTGAAGGCAGCGAGTTATCAAAAGCGAAGCATACAAATCAGCACACACGAGGACTGGGTTTCATGCAGGTACAGGTGTTGCCATGTCTGTGGGTCGGGGCTTTTTAGGTTGCACAGCAAAGGGAACGTAGCATCAGGATGGGGGACTGGAGGAAAGAGCCAGAAACCAGGGAGAGTTCTGGAAGACAGAAGAATGCACACAGGAGGCAATCTGTCCAAGGTCAAAGAAAGGTGCAGGGAAGTGGCCGCGGAGTCAGGTGACTTGGGGAACCGAGGCAGGTGGCAGCTTCTCGGAGGGTCAAGTGGGAGCATCTGTGGGGAGGATGGAAACGGCATCCTCTGCTTACCTGTCTCTGACGGTTGGCTTCCGAGTGTTAGAATCACGACTAGGGACAAAGAAAAAGAAGGAGCCTGTATGGGTGAGGAAATATTTGCTACGTCCAAGGCAAATTATATCTGAACAGATAAGAGTGGGGTTAGAAGAAACTACCCCTCCAGCAACAGCAGGGCGGGCAGAGGCAGGGAGAGAAGTGGTGTGAACCCAGCCATCGGAGCTGTGAAAAAGTGAAAGAGAAATGGGGAAGAGATACTACTCAGAAAGCAATAGCACAGCTGTTTTAGATTCATCGTCGCCAACAGTAACAATTCGCTGAAGGTCTGAAAAAAACCACACACCTCTCACTCCTGTTGAGGATATTGGTTAGTTTTTAGTTGATGAAAAGCTGTCCAATGTAGAGAATGGCTGTTTTCCATCTTCCTATTGTCATCAATTTGGAAATCTATGAGGAAGAGGCTAGGAAAGTGGTCGAAACTCAGCATGTAACCTACTGCGGCGCGAGGATGTGGACGAGAACGTGAACACAACAGTCAGCAACACATCGATGTGCAGGCAAACGATGTGGAAAAGAAGTAGCGGGACGGAAAAGGAGCCAGGAGCCCATGTGACGGCGAGCCGTGTGCACAATACTGCTTCCAGGAAAGGTGTTAAGAATAAAACTACCTCCTAAGGAGAAGGAAACATTTTTCTCAAGTGATTAAACTTATTAAAAAAATCAATTACTGCTTTAAACATTTTATATTTATCTACTATTCCTGAAATGTCCCCAGGAGAAACTATGCGTGATATGTGTGGGCATTAAAAAAAAAAAAACAAAAAAAAACCACGTGGTATCTTTTTTTGTACACAATTTGGGATCATTCTTTGTAAAACAACTTCTGTCTGACAATCGGCTTTTAGGTTTTTGTTCAAGGGAGGCCGGCCAAGTTATCACATTAAAACCCAAAGGTCAGACATCTGTGAAACATTGTGTTAAAAGCCAAGAAGCTGAGGCAGAAAAATTCTTTCTGCTTCATCTCAGTATAAATTGTAGATCAAACAGTGATCTGGATTGACAATGGCCACCCAATCTGAAATGAATGGTATTGCATTGAACATCTAAAATGTCACACTGGGCGTTGTGTATGGCTTTAATTTTCAACCGCCTGGCCTTGTACTTGGTATTTGTACCTTCCAAATGTGCTTTTTGACCTTCAGATGATAGGATTTTATACCTGGAATGAACAAGTGAAAGCTTTGTTACATTGATTGTAGCCAGCGATTGCTTATTTGCTAATTCATTTTTTATAATATATTTACTTTGGGAATAAACAGTAAAGATACAATTTAAACTGACTTAATTTTTGCAGATGGTAACCTACAAAGAAAAATACCTTTAGCATTCTATGCAATGGGAAATACTTGATAATGGCAACAGCAGAATCAAGTTAGCCGATATAATTCTAGTAATTTCCATATACTTTATGTCTATTCTATGTTGCATGTTCTATTGACAGTTGCTAAGCTTCATGATAAAATTGTTTAAATGTTCTCAACTCTGTTGTTCTCTGCAAAAGTAGGTTACTATGAAGATAAAATGAAACCACTGCTGGAGAAGTTCACTTTGAAAAAGCAAAATTTAAAAAAGGAGGATGTTTTATCTCTTGCCCTTCACATCAGACTTTTCCAGATTCCTTTCCAATACATGACCACCTAAAAGGAATGTTATGGGAAAAATATATTTATCTGGAGTCCCGTTAGTGTACATAAAAGTTACCCAAAGGAAAAAACTTGCTCATGCAGGACTGAGGAGGATGGAAGAGAGTGAATGTACAGGTGACTGAGTAAGAAGAAGCACCTCAGAGATACTCAGCTTCGGTTCCCCACCTGCTCAATAAAGCAAGTATCACAAGAAGATGGGTCATGTGAATTTTTTGGTTTCTCAGTGCTTATAAAAGTTATGTTTACTGTACTGTAGTTTATTGGTGTACAATAGCATTATGTCTAAGAAAATGTACATACCTTAATTTAAAAATATGGGATTGCTAAAAAAATTGCTAACCATCATCTGAGCTTTCAGTGAGTTGTAATCTTTTTGCTGGTGGAGAGTCTTGCCTCGGTGTTGGTGGGTGCTGACCGACCAGGGTGGTGGCTGCTGAAGGCTGGGGCGGCCATGGCAAGTTCTTAGAATAAGACAACAGTGAAGTTCGTTGCATCGATTGACTCTTCTTTCACAAATGATTTCTCTGTAGCATATGATGCTGTTTGATAGCATTTTATCCACAGTAGAACTTCTCTCAAAATTGGAGTCCATCCTCTCAAACCCTGCCGCTGCTTTATCAACTAAGTTTATGGGATATTCTCAATCCTTTGTTGTCATTTCAACAGTCTCCACAGCATCCTCACCAGGAATTGACTACTCTCAAGAAACCACTTCCTTGCTCATCAATAGGAAGCAACTTGTCCATTCAAGTTCTATCATGAGATGGCAGTGATTCAGTCCCATCTTCAGGCCCTGCTTCTGAGTCTAGTTCTTGTGCTGTTCTCACCACATCTGCAGTGACTTCCTCCCCTGAAGTCTTGAACCCCTCACAGTCCTCCATGAGGGTTGGAATCACCTTCTTCCAAACTCCTGTGAATGCTGATATTTTGACCTCTTCCCATGAGTCACAAGTGTTCTTAATGACATCTGGAATGGTGAATCCTTTCCAGAGGTTTTCCATTTACTTTGCTCAGATTCCTCACAGAAATCACCATCTATGGCAGCTGTAGCCTTATGAAATGTATTTCTTAAATAATAAGACTTGAAAGTTGAAATGACTCCTTGATCCATGGATGCAGAATGGATGGTGTGTTAGCAAGCATGAAAACATTGCTCTCATTGTACATCTTCACTGGGAGCTCTTAGGTGACCAGGTACATCATCAGTGAGCAGTCGTATTTTGAAAGGAATCGTTGTTTCTGAGCAGTAGGTCTCAAAGTTTGGCTCAAAATGTTCAGTAAACTATGTTGTGAACAGATGTGCTGTCATCCAGGCTTTGTTGTTCCTTTTCTAGAGCACAGGTAGAGGAGATTTAGCATGATTCTTAGGGGCCCTAGGGTGTCTGGAACGGTAAATGAGCATTAGCTTCAACCTAAAGTCATCAGCTGCATTGGCCCTAACGAGAGGGTCAGCCTGTCCTTTGAGGCGTTGGAGCCAGGCACTGACTTCTCTCTAGCTATAACAGTCCCAGACGGCATCTTCTTCCAATAGAAGGCTGTTTCATCTACATAGAAAATGGTTGTTCAGTGTAGCCTCCTTCCTGAATTATCTCAGCTGGACCTTCTGGAGAACTTGCTGCAGCTTCTCCATCAGCACGTGCAGCCTCACCTGGCACCTTTATGTTATGGAGACCACTACTTTCCTTCTACGTCATGAACCAATCTGTGCTGGCTTCAGACTTTCCTTCTGCAGCATCCTCCCCTCTCAGTCTTCACAGAACTGAAGAGAGTCAGGGCCTTGCTCTGGGTTAGGCTTTGACCTGAGGGAATGGTGTGGCTGCTTTGACCTTCTATGCAGACCACTGACACTTTCTCCACATCAGCAATAAGGCTGTTTTGCTTCCTTATCATCCATGCGTTTACTGGAGTAGCACTTGTAATGTCCGTCGAGAACTTTTCCTTTGCGTTCACAACTTGGCTAATGTTTGCTGCAAGAGGGCTGGCCCTCAGCCTGTCGCAGCTTTGGAGAAATGCCTTCCTCATTCAACTTACTCATTTCTAGCTTGTGATTAAAGTGAGAGACATGTGACTCTTCCTTTCATTTAAACACTGAGAGCCCATTATTGTCATGTTATTAATTGGCCTAATTTCAATATTGGTGTGTCTCAGGGAATACGGAGGCCCCAGGAGAGGGAGAGAGATGGGGGACTGGCTGGTCAGTGCAACAGTCAGAACACACAGTTATCGATCAATTTCGCCATCTTGTATGGGTGTGTTTCATGCCACCTCCAACAGTTACAATAGAAACATCAGAGATCACTGATCATAAATCAGCAGAACAAGTAAATAATAGGAAAAAGTTTGAAATATTGCAAGAATTCCCAAAACGTGACACAGAGACACGGAGCCAATGCTGTTGGAAAAATGGTCCTGATAGACTTGCTGGACTCGGGGTTGCCACAAACCAATTTGTTAAAAATGCACTGTCTGTGAAGAACAATAAACTGACGCAAGGAGAATGAGGTAAGCCTATATACATCCAGTTAGAGAGCAGGCTTTGGAGATTTGAAAATCAAGCTCACCAATTGTTAGCTTTGTTAACTTGGGAAAATTCACTTCTTGGAGCCTCAGTTCTCTCATCTGTACAGTGCGTTTGACAATGCTCACTACCTCTGAGACGTGACAGCACAAAGTACAATGTAAAATCATAGCTTGTACTCTTTTCCTACTAAAGTCATGCTGTGTGATTTGTGATCTGCATCATGATTTGCTCAATGGTGGTTGGGGGCGGGGGTGTCCAGGGAATCTGGGGAAGTTCCCGATGTGGCTAGAATGGAAAGCACTCTTCACCAGTCCAGAGCAGTTTGATTTTTAACCGGTATTGCTGTCCTGGTGCAAATCAGATGAATATCAGAGATGGACAAGCATTCCTTTTTTTTTTTTTTTTTTTTTTAAGAAGCCTAGTTTGGTGATTGAAATTTCAATGCCTCTATGGATTTAATGTTCTAGGTCAGATGATGCAGCTCATAGAGCTGATGTGGAAAGATGGGCACCGAGGAGCTGCTAGCTGCAGGGCATTCCTACCCACACCTGCGCTCTTCCTTCTTCGTCCCTGCCTGCCTCCTGGGCTCCTCCTGGACTGAAGCAGGGCCGGAGAGGGAGGTGGGCTGGGAACAGTCTGTGTTCTGCTTGCTCGGTCCCCCTGCCCTGTCCCTGAGATACGCAGTACAGCCTCCTTCCCCTCTCTTCAGACTCCCCTCAAAAATAGCTCTCTTGCTGGGGGACACAGTGCCCCACAGGTCACCCCCTTGCACGGGGTCACTTTGGATCTGATTTAAGTTGCGCACGTGTCTTCTGTCAAGTGCAGAGCTCTCCCACTGACCACCATCCCTCCCAGAGGCTCTGGGCCAGCCTCGCACCTGTGGGCACCAGCCTGTAGGCGCTGGGCCTGCAGACGACCTATCAGCCTCTCCAAATGGTTCTCAGAAGCTCTTGAAGAACGCCCACTCAAACCTGAATCCCCAGGGAAAGTCCAGTTACTATGTTATGTTTCTGAACAAGAAAAGGGAATGCTGTTTTCTCTGACTTTTCCTTGGGGCTGGGGGAAACATCCCTTCTCTGAATTCCCCCTCCTCAAATTTCCACTCATGCCTCACTCCATCTGATGTCTGTCACCTCACCCCGACTCCAAAAGTCAAATCCCAACTGCTTTGACCCCAACTGGGCTTTGTGGTGAGTGTGGGCTTTGTGGTGAGTGTGGGCGTGGGAAGCCAGCGCCCTGGGAAGTCTCTCTTTGGCTTAGTTTTGCTACAACATCAAGAATGTAACCAGTTCCTGCAGGTTCTGCAGCCATTTCAAGTTCATATCCTGCTTCCTGTGCTTTCTGTCTTCCTTTCAGCTGACCCTGCTATGACAACCTTTCAAGTCTCTGACCCAACCTTTCCTCCTTTTCTTTGGCTTTACCCCTCATATGACCTCGTCACGCCAAACAGCCAAAAGCAACAGTGTGTTCACTAGCAGATATCGCCTTTGAGCTTTTTTCCAGGCAGTTTGGTTTTTTCCCCCTTAATTTTATCATCAGTTCATATTCTAGCACCTAGTTATTCTATGCTTTATTCAGAATGGTACAAATTTTGAGAGAATCTCAATGTACAATAATAAAGACCTGTGACATTGGTAAATAATAACCTACAAGTAATATAAATAAAAATAAGCAACAGTGATGAATAAATTATGATGGGTTACAGAATGGTCTGTTCAGCATGCAAAGACCTTAAATTTGACCGATAATTAAAAATAAATTTTCTGCTTTAAACAATTGCGAAAAAGTTATACTCAGCCATGAAATAGGAAAAAAAGAAAAGGAAGATTCAGAAAACAAACAAGCCCCTTGAATAAAAATGCTGAAAATTTCTAAATAATCTTATTTTTTTTTACCCTTTGTTTCCAATATTTATCTGTTCACCAAACAATTGATGATCACTAAAGACAAAAATAAACCCATCACATACAAATAAATATACGTAAAGATTGGTCATAACCACCCAAGCCTGGAAAGAATCACTCTTGTCCCTGCATATACATCTTTTCAAATTCATTTAAAGAGAAGGTAGCTAAAATTCCTATCTGTGTGAAATGCGTTTTTTAACCCATCTGTTCCACTTACACATATGGATGGAAAGGGAGAGCATTTTTTGAGCATAAGGTCAAAGTTCAAAGTTCCTGATAGTCCCTCTAACTTCTGAAAGAAAGAAAACAAGTATAGATGTGTAAGTGTTGCCTTTAGTTGAGGCATCAGTGAGACTTTGAATGTGCAAATACAAGTCCTGGGCTTCGCAGAGTGGAGAATATACATTCTCTGCAGAGTAAAATACGAGGACTTTGGAGAAGATCAAGAAATCAATGAAGTCAGAAAAAAGTAAATAGGGGTGCCTGGCTGGCTCAGTCAGTGGAGCATGCAACTCTTGATCTCGGGGTAGTGAGTTTGAGCCCCATGTTGGGTGTGGAGATTACTTAAAACAAAATATTTTAAAAAAGAAAAAAAGTACATGTTGGTAGAGATTGATGGGTGAGTGGGTGTCTAACCATGTGATAAGTACATACCCTCCTTTGTTATAATTAGTTATTAAAACTTGCGGCTACCCGCAGACTCGTCTGGTTCCTTCAGGGGAAACCAGAGGTAGGGAGGAGAGGTAATGAGTAAAAAGGATTTATGATTGTAAACAGTTTGATTTGGTTTTGATTATGGGAGAAATCAAGGAAATAAATAGGTTGAACTCGTGAACACAAATAACCATAAGCCTGAAGCCCACAAAGAGATTCATAATCATTTGCTTTTAGCCTAATAAAGAATTATTCCCAATTTAGAGGTAAGAGCCAAGTGACTCAGATATGGGAACTCAGCTAAGTCACCCTTGAAATCTAGAATACCTGGGCTTGTCTTTTGGTCTTTAGTTTTTATTTCGTTTTCATTGTCTTGCTTCCTTGGTATTATCTTTTCCACTTGGTGGTTTATTCAGATGTGTTAACCCTATTTGGGAGCTTTGGGGAATAGTTATGTACTGAATGAACACTTACAAAAGTTGTGTTAATCACATCATTTTTGAAGTGTGTGTTCCATCCTTCCTTAAAGGAATAAAAGTGGTAAATTCTCACCATATATAAGGGGCATGGTCAGCTATTAATTAGTAATGAATTTCCCAAATGCAGAGATTCTTTCCTCTTCCCACATTTCTAGCTGACAAAGCTTACAGTTATAGCATCTCTAGAGACAAGTTCAGGGACCCAACATGTGGGGAAATAATAATGTAAACATAACTTTAAACATACACCTCATCTATCTTCATTGTATGTCTTCGAGGGAGGTAAACATTGGCATAATTTGCATGTAGAGTGAAAGCTTGAAAACAAGGCAGAGGTGAAGTTAGGACTCACTGTTCTTTTAGATGACCAGTGAAAGCAGAATAGGTAGCAAAGTGACATCCTGCAACAGTGTTCATGGATTTCAGTGTCGAGAGTTTACTTATGATGTGTCCTCGGCATTAGATCTTTGTCCACGTTCCTGTGTGCCGATAGCTTCATTCTGTACAGATGACTGATGATTACATGCTAATTGAAGGGCCAATCACTGGTTTTCCATGAGCTTTGCATGGATATAATGGGAATACTCTTTATCACAGTAATAAAACTGCCTTTGCACAAAAGTGAAAATCAGAGGCACTAAAAAATTTATTTGATGTTGCTTCCTAAAGGACAAACTTCCGCAATTTCTACCATCTGCGTCAAGTTCTATAACTCAGCTAGTTTCAGGAAGTAGTTCCTATACCCTCACTAGGTGCCACTCCGAGATTTTAAAGAGGAAACACTATCAGAATGGAAGATAAATGAAGACTAATACCATTATTAGTTGTTAGAGTCTAAAGTTCTTTAAAGGTCATAGAAACGGTTTCCTTCCTCTTAGATTTGAAGGCATTTCATCCTGTACAGATCCAGCTTATTCAAACTCATCAGCTGGGAGCACTTTGGTGGCTCAGTCGGTTAAGCATCTAACTCTGGCTTTAGTCTCGGGTCATGATCTCAGGGTCCTGGGCTCCAGCCCGGTGTTGGGCTCCCTGCTCAGCAGGGAGCCTGTTTGAGGTTCTTTCCCTCTGCCTGCCCCCCCCCCCCATGCTCTTGTACGTGTGCACTTTCTCTCTCTCTCTCTCTCAAATAAATAAATCAGTCTTTTAAAAAAATCATCAGCTGCGTGAAGGTGGACCCAAAATTAGGTAGCAGTTTGTTAATTATGGATCCAGTTCTCTTTCTATAGCATGGTTCCAAGTTAAGGAAAAAAATTATTTAATCTAATAAAGTACCAAGAAGATTACCAGACATGGGTAGAAGCTCTGCACCCACTTTCTAACCCTCACAAGCAAAGTCCAGAAGCAGGAGACCCTCTCCTCCTCTCTTTTTGAATTCCAAGGATTTTGCCCTGTTTTTCTTCACTCTGCTTATAATTTGATTGTGTTTTCATTAACCTAATAACCTAAAATTATGATATATTAGAATGTGACTCATTATCAAAAAAATACAGGACAGACATGGTAGGAATATAATTTCACTAGTGGAAAGTGAATAATTACAACAGAACTTCAGTTTGAAAATTTTTCAGGGAGAGAAGCATTCTTTCTCTTCTCATTCTGCTTCTTCATTCATTTTATGATAATTGCATTCATCTTGCAGACCCAGATGTAATTTTTCATGAGAAAATAGTAAAGTTTCACAAATTTTAAATGTGCTAGTACATATATTTTTACATTTTCAGGTAAATATATTCTGCATTTTTTTTCTATTTAAATAAATTTGCCGCATGTAAGAACACACATCCAGTTTCCCTTCCTGCTCCCCTACAGAGTAATTGAGTGTCTGTGTGAGTGTGTGAGTTAATAAAAAGAAATAGTGATAAAGTACAAGGTACTTATTAATTCAAGCTAAAACCTTCATTCTTAAAACACAAACTATTATTTGTCTATACTATTGATAGTAATAGTAATAGTAATAGTAATATACTATTACTTTTAATGCCCTTCCATGATCCATCCTTCTGGACAGAGCAATGAGATAAAAGCATTGCAATTATCTATAATAGGAAATGCAATTTCATTTCCAAAGAACAAATACATCATTATACTAAAACATTGTGGGAAGAATACGACTGATGTAATCAATGATTAAATAGTCAAAGGAATGTGACCTTCGAGGCTATGGCTAGATAATTATGGATGGTTCAAAGTGATGGAATCAAATTCTGTTTCAAATTGAAAAAGTGTACGTATTGGTCAACTTGGGCTACCATAATAAAATACCATACATTGGGTGGTTTAAACAACAGAGGGGATGTGAAATATTTAGAGTGTGGTCTCCCAAGCATTCACCTGATGGACTATAGTTGCATATTCGCTTCATCCACACCGAGAATGGTACTTCCCACATCACAGGCAGTGTGGTGCATGTATTCAATGATCAATAAATATGCATCAAAAGACTTTAAAGTAATATACGTATATGATCATATTTGCATCTTGGGAAAAGGGACTGTAGAAGACAGTCACAATGGGAACTCTGAACAGTCTCTGTATTTGACCCGAAAAGAGCAACCATAATTCCATATATATTGTGAAACATACCACACAGCTGTTAAAGTGATGCATAAATCTGTAACTGTAGCTTAAAGCATGCAGGCATGTGTGTGTGTATAAAATACGTTAATGATACAAGCGTAATAGTGTTTTAGTGATGTGTTTATGTATTTCTCCTCTGTTGACCATTTTATTCTCACTTCCATGATTTGTGTAACTCTCTTTATATCAGGCCATTAGTGAACTGGGGCCAAGAGAGTAAACATAGGCAGTTCAACACATTGCCAGTGACTTCCTACGTAAAACGTTTAGGTGCTACTGGTGTATCAACGAGTCAGCGTTACCAACTGAATGAAATATCCGTGAGCTGGGCACCGGAGCTCAGCAAAGGCACAGACTGCATTAACAGTCAGATGGGCATTAGCCGTGACACTTGGCCTTGACGTGCAAAGGCCATAGCCAGTGGGTGGCTTTTGTCTCCGTATGTAGACATATTTGCAAAACCAAAAGTATGTGGCCCTGCTCACAGGTGAAAGCTCCCCTGAACCTTTCATTCTGGGCAGCTCAACCTCTTTGACTCATGCCCCACATACGCCAACGGCTGGGAAAATGTGCAGGATCTTCGCTGTTTGACACTGGTTCCGCGGCCTTGCGGCTGTTTCCCAGCCTGGCACAGCTGCGGCAGCAGGTGCCTGTGCTGCCCCACGGTGACAACGATAAGCTTCATAGCCGACCACCTTTAAGTAGAGCATCCGTTGTGACTTTCAGAAGCACTGGGTGAGAGCCCCAGCACGCGGGGCTGGAAGGAATCACAAATTTTACGCAGAACCTTTTATTTTATTTAAAAAAAAAAAAAAGGAAAAAAAAAAACCCATAAGTTTAAAGAACAGAGCAGCAGAGACCAGGGGGACCCACATGCTTCTCGAGCAGCGAGGCATCTGCTGGTGATCCGTATCGCCAACAACAGTCACCGCACCGAAGGCTCAGCCCCTGCTTCATGCCCCAGGCCAGGCGACGGGTGCGATCTTCCGGCCGCTGCAGAAGCAGACTCGTGGCTACCTCACCCTTCAGAAAAGGAGAAAGAATGATGGACGGGGAAACACGGGAGGAAGTATTGTTACAGGATTTTCTGCTCCGTCGGTGCCCATGGTTCTTGGTCAGGCTGCTTTGAAGAATGAAGAGGGAGACCACACAGAGGGGTGGACAGCAAAGCCAGGTTGATTGAGCAAGAGCAAAGTGATAGTACAAAGCTCCTGAAGAGGGAGGGGACCCCAGAGGGTTGCCACTGGAGTTCCTAAGTCTATGGTTTTTTATGGGCTTGTTGGCGGGTTGTTTTAATCTGATTAACCCTCCCTGCACCTGTCACCCCATCAGGCTTTTGTCATCTACCTATCATATGGGAAAGGGTGGAAGGCTCCTTCCAGGTGGTGTAAAATCCTTTTAAGGGTGGTTTCCTCTTAGGGCCTCTTGTCCCTGCAACTATCTGTTATTAATATAATAAGCTGTTTATTCTTCATTGCATGAGCTTCTTCAAATATTTTGGCTGGAAGAGAAGTTACAACTGTCTGATGTGGTGCTAAATGTTTGCAGAGGAATAGTTAAGATAATTATATTTTTAAGTTGGAAGGGAAAGCGACCTGAAGAGAAACAAACGTTCTGCACCCCACTCTAAGTTGTGAGATGTTGACACCAATAGCCTGCGATAAGTTATACATGTCATAGCAAGACCTATAACAACCACTCAGAGAAACTGTACAAATTGATACACTCGAAATCATAAATAAATCAAAATGTAACTCTAAAAGATAGTTAAGTAACCTAAAGATGGACAAGAAGGAAAAAAACAACAACAAAGGAACAAGAAACACAAGGAAAAATACAAGCAAATAATGACAAAATTAAGCCTCAGCATTTACATACTTACTTTATATATGAAAATGTCTAAATTTACAAATTGAAAGGCAGAAATTAGCAGAATAGAGAAAAACTCATGACCCAACTATACTCTGTACACCAGAAAATCACACATAACAAAATAGATTGAAAGTAAAAGAATGGGAAAAAACATCATGCATTCTTTAATACAAATTACAACAGTGCTTCTATGAAGGTTAGAAGAGATAGTTCTAAGAGCAAATGAAATTACTAGGAACAAGATGGACATCACATAATGATGAAAAGATGAATCCCCCAATAAGAAGCAGTGGTCCCAAATGTGTGTGCACCAAACGGCAGGGTGTCATCCACGCCAGGAGAAAGGAGACAAGCCTGCGGGGACAGGTGGGTTCAGCGCCCCACCTGCAGCCAGCGGTGGGCCACACAGGAGAGGAGCCAGAACAGGGGCCATCTGAACCGCGCCACCAACCACGAGCTCTATTTCACATGTATGGGATACTCCAGGGAATAATGGAGGTAAGAACCTACCTCGGTGATCCTGACAATGAATCTATCGAGAAAAATCAATAAACCCAAACCCATTTATGAAAAAACAATCTACAAATTGATGAAACTCCTGCTAGACGAACCGAGGGGTGTGTGGAGAGAACATCATTACAGATGCTCGAGACACTAGAAGATCATGAAAAATCGTTAACCCTGTTATGCCAATAATTTAGACAACCTAGAAGAAATGGAGAAAACTTTCGGAAGTGCAGGAAGCGTTCCTTCCAGGTGTTGCTGAAGCGACTGCAGAGCACGTCGGTAACCGGTCAGTTACCTCTGCTCACGGATTAGCCGAGTCAATGCCGTTAACGTGGTGATCCTCACCAACTTCATCGACACATTTCATGCAAACACAACCCAAATCTAAGGAAATATTTTAAAGACAGTGATGTCAATTATAACATGGAAATGGAAATTTAAAGTACTTGAAATAGCCAAAACCATTTTAAACATGAACAAAGCTAGTAGACACTGACTCATTATCAGCATTCGTATAAAACTGCAGGAGTCAAGACTCGAGGATTGGCGTCAGAAGAGACAGATAGATGAAAGAAGCAAAACATGAAGTCCAGAACTAGACCAACATAGATATGATCCACTTATTTTTTACTGAAGTGCCACAGTAATTCAAAGGGGAAAGATAATCTTTTCAATAAAATGTGCCAACATGATTGGACATCAATATGAACCAATGAACCTCAGCCCTCACCTCATGTATACACAAAAATTCACTTGAAATGGATCTTAGTTATAAACGAGGGTGTCAAACAAACTTCCTGGCAGAACGTTTGAGGAAAATCCTTGCATCCTTGGCTTAGGGAGATATTTCTGGAATGAGACAAAATAAAACATTGATAAATTCGACCTAGACCAAGATCAATTTGGGTTTTTTTAGAGTGTATTCTTTGTGAACCCCATTAAGAAACTGCAAAGATTAGCAACAGTTGAAGAGAAATTTTTTATAAAACATACATCTGACAAAGGTCTCATGTTCAGAATATATAAAGAACACCTACAACTCAATAAGAAGAGGTCAAACCCAACATTTAAAAATGGGCAAAATATTTGATCAGACACTTCATGAAGGAGATTCTACTTATGTCCTTCAGATATCTTTCATATTCCCAAAATTTTCATGCTAAGGCTTGTTCCCTCAGGGAGGCCTATAACTTAATAGAGCCTATAACTGACTCTTTGGAAAACATAAATCATTAATAGATTTAAGAAAAAATGTTTGATCTTACTAGATATCCAGGGGAATATAATTAAAATAATATAATAATTTGGAAAAATTTTAATCAGTAGAGGGTTTTTTGATGCACCTTTATTCAATTGAAAATGTTAATACATGAAATGAGGATCTTTGTACACCTTAATTTAAAAATATTAAAAAATAAAAATATTGATATCAGTAGATTTAAAACTACCAAAATAACTGACAAAAATGCCAGTAATTCGCTACTTTTAAAATGGCACAGTAGGGACGCCTGGGTGGCTCAGTCGGTTAAGCTTCTGCCTTCGGCTCAGGTCATGATCCCAGGGTCCTGGGATCGAGTCCCGCATCGGCCTCCCTGCTCCGTGGGGAGCCTGCCTCTCCCTCTACTTCTGCCTCTCTCTGTCTGTCTCTCACGAATTAAAAAAAAAAAAAAAAATCTTAAAAAAAATAAAATAAATAAAATAGTATATCGGGACCCTGAAATGGTAAAAGGCTGCATTGCAATCACCAGGACTTTAAACAATTTTTCCTTACCTGGAAACTAAAATAACTGTCCAAATCATGTTGTTTTTGGACATAGTGTATCTGTGAGATATAAAGAGGTTGAGTTTTATTTTAGTTTTGAATGCACTTTATTTAATGGAAACGTAGTTACCTGAAGATTTATGACTTTTTCTCCCATTGTCATGTATAAACACAAAAATAATTTCAAAGGGATTAGTAATTTCTGTGGCAACATCGCAATACCATAGAGTAGATGGATGGGGGAATCCCTGAATTGTGTCTGTTCCCCCCTTGCTTCCCCAAGCCACTCGCTTTGTGCACCTAAGGGACACAGCCATCCCTGGAGGAGTCTCGATGGTTGTCCAGTGATAAAAACCAAATCAACTTAGCACTCAGCTTCGTCTATGAAGGGAAACAGATAACTCTCCTTGAACTGAAATGGAAAGATTTATAGAAAGTGAAATTATCTCTCTTGAAAATTAGCGGGAAAGCAACAGGAACAATCTAAACATGATTATAAGTGCGACAGATCCATAAAAATGAGTTTCAGAATTAAAAATAATCCCTTTAGCTTTCAGGCATTCATCACTGTGTTTTGGTTCATTACTGTCAGAAAACAAAGAGGAAAAAGCTGGAGGGTGAGATGGTGATGAGAAAAGACTCTAAAGGCTTTCATGGGCATTTGCTCCTAGGGAGACATCCTTTCTCATGAGGGTCTTGCAATTTAGTTTCATGGTCCATGTCCAAACTGCATGGATGCTGAGCATTGTTAGAGGAAAGACAGACTGAAGTAGGGAACCGAACGGAGTCTAAGTCAGAATCTATCCATCTGGAACTAGCAAATCAAGGTAAGAATTGCCTTATAATCTGCAATTTAGATGCTAAACATGGAGATTCACCCTCAAATGCCAGGTTGTGTGTTGATCTGAAAATTCCAACAAAGCACAGCTGTAGCTAACATCAGACTATCACTGACTCTCAGAATCATAGTTCCTGGGAAAGTAGTAATAGTTTTGTGCTAAAAGTTAGGCCTCAGGAAGGGTAATTCTTTCCTTCCTTCCTCCTTTCTTTCTTCCTGTCTGCCTTTCTTTCTTCCTTCCTTCCTTCCTTCCTTCCTTCCTTCCTTTCTTTCTTTCTTTCTTTCTTTCTTTCTTTCTTTCTTTCTTCTTTCTTTCTTTCTGTCTCTCTTTCTTTTCTTTCTTTCTTTCCTTCCTTCCTTTTCTTTCTTTCTTTCTTTCTTTCTTTCTTTCTTTCTTTCTTTCTTATCTCTCTTTCTTTTTTCTTTCTTTTTCTTTCTTTCTTTCCTTCTTTCTTTCTTCTTTCTTTCCTTCTTTCCTTCCTTCCTTTCTTCTTTCTTTCTTTCTTTCTTTCTTTCTTTCTTTTTTTCTTTCTTTCTTTCAGATTTGGTTTGTTTATTTGAGAGAGAGAGAGAGAGCACAAGTAGGAGGAGCAGCAGAGGAAGAGGGAGAAGCAGACTCCCCACAGAGCAGGGAGCCCGACGTGGAGCTCAATCCTAGGACCTTGAGATCATGACCTGAGCCAAAGGCAGATGCTTAACTGACTGAGCCACCGATGTGCCCCAGGAAGGGTATTTCTTAATTGCTGTTTCAGTGAAACCTAGAAGTAGAGTTCTAAGTTTATTGACCAAGTTGACACTGACAAATGAACCATAGGAAACCATGAAAAGTAATGATTATAAATCATGCTAAACATTAATGCAGCTGGAAGAGATATAGTTTATTGGAAAACAAGTCTGATCCATGTTGTATACATGTTAATATTATCCTCTATGTGCCAAGCGTACAGCAAGATAGTTTCCAGAAACTATTTTGTTTGGTTTCTCACAAGAAAACTGCTCATCACTATCCCTGTTTAATAAATGAGAAAATCAAGTTCTTGATTTTACTTAAATTGTCCAAGGTCACAAAGGAAGATGCTGATGCTGTGAGGGAAAATAGGCCTTCCATGAAGTTTCATTGCCCAAAACCTCTCAGGTCGAACTCCACTCAGTGCAGGTAAGGGAAAGAATGGCTTTGGTGTCCCACAGGTTTGTTTCAGATGAGGCTTTGCAACTTACTAGCTCTGTGGCCTTAGCTAAGTTGCTTTGGCTAGTTACGCTTTCCTGAGCTTCTGTTCCCTTTCTATTAGTTTGGAAATAACAAAAGTTAGTTCAGAGAGCATCTGTGTGGCAATTAAATGAGAACATGTTTATTATTTTTTAAAACCGAGTATAGCACTTTTGGATTAATAATTATGAATTTCATCCATCTGGCACAAAGTTTCCATAGATGCCAGGTTTGGTCCATTTTCTTTTCCAAATCTCAAAATAGGCACCTCCACTGAGAATTTGCTGTTCCTCTTTTCAAAACACTAAGATGATTGGCTTCTGAAGTTTTCAGAGAGGGTAGGTTTTCTTGCACTTTTATGAGGGAAAAAAGGACCTAATGTGTCAGAGCAAATTATCTCACTTTGTCAATATATTGCTGTGTCCTGTTAATGCAGTATTTAATCTCCATGCCTATTTCCTTTTAAATAAGGTGAGTTATTGTGTCAAGTTCTTTGATTTGAATATAAAATTCTTTCCAAAAGTCTAACTGATCCATCCCTCTGTCCTTATTATCCATTTGCATACCTTCTTGTGAAATATCAATTGGTTATTTGTTTTCTAAATATTGCATTTTAAGAGTTATATATATCCTACATAGAAGTCTTTTCTCTCAGGTATAGGATTTGAAAATATTTTTTTCCCAGCCTGTGGCTTGTCTTTCATTTTCTTAAATGTGTCTTTAAACTATTAAGAATACTTGCCTAGTGGAATTATATAATGTTTTTTGTTTTCTTCTCAAAGATTTTTAGTTTTGATTCTTACATTTACACTTACAATTCATTTTGAGCTAACAGAAGGATTTTTCAGAGAAAAGTGTACATTAAAACCTCAAAATACCACCTCACACCCACTGTAGTGGTTATAAACAAAGCTACTGAATACACCTCCATTACTAGATATCTATTCAAGAGAAATATTCATATATGTTCACATACATACTTTTAAGGGAATGTTCAGGGTGGGATTATTTGTAAATGTCAATAACTAGAAACAATCCAATTTCCATCAACTGGTGAATAGATAAACTGTATGAGGCATATCCACACAGGGGAATATATTCATCAATAAAAAGGTACAAATTACTGATGCATGCTACAATATGCATCATCCTCAATGCATCATGCTACAATGATGCATCATCATCAGTCCAGTTTCTGGACTGTCCAAAAAAAGGCTAGTCTCTATAGGTAAGACAAAATAATACATCACTGCTGATCTGAGACTGTGGGTGGGAGCAGGGATTACTGCCGACAGGCAAAACAGATCTCTTAGAGGTGATGGAAATGTCTTAAAACTGATTGTACAACCCTGTTAATATAATAACACCATTGAATTTTACATTTATAATTAAAATTACAATTGATATTTCAATAAAGCTATCTTAAAAAGTAAGTAAACCAATTGGAATTCCTTATTCCCAGAGCAAAACTGAAAACACACACACACACAGGAGGATGTATTTATTGGTTGATAAATGCAAAAGAGTTCCTCATCAAGAGTTTGAGTCACTATGAACACCTTTTGATTAACTATTTGTATTGTCTGCCATATGACTATCTTGCTGCATTCCAATCAGATATACAATTCACCTTAATGCATTAAAACACCCACACCAAAGGAATAATTATTTATCAATTTTTTAGGGAAAATTTTTTTTTAAAGATTTTATTTATTTATTTGAGAGAGAGAGAATGAGAGACAGAGAGCATGAGAGGGAGGAGGGTCAGAGGGAGAAGCAGACTCCCTGCTGAGCAGGGAGCCTGATGCGGGACTTGATCCCAGGACTCCAGGATCATGACCTGAGCCGAAGGCAGTTGCTTAACCAACTGAGCCACCCAGGCGCCCTAGGGAAAATTTTTATATTTCACAATGCTAGCTATTGAAAAACACCCTAACAAGTTACTATTACCAAAAATAACTTTTTAAAGAATTCAGCAGGCTAAATTATGTAAGTTCTGAAGTCCTGCATGTAGAATATTTGAGATATAGAAAAAAAAATCCATCAGTCAATGGTCTAAAATGATACAAACATAGAAATATTCCTATGTTTAGGAAGAAAGGAAAGAGGAAATACTTTTGACAGTTACATCTCAATAATGAATAAATTTAATACATTTTTAAGCATTTTTTGAAAATGTCCTGGCACAGATCACTATGCTTTAGCCTCTGAATTAATAAAAATCATGATGGAATTACACATTAGTAATCTGTGCATGATTGTGACATGGGAAGCAGAAAACCAGTGATTCTATAGAGAAAAAAGGCTAGTGTTAAAGTTCTAGGAGAAAATTTTAAAGGATTTTAAAATATGCCTTTTCAGTTAATGTTTATGGTGATATACAAACACACATATAAAGATGTGTGTGAAGACAGAGATAGATGATAGATAGATGATAGATAGATAGATAGTTATGATATACATACCTATTTATATGCAATGTTTTATCCATTGGATTTCCCTTGACCCACTTAGAGGAACTTGCCAAAGGGCACAGAAGGTCTGGAAATGCAACTTCAAATCCTAAAACAATGCTTGGAGAGCTGGACATACCAAATAGAAGTTTCTGTTCTGTTGGAAATCAGTGCCCAAAACATGATATATTGTCTTTAATGTTTTATAAAGTACTGGAGGCATTTTTCTGTGGACAGTTGCAAAGATGCGTCTTATCACATACTTATATTTGCTTAATGCTCTATGAATTTCAGATGAATCTTCCCCATAATCACTTCATGCATCCCGATACAACAGTTGATGTTCCATTTGAATGCTAGCATAAGTACTATTTTCAAAACCATCTCACATGCATTACACAATAAAAGCTTCAAAACGAGTGAGGAAATTTTCTATTTCCAGGAGCATATGCTTTATTTTTTTTTTAATTTGCCATTTGTTCAGTGATTGAATAGATGTCACCATCTTAATAATGAAAATATAATACCCATATCAATTATATGCTTGAGGGAATTCACTTCCTCTCTGGTTGTGCTGTTACCTCTGCAACAGAGGAAGATTGGTTGAGGAACACAAAATTTCTATATATAATTTATGGAGGGCATTAGAGTAGATTAGCTGCAAACAAGCACTCCTTAAACTTATAAACACATACAATTTGTATATTTGCAACTTCTTTACTACAAATGTGATATTTTTTAAACTATGGATCTTTTTAACCTGTTGGTTATTTTGAAATTAATGTACATTAAACTTTTGTACATAAAGTATGGATATACATGTCTAATATACCTACAACTTTTTTTGAATCATTACTGTCCAATTGAATCTTCCATCACTGGAAATATTATTTTTTTTAAGATTTTATTTATTTAGGGGCGCCTGGGTGGCTCAGTTGGTTAAGCGACTGCCTTCAGCTCAGGTCATGATCCTGGAGTCCCAGGATCAAGTCCCGCATCGGGCTCCCTGCTTGGCAGGAAGCCTGCTTCTCCTTCTGACCCTACCCCCTCTCATGCTCTCTCTCTCTATCTCATTCTCTCTCTCAAATAAATAAATAAAATCTTAGATTTTATTTATTTATTTGAGAGAGAAAGCAGGTGCAGGAGCAGGGGAAGGGGCAGAAGGAGAAACAGACTCCTCACTGAGTGTGGAGCCTGACACAGGCTCCATCTCAAGACCCTGAGATCATGACCCAAGCAGAAACCAAGAGTCCACGCTCACCAACTGAGCCACTCAGGCGCCCCCATCAGTGGAAATATCCTAAAATTTTCATTGTCTGGTATGGCAGCCATTAGTTATATATTGCTATTGCTCATGAAATGTGGCTAATGTGATTTAGAAACTAAATTTTAAATTTTATTTAGTTTACCCTAATAATATTAAATCTAGATGTAAGATGAGGTCATTTAATATGTTTGGGGAAAAAATGATTCCAAAGTCAATATTTCCATGGAAATTTGTAATAAATAGATAAAAGGCACCCAAACCCTCAAACATAAACAGATTAACAAAATCAATCCTCATTAGTCTAATCAGATGTGCCTTTTAGAAAGTGTCGTTTAAAGAAAAAAGAAAGAAAGTATCATTTGTTTTCTCCACTGTATATATGTAGAATATTTACAAAGTGTTAAAAAATAGATTCACCAAGCAGGAAGGACTCTCAGGAGTCAGGCAGGAAGATTCTTTACTGAAAGCAGAGGGAAAGCTTTGTCATTACAAGTATGTACATAATACAAATTACAGTGGAGCTTATTAAAACTTCAGTGAAAAACTACCCTTTTTCAGAGTCCATCGTCTCTCATGGTTCTTCTACCCCTCCGATTTCCCCCCCTTCATTCTTCCCCTCCTGCTACCTTCTTCTTCTTTTTTTTTCTTAACATATATTGCATTATTTGTTTCAGAGGTACAGATCTGAGATTCAACAGTCTTGCACAATTCACAGCGCTTACCAGAGCACATACCCTCCCCAGTGTCTATCACCCAGTCACCCCATCCCTCCCACCCCACCCCCCGCTCCAGCAACCCTCAGTTTGTTCCCTGAGATTAAGAATTCCTCATATCAGTGAGGTCATATGATACATGTCTTTCTCTGTTTGACTTATTTTGCTCAGCATAATACCCTCCAGTTCTACCCACGTTGTTGTAAATGGCAAGATCTCATTCCTTTTGATGGCTGCATAATATTCCATTGTATATATATACCACATCTTCTTTATCCATTCATCTGTCGATGGACATCTGGGCTCTTTCCACAGTTTGGCTATTGTGGACATTGCTGCTATAAACATCGGGGTGCATGTACCCTTTCGGATCCCTACTTTGAAAAACAAACTGAGGGTTTTAGAGGGGAGGGGGGTGGGAGGATGGGTTAGCCTGGTGATGGGTATTGAGGAGGGCACGTTCTGCATGGAGCACTGGGTGTTATGCACAAACAATGAATCATGGAACACTACATCTAAAACTAATGATGTAATGTATGGGGATTAACATAAGAATAAAAAGAATAAAAAAAGACCGTGCATAAAGCTGCCTCTCTTACAATATGCTATAACAAATTATTATTAATTGCTTACTATTGTTTATGAGCAAAAATATATCCAACTCATGCCCTCAATGAGTTTGCTTATTAGAAAAGGAGAAAGATATCATTCGAATAATTGTATAATCAATTGTAAAAATGCAACTGCAACCAGTATTAAAAAGTCCACAGTTTTGTGAACCTACGATAAAGATGCTTGATTTAGGCTTATGGTGAAGGATTTTGAGCAGAAATCTAAGGAAAGTTTAAGAGTTAACTTGATTTTTTTTTTAAAATAAAAAAAGACTGCTCCATGAGAGTACATCATCATTTTAAAACATGTAGAGGAAATTATTTGGACCCTTTACACACATAAAATATACTTTGTATGGTTCTACTCATCATTGATATTTATTTATTTATTTGTTTGTTTATTTATTTATTTTTATTTTTATTTTTTTTAGATTTTTTATTTATTTATCTGAGAGAGAGAATGGGAGACAGAGAGCATGAGAGGGGGAGGATCAGAGGGAGAAGCAGACTCCCTGCTGAGCAGGCAGTCCGATGTGGGACTCGATCCCGGGACTCCAGGATCATGACCTGAGCCGAAGGCAGTTGCTTAACCAACTGAGCCACCCAGGCGCCCCCATTTGTATTTATTAAGATGCATTTTATGACCCATAAGATGGGCTTGTTTGATCATTTGGTGTGCACTGGGGAAGAATGAGTATTCTGCCATTTCGTGTAGTGTTCTATCAAATATTGTAAATTGCTTACTGAAATCCCAACTGTAGCTATAGATTCATTTCTCCTTTCAAATCAGCCAGTTTTTGATTCATATATTTTGATGGTCTCTTATTCGGTGTAAATAAACATTTATGATTATTAAGTTCACATGATGAACTGACCACTTGATCATTATGAAATCACCTTCTTTATTTCTGGTAGTATTTTTTGCTCTGAATATACACATATATATTAAAATAACCACCCCAACATTCTTTTAATTAGCATCAGCATGACAAACTTTTTCCCACCCTTGTATCTATTTGTCTTTATATTTAGTGCAATTCTCTTTTTTTTTTTTAAGATTATTTATTTTAGAGAGAAAAAAAGAGAGAGCACATGCAAGTGGGGAGAGGGGCAGAATTTGAGAGAGAGAGAGAATCCTCAAGCAGACCCCATGCCAGGCGCATCCATCCCAGGACCCTGCGACCATAACCTGAGCTGAAATCAAGAGTCGGATGCTTAACCAACTGTACAACCCAGGTGCCCCTGGTGCATCTTTTAATGTAATTGTTGTGCTTTTAGATCCAATCTGATAATCTCTGCCTTTTGTGTCTTTAAAGCACTTACATTTAATGTAGCTATTCATATAATTAGGCTTAAAGTCTATCATTTTGCTATTTGTTTTCTATTTCCCTCATCTCTTTTTTTCTCCTTCTTCATTTTTTCTGCTTGTTTTAGATTTGTTAATATTACTTAGGTTCTCTTTTATCTATTTTATTGGCTTATTAGCTGTAACTCTTTACTTCCATATTTTAGAAGTTGCTTGTATTAGTTTTCTATTGCTGCCATACAAATCACCACAATTCAGTGTCTTAAAATAACACTCATTTGTTATCTCACATTTTCCATGGGTCAGGATTTCAGGCAGTTTCCGTAGGACAGGATTTTTGCATTCTTTTCTGGGTCTTAATAGGGTGGCAACCAAGATGTTAACCTGGCAGGATTCTTTTCGGGAGGCTCAATTAGGGAATAATTTGCTTCCAAGAAACACTTTAGCCTCTTGTGATTGTGTGATGGAGGGCCCCATCTTACTAGCCACTGGCTAGAATCTATTTTGGGGTCCAAGAGCCTCTGTGATCCTCACCACTGATGGTTCCAACAGGCCTGTTTGCTTCTTCAAGGCCCGCAGGAGAGCTCCCTCTCGGGGTTGCTGCGGAGCATGATGTCACGAAATGACATCATCGGAGTGATGTATTTTGCCTAATGTAGCCTAATCAACAGATGGATACCCCACCACCAGTACTATATTCTATTGCTTAGAAACAAGTCCTAGGTTTCACCGAGAAAGATTATACAAGAGTAACTCATTGGTGGCCACCCTGGGGTATCTGCACCACTTCTTAAAGAGTTACAGTCCACGGCTTTCTTTTACCAGTCTACTTTCACCTGATACGCAGCTTTACATAAATGACAAGATGTGTAATTCACTTTTGTTTCTTCCCCCCGACCCTTTTTTTCTGCTGCATTTTACTTTTGTATATGTTATAAATCCTACATTATTGCTGTTTTTATTAATGTAGCTCATTAACTTTTTTTTTAAGATTTTATTTAGTTGAGAGGGAGAGAGAGAGCACAGCAGGAGGAGTGGCAGGCAGAGGAGAAGCAGGCTCCCTGCTTAGCAAGGAGCCCCATGTGGGACTCTATCCCAGGCCCCTGAGATCATAACCTGAGCCGAAGGCAGATGCTTAACCAACTGAGCCACCCAGGTGCCCTGTAGTTCATTATCTTTTTAAAAAAAGATTTAAGTATTAAAAAAAGACACATTTTTATTCATGTAGTTACCATTTCTGGTGTTGTTCATTTCTCTGTAGACAATCAGATTTCAATCTAATGTCATTTCCTTCTGCCTAATAAGAGTTCTTTCACATTTCTTGTAGTGTGGATCTGCTAATGATAAATTCCTTCAGCTTTTGTATGTCTGAATGTGTCTTTAGTTAACCTTCGTTTTCTGGAAGGTTTGCTTCCATTTATTTTTTATTTATTTATTTTCTAGTGGTACTTTAAAAATGTTGCTTCACTATGGTGTTTCTTGCATTGTTTGCAATAAGAAAGCTACTATAATTCTTATTTTTGTTTCTTTGTATATAACATACACTCTCCCCACCCTCCTCCCCCCAGCTGCTTTCAAGAATTAAAAAAAGATTTTCTCCTATCAATGGTTTCAAGCTATACAGTTATGTAGGTCTTAGTATAGTTTTCTTCATGTTTGTGTTTAGGTTTTATCGAATTTCATTTTCATCAAATTTCAAATTCTTTGGTCATTATTACTTACTTACTTATTACTTTGTCCTCTTGCCTCCTTCAGGGACTTCATTTATAAGTATATTAAGCTGTTACAAACTGTCCCACAGCTTACTGTATTTTGTTCTATTTCATTTTGTTTTAATATTCTATAATTCATGTTAGTTTCTAAGCCAAAGTCTTCAATTTCATTTTTTTCTTTATGTAATGTTTAATCTGCTACTAACCTATTTTCATCTATCACATTGTAGTTTTCACCACTGTAGTTTTCACAAGTTTGATTTAGATCTTTATTATATATTTCATATCTCTGAAAGAGCTTTATGGAGACCCATTTAAGTGTAAATCGAATGGCTTTTTGTATACAATGTGTAACCTCTCCATAATCTAATTTTAGGACATTTTAATTTACCCCTACAAGAAACCCTATGTCCCTTTGCAGACCCTCTCCATACCCTAGCCACCCCCCTCCCTCGCCCCACCAGCGCCCCTACCGCCATCCCAGTCCTGGACAACCACTAGTCTACTTTCTCATTCCTTAGATTTGCCTAATCTGATCATTTCATATAAATGGGATCATACCGTATGGTCTTTTGGGACTGTTTTTTTTTTTTTCACTTTGCACAATGTTTTCAAGGTTCATCTGTGCTTCAGCATGTATGCCTCATTCTCTGTTATTACTGAAAAATACCCCATTGAATGGATGTAGATTTTGTTTTCCAAGTCACCTGCTGATGGACATTTGGGTTGCTTCTACTTTTTGGCCGTTGTAAATAATACTCTATGGACACCTGTGTACAAGGTTTTTGCGAACACGCTTTCCTTCCTCTTTTTTTGATATATGCCTGGAAGTGGAATTGGGTCTATATGATCGCTCTGTGTTTAACATTTTGAGGAACTGCTAAGCTGTTTCCCAAGGCAGATGCATCATTTTATATCCCCACCGGCAGCACCAACATTCCATTTTCTGCACATCCTCACCTTTTATTATATTATTTATTTTAACTCTGCTTATTTTTTTGAACATAACTGTTTCCAATATCTTTGCCTGTTTGATTCTAACATCAATTTCTGTTCTGATTAGTGATTGTTTTTTTCCTTCTCATTATGGGTTTTCTTTTCCTCCTTTTTTGCAAACTTGGTGGTTTTTAATTGGATGCCAGACGTTGTAAATTGTACGTTAATGGCTGCTGGACATGTTTCTGTGAATATTATTTTGCTTTGGTCTGTCACATATTTAGGTGATTTGTTCACAGTCTGAGCCGTGAAGTGGCACTAGAGGGGCGACCAGTCTCTGGTACCTGCTCCCCACCGCGGAGGCACGCCTATCTGAGCACTCTACCCCGGGCCCCCAGCTGGTGCAGCTTTCGGCCGAACGGGAGGAGCCGGTCACGGTTCCTGCCTCTCCAGACTCCGCACGCCCTTCCCGGGCAGCCCCCCCCGGGGCCCACGGCGCCCCGCACTCAGCGGACCCTCGACAACTCGTGGAACCCCGGCTGGTGGGCGGGTCCCCAGCTGGTGGGCGGATCCCCAGCTGGTGGGCGGATCCCCAGCTGGTGGGCGGATCCCCGGAGTGACGGGCAGGCACCAGTAGGCGCGGGGAGACGGACCTCCGGACACGTCGGGAAAGCGACTCGCTCCGGCCCTGGCATCACCGGCCCCCTGCACTTCCAGGATCCCTGTTCTTTCCTACGGATGCTAAGCGTCTGGGGAAACACACCGAGTGTTCTCCCTCTACCACAACATAATTTTTTTAAGGGAACTCAGTGCCCAGAGCCTCCCCTAAAATCCAAACTCAGGGACTTGTTCTCTGTGTCCCGCGAAGTAGGAACCGGCCGCACGGCGCGGGCCTGGCCCACGCCACGCCTCCAGGCTCAGCACCGCCTACGGGCAGCGCGCATGCGCAGGATTCCGGCGCGCCGGCCGCGCCCAGCCACGACCGCGCCGGCGCCAAACATCCAGAGTTCCAACCGCTCGTCCGTGCCTGCCAATCAGAGTGCACGCTGACCCTTGGTTCCCGCCCACTGGCCCCGCAGCCAATCACCTGCCCCGGCGCGCAGCCGCGGCGAATCCAAAGGGCAGTGCGGGCGGGGGACGGAAGAGCAGAAGCCAGCCGCCCGCAGGGATGGAGGAGGCAGAGGCCGGGGCGCGAGCTTCAGCGCTAGAGTAAGCTAGCTGCCAGCCGGGGGCGGGCGGGGAGGGCCCTGCAGGACCCAGGGTACCCCCCGGGGGTCCCGGCAGCCCGCTGTGCCGGCCGCGGCGAATGCGAGAGGGACTGCGCTCTCCCGGCGCGCGCACAACACGGCGAGTTCCCGCGCACTTGACGTCCCCTCGCGGGTAGCGGCGTCCTCGCAGGACACGTATGGGAGGGTCACTTAGCTTCTCTGCCCCGCGTCCATGCGCATTCCCCCATCCTTGCCTGCCTGGGGGGCGCTGCAGGCCCCAGCGGGGAAGGACCAGGAGAGCCTGGAACCAACCTCCTCAGACCCTGCCCCAGGACGCTCCCTGTCTGGGACCCCCGCTGCCCATCAGAGCGGGGCCTCTTGTCTTCCTGTCCCTGTGTTTCCCTGACTCTTCTTGCTCTGCTTAGCTTTGCTCAGGGCACGTATTGTCTTTATACACACGCCGTTCCTGCTCCCAGATACCCTGCAGGCTACCGGTCAGGGCAAGACTTGGCATTGGTACGGGTCTGTACGCGTCTGTGCACGCCAGCGGGCCAGGACGAGCACCCCAGGAGTCTCCCGTTTCCCCTGTCTGCTTCACCTCAGGGCCCTGGCCAAGCTGGCAGACATCCTGGAGCCCATCGGCCGGCAAGAGGAGGCAGAACTGCCGGCCCAGATCCTGGCGGAGTTTGTGATGGTATGTGCAGGATGGGCAGCTGGGGCCTCTCCTGGGTCTTCTCCGGGAACTACTGGGCAGCACCGATGGCGGGCGCCCTGGAAGGCAGTCTCAGCCTGCGGCACACACAGGTAATGATGTTCCCTGCCTCTGCCCACTCTCCAAACAGGACTCCCGCAAGAAGGACAAGCTGCTCTGCAGCCAGCTTCAGGTAGTAGACTTCTTGCAGAATTTCTTGGCTCAGGAGGACGTTGTCCAAGAACTAGACCCCTTGGCTTCTGAAGACACCAGCCGTGAGTGGGCACCGGGGTGGGATGGGGAAGTAAGGGGATGTCAGTCGGGTCAGCTCTTTGGCTGATGGGAAGACAGAGGCCCAGTGTTGCAGGCAGGCAGGCCATTCTCCCTTATGTTCTCATCCTCGGTGGCTCCTTTCAGGGCAGAAGGCACTTGCGGCCAAGGAGCAATGGAAGGAGCTGAAGGCCACCTACCAAGAGCATGTGGAAGCCATCACAGGTGCCCTGACCCAGGCCTTGCCCACAATGGAGGAGGCTCAGAGGAAGCGGGCGCAGCTCCTGGGAGCCCTGGAAGAGCTCCAGGCCAAGGTGAGCCAGGCTGAGGGGAGAGGAGGGCAGGCAGAGAGGAGGGAAAGGGCGTGCATGCTGGGCTGGGCCTACTGGCCACCTCCCAGAATCCAACCAGAAAAACACTCCTCTCCTCCTTGTTCTCCTCCTCTGCTTCCCTACAGAAGCAGGTGGCCACGGAGAGACTGAGGACAGCCCAGAAGCAGTGGCAGCTGCAACAGGTGGGTCCACACCCCTAGGAAAATCTCCCTTCCCCGCCACCGTGCCGTTGCATGGGCTCAGTCCTCTGCCTGGAGTCCCTCTGCCTCTTCTCTTGTGCGGTGTTATAGCACAGGTACCAGCATCCTCACTTCCTGTGTTACGACTTTGGGCCGTCCCCTCACTTCCTGTGCTTCCGGGTCTTGCTTGTGACGTGGAGGCGACATTAGCACCTACGGTACAGAGCTTAGTTGATGAAATCGCTAGCAGAGCAAGTGCTTATGTGGACACATGGCAGCACATAGCAGACTGAATGAGTTATCATGTTTGTGCCCCTTTTCTCCTGAATGCTTCACACTGGAATAGCTCATTCTCACCCTTTTTCTCTAGGGCCCTTGTTTTGCCTAAAGTGGGTAGGGTCCCTCTTTCCATCTGTGGGTCTGAGCCCCAAGTTGGGTCTAGCCTGGAGGGGTTAAGAGAGTGGCTGTAAGTCCTGCGCATCTGAGGAGCCGTGTCTGCCTTCTCATTCCTGGTAGGAGAAGCACCTTCAGCACCTGGCAGAAGCCTCTGCGGAGGTGAGGCAGCGGCAGAGAGGGACGCAGCAGGAGCTTGAGCGGCTGTCTCAGGAACTTGGAAGACTGCAGGAGCAGGCGGGGCAGAAGCAGGACACGCTTCACAGGTGAGGCTGGGAGTGTGAGCTGCAGACCCAGCGTGGTCCAGTTTCCCTTCCTTACAGCCTGCCTCTCCTTCCAGGCACCAGACCTTCCTCCAGCTGCTGTGTACTCTGCAGGGTCAGCCGCCATTCCCTGAGGCAGAGGCAGAGCTGCCACGGAAGCTGGACCTTCCTGAGGGTGAGCCCCAGGAGCAGAAGCCTGGAGCTATCGTAGGGAAGGACAGGAGTGTGCCGTCCAAGGTGAACTGAGAGGTGGGCCGGGGGCTGGGGAGGTGCAGAAAGAAGCTGGGAGGTAGGCCTCACCCAGCACCCATACCCTGTCTCCGTCCCTAAGGCTGATGGCCCACAGCCTGCTGGAGATGCGAGCTTGCCTGAGCTTCCTGAGGGACAGCAACATGGGAAAG
Source organism: Mirounga leonina (assembly GCF_011800145.1). Taxonomy (NCBI): domain Eukaryota; kingdom Metazoa; phylum Chordata; class Mammalia; order Carnivora; family Phocidae; genus Mirounga; species Mirounga leonina. Next base: position 17,454,790 of record NW_023270380.1, on the reverse strand, counting down.
GAACCTAGAGCAGGTCAGACTCCAGCTCAGGCCTTGGTGTCCCTGGACTGCAGGTACGGAAGGAGGGAGACCTCTGGTCTCTGTCTCTGGGCTCTGTTTTCACAGAGGGGACAGGAGGTGGGAAGGAGCAAGGATTTATCTATAGCTGAAGCTTATCGCCACATCCTGTGCCCAGCCTGCCCTGGACCAACCCCTGTCTGTCTTCCTGAATCCCCTAGTCCCACGCTTATTGCAGGATGGACTAGGAACTCCTCTGAGTGCAGCCTGGTTTCTGACCATGATGGGGGTGTGTTCTGGATTCTGTTAGTTAAAAGCCCTAGAGCTCTCAGTTATCTCTTTTCCTATGTTGGTGGGAAGAGCCACACTTGAAGCCAACAGTATGACAGGTGCTGGGACTGGTGTGAATAGAGAGGGTGCAGATGGGAAGGGGGCCCTGGCCTGGAGCCTCCGGGGCTGCTTGTCCAAATCCATATGAATCAAACATGCTGAGCTGATTAATTCGGGGAGGAGGAGAGTGCTTTGTGCAGGTGGTTAGATACGGGAAGATAATTTTAATTGCTGACCCAAACATTGATTGAATCCGTGCTTTGTGCCAGGCCCCTTGCTATGAACTGAAGCTACAGCAGCGGGCTTGTCTGATAGTCCTTGGCTGTGGGGAACATAATGAGCGTGAACAATAAACAGGTCAATACCTGATTGCAGAGTATGGGAAAACAAACTAAAACAATAGTATGGTAAATTTAGAGCGGTAGTAACAAGAGAGACCCTCATCTGCGGGGGGGTGTGTGTGTGTTCTTTGTTCTGTCTTTTCGCCTCCGCTCCTCCATGTGTCTCTTGCTGGGTGCAGGGACAGTGGGGGTATAGGCGTGTGGGAGAGATTATCTCCCTGATTGGGAGCGTGGGGCTGCTGGCGAAGAGAGAGGGATGCCAGTGACAGCTGCAGTGGGAAACCCATTCTTCAGCTTAGAACAGGACCCTCCCGTGTGAGCAAGACCTAAGCATCTCTGAGAAAGAGACACTGGGGCTTTGCTTTTGGCAAGAGAGTTTCAAGAGACACTGGGCTCTGCTGTGTCTCCGACCAGGATGCCTTCTTGGAGGTGGAGATTGAGATCCTTGCTCACACTGATCATTTGCTCTGCTTTTCTCAGGTCCTGAGTGTTCTAATTACTCTTTTGAATGTGTTGGCCCCATTGTTTAGGTATGAAATGTGACAGATAACAGAGGTCTTTGAAGACTCAGTCATGATGGAGTGAGGGGGTCGGTGAGGATTGAGGATACTTCTCTAGGGAGCACACACATACCCGGAGAGGCTCCCTTTGTCTGCCCATCCACCTCCTCACAGGTGGTTCTGAATGTAGCCTTCTAGCAACCCACATAGCAGTCCTATCCTTCCGCTGCTTCCCGCTGGGTGGGCTCCCCTCCCCTGCATTCTGGTTTATTTCTGTAGTCTTGTAGACCCTGAAATTTTTATGGTATGCAGGGGAGAGCAGGAATACCCACGCTGAGGAAGGAGGGCCTACCAGGGGGCGCTGGGGTATGTGTTGGGATGGTGTGGACTCACCATGTCCTTGCACACATGGTGGCTGACAGAGAGTCAGCAGGGACGGGAAGATACTCCCTGGAGCCCTGCAGGTGGAGGTCAAGGATGATGTCCTGAGAGGCTCCGCGTCAGCGGACAGGGGAAGAGATTGGGCAGATGCACAGTAGTCAGACTTAGACCTCTGAGGAACTTCTGGGAACCAGCTTTGTCTCGAGGAGTATGGACGAGTCAGTGCATATATGAGGCCAAAGGGGAGGGGAGGCTTGAGTGTTTTATTGGCCAGTGTGGTCCGTGGCGTTGGTGTTCTGCACTGACAGCTCAGGAATTGGGGTTTATTTTCAGATAGGAGCTGGATCTCAGCTTCTAGCTGCTCTGTCGTCCCTTAGGTTCCCCTAAATACTGTCCTTGTTTATTGTTCTTGCATCAAGCATTCGTGTGCAAGGTGGGAGCCTCCCCCTGAGAAATTGTGGTCTCTGCTGCCTGCTGAGCATCTCCTCTTCCTGTTCTCCATCTGACGGAGGGACACGGAGACCAGTGAGGTGCAGGGAGGGATGGACACTAGTCAGGACTGGAAGTATCCTTGATAAACAAAAGGGATGGTAGGCTTAGTCCAATTACATAAAAACTCTGATTTCCATAAGAATAACGTTTTCCTTTTAAACAAAATTTTCTTTTGTGGTGAAATATTATTTTGCTTTTTTTCCCTGAGTTTTATTTTCATATTTTCTAGCTACTGTCACATTTTTCTAAGAATTTTTCATTTCTAATTTTTTAAGCTTATTGGTATAAAGTTGTGATGATTTTTTTTTTATCCTTTTAATGTTTACAGCCTGTTGTAGGATGTTAGACTCCTGATGTTTTTATGTCTTACCTGAATTTCCCTTTGATCTATCTTCATATGTTCATTCAGTTTCAAATATTGAAAGAGTCAGAGATTGGCTTTTGTCATCCAGCGTTGTATGTCAGTTCTGACTCATCAATTTGTAGTCCTGTCTCCATCTCCGACCTTCTGTGTTTTGGTGGAGAAGAACTTTTTTGGTAAACTTTTAATTTGTATCGGTTGATAAACTTGTGTATTTGGTTCTTGATTTGTTTTCTTAAATAAACATGTAAGGCTATACATTTTTTTCTGGTTTTCTCTTAAGTATTTTCATGCTCATTCAACTTACAGAATTTTTTCTTTCCCATTATAATTATTTGATTTATGAGTTTCTTAGAAAAATAATTTTGAAATTTTCTACTCTATATGAGAAGATAATTTTTCTAAGTTTATTCTACTTTGGTCAAAGAATGTCCTCTATATAATAAACACTTTGAAGTTTGGTGAAGGGAGCAGTTGGAGCCATGAATGTGGTCTCTCTCTTTTTTTATGTTTCACGTGGATTTGAAAAGAACGTCTCTTTTGGAATTGTCATGTGTGGTGATTTCTATATGTCTGTTAGATTATGCTTGTTATGTGTTCGGTTAATCTTCTGTATACTTAATTATTGTTTTCTGATTATCACCTTCTGAGAGGTGTGTTCAGGTCTCCAAGTGTGACAGTGGATCTGTTTATTTCTCTTTCTGGTTCTGGTAAAGTTTGCTTTACATGCTCTGTGGCTGCTTGATGAAGGCATGGCACGTTGACACGCATGTCTTTCTTCTAAACGGAACTTGACAGTCGTCTGGTGGCCTCCTCCATCTCTGGGTGAGTGTTCCTTAGCTTGAGATGGGATGAATACCAGTACACCCCAGCCTGCTCCCTTACCGATCCCTCGCCTGCTCCGTCTCTCCCACAACCTTCTGAGTTTCAACCTTTCTTTATCCTTGTGTGTTTCACCTATTTTTTTTAAAGCAGTTTTTTTTTTTTTTTTTAAGATTTTATTTATTTATTTGACAGAGAGAGAGACAGCGAGAGAGGGAACACAAGCAGGGGGAGTGGGAGAGGGAGAAGCAGGCTTCCCGCTGAGCAGGGAGCCCGATGCGGGGCTCGATCCCAGGACCCCAGGATCATGAGATGAGCTGAAGGCAGATGCTTAACAACTGAGCCACCCAGGCGCCCCTGTGTTTCACTTTTATACCACTGTTTTTAAAGATCCAGTTTCATAATTTTTGTCCCTAAGATTTTGTATTTGTGTCACGTTTTTCGTTCACTCTCCCTTTTTTTTTTTTTTAACTTTATTATGTTATGTTAATCACCATACATTACATCATTAGGTTTTGATGTAGTGTTCCATGATTCATTGTTTGTGCATAACACCCAGTGCTCCATGCAGAACGTGCCCTCTTTAATACCCATCGCCAGGCTAACCCATCCTCCCACCCCCCTCCCCTCTAGAACCCTCAGTTTGTTTCTCAGAGTCCATTGTCTCTCATGGTTCGTCTACCCCTCCGATTTCCCCCGCTTCATTCTTCCCCTCCCACCACCTTCTTCTTCTTCTTTTTTTTTTTTTTAACATATAATATTTGTTTCAGGGGTACAGGTCTGTGATTCATCAGTCTTGCACAATTCACAGTGCTCACCCACGTACCCTCCCCAATGTCTATCACCCAGCCACCCCACCACTCCAGCAGCCCTCAGTTTGTTTCCTGAGATTAAGAATTCCTCATATCAGTGAGGTCATATGATACATGTCTTTCTCTGATTGACTTATTTCGCTTAGCATAATACCCTCCAGTTCCATCCACGTCGTTGCAAATGGCAATATTTTGTTCCTTTTGATGGCTCCATAACATTCCATTGTGTGTGTGTGTGTGTGTGTGTATACATATATATACACACACACACATACACCACATCTTCTTTATCCGTTCATCTGTTGATGGACATCTTGGCTCTTTCCATAGTTTGGCTATTGTGGACATTGCTGCTGTAAACATTGGGGTGCAGGTGCCCCTTTGAATCACTACATTTGTATCTTTGTCTCCCTTATTTCTTATATATTCCTTTTTTGCCTCTGGTTTTGTTTATTTATCATTTCGTTTTCATTCCTTTTATCTTTTTCTTCTAAAGTCCTTCACTGATTATTATCCCAGTTTAGCTTTGAAGTCTATAGTAAAGTATAACAAGTACTGAAGCTTAGAAGACTTGACCGTTGACGATACTCTGAACTAATGATGTTTTTGTCCAGTTTATTACTTCTAGCCTATTCTGTTCTCGGAAGTTGGACTTCCTGTTCTCTACAGTGTTTTGTTCATATTCACTCATTTACTTTGATTTTTTTTTGCCTGCTTGATTTTTATATGTCAGAGCTTTCATATAGGATAATGTCCCCACCTGAAATACATGTATCAGACTTTCTTGGTTATGGTCTGGAGGCTGTATAACACTTCAGTATTTCTTACTATGGAATGTTTTTATTTTATTCTCATTCTTTTTTTTTTTTTTTAAGGTTTTATTTATTTATTTGAGAGGGAGAGCAAGAGTGCACAAGCAGGGGCAGGCAGAGGAAGAGGGAGAAGCAGGCTTCCTCCTGAGCAAGGAGCCCAATGTGGGACTCTATCCCAGAACCCTGGGATCATGACCTGAGCTGAAGCAGATGTTTAACCGACTAAGCTACCCAGGCGCCCCTTTTGTTCTCATTCTTTAAAGATGTTTTTATTACATAGAGAATGTTTAGTAGACAGGTAGTTTCATTTAAAACATTGAAGATCTTGTCCTGTGATTATCTGGCTTTCACTTTGCTGATAGAAGTCAGCTGCTTGGGGCGCCTGGGTGGCTCAGTAGCTAAGTGTCTGCCTTCGGCTCAGGTCATGGTCCCAGGGTCCTGGGATCAAGCCCTTCATTGGGCTCCCTGCTCGGTGGGAAGCCTGCTTCTCCCTCTCCCACTCCCCCTGCTTGTGTTCCCTCTCTTGCTGTGTCTCTCTCTGTCAAATAAATAAATAAAATCTTAAAAAAAACAAAAAAGTCAGCTGCCTGTTAAAAGCTCTTCCTATATGTCTGGATCATTTATTCATTCATTCTAAAGTTAGTTGGGCTTGCTAAATCTGAAATTACCAGTCTTTAAACAGTTCTGGAGTTTTTTCAGCCTGTTTAAAAAATGGTCTTACCTCTTCTGTACAAGCTTCTTCCACACCAGTTAGACATCAGTTAGGTTTTTTAACTTCGTTCTTCATGTTACATAAACTTTCTCTTATATTTATAATTTTTTCTCTCTAGAATGCATCTTTAGATGCTTTCCTTTATTTTGTTAACTGTATGTTACTAACCTGTTGTTTTATCATTCGTTTCTTAATTTTTGTTCTTGATTTTCAAGCAGATATAGTAGACCTCAGTTTACATTATTTGGATTTTTGTTGTTATTCTGGCCTACGTTTTGAGCTTATCTTTTCTCGTCTTAATACAACATATACAGGCCTTTTGTTCTCTGTGTTGGAAAGGTTCATGATTTCCATCTTTGCGGGCCTGGATCCTTTATCACATACGCTCCCTATTTCTGTTTCGTGGTCCATTTTGATGGAACTCTATTGTTGAGAATTCTTGTGGCTGGTTACAGAGTTGAGAAGATTTGTTTTTACTTCTGTCAGTCGCTTGTGGATACCACCAATACAACATTTAGAAAAAATGTTTAAAGATACATGTTAATGTTCTTTATGTCTCTCCTCATTTTCATTCTGCTGTTTGAAGATTTTATTTCTTTTTCATTAATATTTCTCAGAGATTTTTTTTCTATCTTTCAAAAGCACAAGCTTTTGGCATTATTTTAATATTGCTTTAATGTTCTTTCATTATTTTCCTTTCCAAGGTACCATCCTACAATTCCTTATTGAATTCTATTTTTATGTGACTTATTTCTGCCAGGAAGATATTCTTGTTAACACTGGATAGTTTCAGCAAAGTAAATACCTCTCATTCTTTCTTGACAATGTTAAAATTTGTAAGACTAAGGTTTCACTTTGAATATTCTACCCTATGTGAGAAGAAAGCTATTCTAGAATAAAAGAATAATATAAAATATATGTGTTCTATAATAACAAATTAAATGATAATAAAAGAAAGTTATTCTAACCATTCTAGGATCTATGGTTAATATACCTCATTCCTGTCTTATACAATTTATGCAACTTTTTGTATTCCAATTTGTATGTGTCTTCTTTGAGGCAATTATGTATACATTTTGAAATACAGAGTGTGAAATTAAACTAATTTCATTATTACTAGCCTAGTCTTTAAATGGCCCATGTGCTCCTTTGAACACTGGGCTCTGAGGAATTTAGTGTTTGGGTCTTGATATACTTTGATTTTGAAATGTAGGGTAACCTAGGCATTAGGTCTCAGTCTCAGGAATTAACATCTTTTATGTTTGTTTCAGGCCTTTTTAAACAGTTTTTTTTTGGGGGGGGGGAGTGTACATTCTTTTATTGATGTTGTTAAATTGAATTTCTATAACTGTTGACATAGTTATAAAAAAGGCCGTGTTAATCTTCACGGAGCTCTGCAATATACAAAAATTAGCTGTTGGATGCCATATTCCCATGTATTTCTAAATTTTAAATTGCCAGATGGGTTTTAGCAAATACACCTATCCAAGGCATGCATGATTCATTTCATCCTGCATTTCTTAGTTATTAAGTCCTAGTGAAGGAGTTGATAATTACTTAAATGGATTGATTACTATAGGCCTAAAATAGTGTTTTGAAATAGAAAAAAGGGGTAAACCCAGAACTATTTTCAGAGGCTAACCAGACTATTGTAAGAGATTATCACATGTAAGCATTATAAAAGAAGTAAATGAAGAAAAAATATGTATGTGTGTGCACAAGAATTTGTTTTATTTACACCATACTATAAAAAATGATAGAAAAAACTAATTGAGTTGGGAGTCATCAAAGTAGGGTTTGTTTATGAAAGAATGAATGAGTTTAAATTATGCTATAGATTCTCAGTGTTATAAAATTGTGTTGCAAAAACTTAAGGTCTAATTTTAATAACCAATCATAAACAGTAAGCATATCAGTTTCATTAATTAAAATACGAGTTTAAAAGGTAGGTATATTAATTTTCAAGTTTTTCATGTAAGTTATCAGTGGACAAGAAGTTACGCTTTATGTGGCTTTGAGGGAAAATACTCTTTAGGGACAGAGGCCAGTCCCCCTTCTCCATATCTGGATTACCTGGCCCAGATGCTCTAGAAATAAAAGAGGAATTTAAAGTAATGTGTTTAGTGAAGTTTGGCTCTCCTTCTGGTTGATTGGATCACTCCATGAGGACAGCAGACTGCTGTGGAGGATGTACAGCTTTGTATTTGGAAACTCTGCTCTTGATGATGACTGAGACTCTAGTTTATTGCAGTGCGTTGTTTTCAACATGAGAAAGATGAGTTCAATCCTAAAAAATATACATAAACACAGCAGAGAGCATGCAGATCCGAGGGAGGAAGGAATTACACTGCTCCTTTCAGGTCCAGATCCTGCCGTTCACCACTGGTACTCCTCATTCCTCTGTTTGGGAACATGCGTAACTTTATCCACAAGTGAACACACACTGGTGCCTCCATACTTTGAAAGGACTTAGTAAATGTTCCTTGGGTTCTGTTCAGGGAAGATTTCCCAAAGAGCTGCCCCTTGAGCTCAATTTTAAACAAATGAAATTATCTGGAGGCTGTTTCATCATTTATTGAATGTCAGCTATGTGCTGAACATAAGTTTGGATGATTAAAAAAAAAAGATAAAGACAATCAGTTTAAATTTGAAGACAGGAAGGAAGAATCTGTTAAACTAATTCTCGGGGCACCTAGGTGGCTCAGTCAATTAAGCGTCTGCCTTTGGCTCAGGTCATGATCCCGGGGTCCTGGGATCGAGCCCCACGTTGGGCTCCCCTGCTCAGTGGGGAGTCTGCTTCTCTCTCTCCCTCTGCTCTCGCTCATTTTTTTTTTTTTTAAAGATTTTATTTATTTGGCAGTTAGCACAAGCAGGGGGAGCGGCAGGCAGAGGGAGAGGGAGAAGCAGGCTCCCCACTGAGCAGGGAGCCCGATGCGGGGCTTGATCCCAGGACCCTGAGATCATGACCTGAGCCGGAGGCCGATGTTTAATGACTGAGCCACCCAGGCGTCCCTCTCTCACTCCCTCTCAAGTAAATGAATAAAATCTTAAAGAAAGTAGGTAGAATAGAGTGATCACAATTATAAGCAAGTACATGTTATACCCACCAAAGCCATCACTAAAGCGTTTCAGTGACTAGTATTCTTGGATGGTGGTAGTTACCCATTGGAACAAGTGTATACCAACTAGAAACTGATGAACTGCTTTTCCCCGGCTCACTGCTTTTTAGTGTGTGAGTCACTGAAGGCTCATGACTCTGAGAACATTGGAAAGCATTTTCAACAATGCAGAATTATTGTGCCTGAGTAATATTCTGCTTATCAAAGTTTTAGGGACTAACAGTTGAAAATAGGAAGGGAAAAAAACCTCAGCCATAATTTAAAATGTTTATGATAAAGAATGGTGACCAACTTCCCATCAATTTGCCAAATGAGTATGGTTGTTAGACAATACCCTATGACTACCAAAATAACTTTAGTTTTAATAATTATGTTGAACGGTATTCAGAGATACTGGAATGTAAAGATAAGAGGAGCTTTACTTGAGGTGCCCCAGTCACCCTTGGTGCTAGCAACAGGCTGTTCTTACTCTTTTGAAAAAGAAGAGAAATCTTATTTGATTAAAAAAAAAAAAAAGTTTGGTTGCCATCATAAGAGATTTTCTGTTTTACGCCTTCCGTGTAGCTCTGTCCCATCTCAGAAATTTTCAGCAACTGATTTGCTAATTAACTTTAACTCTCTTGGGGTGGCGGCAGCGATCTGAAGAAGTAGGTAGTGCAAACAAATGTGACGTTTATAAGAACAAAAAGGAAAGGCTAGTAGATACTCAGCTAATTCTGATAATCATTGTTATATGTCTTATGTCTTTTGTATTGGAGAACGACTAAAACTGGGGGGTTCCATGCACCTCAAGGAAACAGTTTTCTATCTAATTAATGAAATGGGGTTTTTTTGCTTTTGGATGTTCTACAACAGTGTTACTGGTGTGAGTCTACCTGTAATTTAGCAGTCACGTTGTCTAGGTTGAACAGGTGATAGTCTGGCAGGTGGTAGTGAGGGTTTCCATAAAAGGTTTACAGTTTTTGGCAAATTTCTTGCCTTGTTTGTTCTTTTTCTGAAATTGTGTGTGTGTGTGTGTGCACGTGCGTGCATGTGTGCATGCATGCACACAGACCCGGTCATATTCATAAAGTGTGCTCCTTTATATTTTGAGGCTAAGTTGATACTTACATGCAGATTCAGAATTGTACTAACTCCCTGATAATTTTTTCTATTAGTATGTATTGATGATGCACTTAACAAACTTTTCTGAGCACCTACATGCCAGTTACTTTTCCATTTTTTAATAAAAATATATTTGACACTTAACATTGCATAAATGTAAGTTGTAAAACATGTTAATTTGATTGTTGATGTATTGTACTGCAATTGCCATTGTAGTGTGGAGGTACCAGAATTAGCACCTCTGTCACATTATTTAATTATCATTTCTTCTAGTGGTTAGAATAATTAAGTTCTAGTCTCTTAGCAAGTTTGGTGGTGATCCTGCAGTATTGTCTTTGTTCATTACACTGTGCGTTAGATCTCTAGGGCTTATTTACTACTCCTTGCAGGTTTGTCCCATAAACAATGTCAGTCCTATTTTCCCGACCCTCATCCTCTGGTTATCACCATTGTGTTCTGTTTTCATGAGTTTGGCTTTTTTGATTCCACATGTAAGTATACCATACATTACTTGCCTTTCTCTTCTGACATACCTCACTTAGCATAATTGCTCAGAGTCCATCCATGTTGTCTCAAATGGCAAGATGTTCTTCGTTCATGTGGCTGGAAAATATGTATACCATGTGTATATACATGAATATATACCATACATATGGATAATATATATAACATAATATATATGCATCACATCTTCTTTATCAGTTCCTCCATCGATGAACATTTAGGTTGTTCCCATGTCTTGGCTATTGTGAATAATGCAGTGAACATGGGAGTTCAGATATGTCTTTGATATATTGTTTTCATTTCCTTTGGGTGTATACACAGAAATGGAGTTGCCAGTGCATCTGGTAGATATGTTTTTAATTTTTTGAGGAACCCCTGTATTGTTTTACATATTGGCTGAACCAGTACACATTTCCACCAACAGTGAGGAGGGTCCCCTTTTCTCCACATCCTCACCATACTTGGTCTCTGTCCTTGATTCTAGCTAGTCTAACAGGTATGACGTGGTATCTCATGGTGGTTTTGGTTTGTCTTTCCCTGATGATGAGTGATGTTGAGCATTTGTTCATGTACCCGTTTGCAATATGGATGTCTTTGGAGAAATGTCTATTCAGTTACTGTGCCCATTTACTTATTTTTTTTATCATGTATGTTACTGAGTTGTCTGAATTCTTTGTATATTTTGGATATTAACCCCTGTTAGATATGTCTGGTTTGCAAAAATGTTCTGCCCTTCTGTAGGTTGCCTTTTCATTTTGTTACTTGTTTCTTTTGCTGTGCAGAAGCTTTTAAGTTTTATGTATTCCCATTTGCTGATTTTTGTTTTTGTTCAACGTTTGTGCTTTTAGTGTCCTCTCCAAAAACCATTGCCAAATGCAATATGAAGGAACTTCTTCCCTGCATTTTCTTCTAGGAGTGTTATGGTGTCAGTGTTATGTTTCAATCTTTGATCCATTTTGGGTGAATTTCTGTGAGTGCTGTAGGATAGCGGTCCAATTTCTTTGTTCTGCATGTGTTTTTTCAATGTTCTCAGCACCATTTATTAGAGATTATTCTTTCTCCATTGGGTGCTCTTGGCCCCTTGTGGAACACTAGCTGACAGTATATGTGGAAGTTTAATGCTGAGCTCTGTGTTCTGTTCTCTTGGTGTGTGTGTCTGTATTTATGCTAGTTTTTATTAACCATGGTTTGTAGTATACTCAGGAAGTGTGATACCTCCAGCTTTGTTCTTCCCCAGCATTGCTTTGGCTATCCAGGGTCTTTTCTGGTTCCATATAAATTTTAGATTTTGTTTTGTTTTCTTTTTAGTTTCTTTGAAGCAGTTGGAATTTTGATGGGGATTGTGTTGAATCTATAGATGGCTTTGGATAGTATGGACATTGTAACTATTAATTCTTTCAATCCATGAACACAAGATGTCTTTCCATTTGTGTCTTCAACTTCTTTCAGCAAGGTCTTGTACTTTTCAATATACAGATCTTTCACCCCCTTGATTAAAGTTATTCCTAGGTATTTGAGTGTTTTTGAAGCTATTGTAAGTAGGGTAGTTTTCTTTATTTCATTTTTGGATGTTACATCATTAGTATATAGAAATGCAACTGCTTGTCATATGCTGATTTTATATCCTGCAACTTTCCTGAAGTTCCAACAGTTTTTTGGTAGTGTTCTTGGGATTTTGTATATATTTTGTATATACAAAATCAAATCATCTGCAAATAATAGCAGTTATACTTCTTCCTTTCCAATTTGGATGCCTTACTTGTGTTGACTAAATGCTCTAGCTAGGACTTCCAGTAGTGTATGGAGTAAGACGGGTGAGAGTGGGCATCCTTGTCTTTTTCTTGATCTTAGAGGAAAAGCTTTCAAAATTTCTATGTTGAGTATAATGTTAGTTATGGGTTTGTTGTATATGGCCTTTATTATGTTGAATTGTGTTCTTTCCGTACCCAATTTGTTGAGGGTTTTATCAGGAAAGGATGTTGCATTTTGTCAAATGCCTTTTCATCATCTATTGTGATGATCACGTGAATTTTCTAATCTGTTAATGTGCTGTATTACATTTATTGATTTGTGTATATTTGAACCATCCTTGCATCCCAGGGATAAATCCCACTTGGTCATGGTGTATGATCATTATTATGTGTTTTGAACTTTTTAATGTGTTTGCCAATATTTTGTTGACATTTTTTGCATCTATATTCATCAGGGATGTTGGTCTATAATTTTACATTCTTGTAGTGTTCTTTTCTGGCTTTGGTTACATGGTAATATTGGCATCCTAGAATAAACTTGGAGGTGTTCCCCGCTCTTCATTTTTTGGGGGGGGGGGGGGTTGGTTTTTTTTTTTTTTTTTTTTGAATGCATTAACTCTTCTTTAAATATTTGGTTGAATTCACCAGTGAAGCCATCTGGTCCTAGAGTTTTCTGTGTTAGGTTTTTGATTACTGATTCAATTACTTTACTAGTTATTGGTCTGTTCAGATTTTCTCCTCTCTTTATTCAGTCTTTGTATATGTTGTGTTACTAGAAATTCATCCACTTCTTGTAGGTTATATTTGTTGGCATATAATTATTTATATAGTCTGTTAAGATCCTGTATATTTCTGTAGTATCAGTTGATTTTTAATTTTATTTATTTGAGTCTTCTTTCTTTTTTAACTAGTCTAGCAAAGGGTTTGTCAATTTTGTTTATCTTTTTGAAAAACCAGATCTTAATTTCATTGATCCTTTCCATTGTTTTTCTGGTCTGTATTTAATTTATTTCTGCTGGGATCATTATTATCTTCTTTCTTCTAACTTTGGACTTAGTTTGTTCTTCTTTTTCTAGTTCCTTGAGGTGTAAAATCAGGTTTTTTGTTTGAGATCTTTCCAATTTCTTAATATATGAATTTATCACTATAAACTTTCTTCTCAGAACTGCCTTTGCAGCATCCCATAGGATTTGATATATTTCCTTTTTCCTTTGTTTCAAGATAACTTTTTATTTCCCTTTTGATTTTTCCTTTGACCCAATGGTTGTTCAGAAGTGTGTTGCTTAGTTTCCACATATTTGTAGAATTTTCACTTTTTCTCTTATTTAAAAAAAAAAAAAAAATTTAAAGTAGGCTCCATACCCAACATAGGGCTCAAACCCACAACCCCAGCATCAAGAGTGGCACGCTCCACTGACTGAGCCAGCCACGTACCCCTCAGCTTTTCTCTTATTGATTCCTAGTTCATACCATTGTGGTCAGAAAAGATCCTTGGTATGATTTCAATCTCCTTAAATTTGCCAAGATTTATTTTGTGTCCTATCATAGGATCTATCCTAGAGAATGTTTCATGTGCACTTGAGAAGAATGTGTTTTTTGCTGCTGTTGGGTGGAAGGATGTATATATGTCAGTTAAGCCATTTAGTCTAAGAAGGGGTTCAATTCCAGTGTTTCTTTGTTGATTTTCTGTCTGGATCATCTATCTACTGCTTACAGTGGAGCATTGAAGTTCACTAGTATTTTTGTAGTGCTGTCTGTTTCTCCCTTCATACCTCTTAGTATTTGCTTACTATATTTAGGTGTCCCAATGGTGAGTGCATATATGTTTCCGATTGTTTTATCTTCTTGGTTTATCAAACCCTTTATCATTATATGACGGCCTTCTTTGTCTCTTGTTAGTGTTAGTGGCTTGAAGTCTATTTTCTTTGATATAAATATGGCTACCCTTACTTTTTTTAGATTTCCATTTGCATGGAATATCTTCTTCCATCTGTTTACTTTGAGCCGGTATGTGTTGAGAGCTGAAATGAGTCTCTGTAGGCAACATAAACTTGGGTCTTGTTTTTTTTTTTTAATCCATTGAGTCACTCTGCACCTTTTGATTGAATAATTCAGTCCACTTACTTTGTAGTGATTATTGATATGTAAGGACTTGCAACTGCCAACTTACTGTTTGCCTTCTGGTTATTTTTCATGGTGATTTGCTCAGTGCCCCCCCCCCCCCTTTTTTAATGTTTTGTGAATCGAGTCTAGATTTTTGTTTTGTGGTTACCATGAGGTTTATGTAAAACATCTCAGAGATAAAAATAGGTCATTTTATGCTGAAAGCAGCTTCTCTTCATTCCTGTATAAAAGCTCCACCCTTTTATGTTTTTAATGTCACAGTTCACTGATTTTATGCTGTGAATTTGTTAAATTATAGTAGCTGTAGGTTTTAATACTCTTTTCCTTTAACCTTTATACCATAGTTAAGTGGCAACAGTGCTGTTCTAATGTAGAGTTACCGTTTTCTAACTCTGTAGCAGAGTAGAGTGTTTTTGTGTCACTGATTAGCATCTTTTCATTATAGCTCGAATAATTCCTTTTAGCATTTCTCGCAAGTCAAGCCTTGTGGTAGTAACCTTGCTTTAGCTTTTGTTTATCTGGGAAGTCCTTTTTTTTTTTTTTTTTTTTAAAGATTTTATTTATTTGACAGAGAGAGACACAGTGAGAGAAGGAACACAAGCAGAGGGAGTGGGTAAGGGAGAAGCAGGCTTCCTGCCGAGCAGGGAGCCCGATGCGGGGCTCGATCCCAGGACCCCGGGATCATGACCTGAGCCGAAGGCAGACACTTAACGACTGAGCCACCCAGGCGCCCTATCTGGGAAATCCTTAATCTCTCCTTCATATCTGAAGGGGAATTTTGCCAGGCAAAGTGTATTTGGCTGGCAGTTGTGATCTTTCAACACTTTGAACATGTCATTCTACTCTTTCCAGGCCTGCAGAGTTTCTGCTGAGAAATCTGCTGAGAGCCTAATAGGGTTCCTTTGCAAGGTTACTTTCCTTTCCCTGGCTGCCTGTGAGGTTCTTTATCATTGATTTTTGACAGTTTCATTATAATGTGTACTGGAAAAGATTTTTTTGCATTGAGATAATAGGCTGTTGTAATCGTTTTGTGGACTCTTACCAATTTCTTCCCAGGTTTGGGAAGTTCCCAGCTATTATTTCTTTAAGTAGACTGTTCCCTTCTCCCCCTTTTCTCCTTCTGGTACACCAGTTACTTTTATATTTGCCTTTTTGAACTTTTGGATTGAAACTGATAGCTCTTGCTGGGTTTCTTCACTATTCTAAAATCTTAGTTTTCCCTCCTCATAGAACTGAATTATTTTTCTATTCCTATACTCCAAGTCGCTTATTCTCTCTTCTGTCTGGTCTGCCCAGTTACTGATGCTTCATTCTCCATCTCATTTATTGAATTCTTCAGTTCTAGTATTTGTTTGGTTCTTCCTTATAATTTTAATCTCTTTGGTAAAGAACTACTGTGTTCATTAATTTTGTTCCTGAGTTCACTGAATGGCCTTTCTGAGTTTGCTTGTAGCTTGTTGAATTTCTTCATGACAACTATTTCGAATTCTTTATCAGTTAGAGTGTGGTATTCTGTGCCTCTGAGTTTGGTTGCTGGAGAATTCTTTTCTTTTCTTTTTTTTTAAAGATTTTATTTATTAGAGAGATAGCGAGAGCAGGAGCACAAGCAGGGGGAGTGGAAGAGGAAGAAACAGGCTTCCCATTGAGCAGGGAACCCAGTGTGGGACTCGATCCCAGGGCCCTGGGATCATGACCTGAGCCGAAGGCAGACACTTAATGACTGAGCCACCCAGGCGCCCCGGAGAATTATTTTCTTTTTGTGATACCATATTTCCTTGATTGTTTATGGTGTTTGAAGACATGCACTTCTGCTTTAGCATTTGAAGTAGCAGTCACTTTCCCTAATTAAGGTTTTGTGTTTACTTTGGATCTTACAGTTCAACAGGCTGGCCATTAGAAACCTTTCTTTTCTATTATGGAAGGTGGCACTGTAGCTCGTTTGTGGTTTCTCCTGTAACAGCTGGCTCTTGTGGATGCACTTAGCTGGTGGCAGAGTGGGGGGTGTTGTGGGCTTGGCAGCTGGAGCTTTGGGGTGCCACTGGGCCTGGTGTGGCATCAAGTGGGGCATATCCAGAGGTCTGTGGGCGGTCCTGCCAAAGTCCTGAAGCCGGCAGCAGGAAGCCCATTTCTTCACTGCACTTTGGTATTCTCGACTGCCTCCTTCCCTTTCCTCTTCAACCCCTCAGTCACTGGTGTTCCTCCTCAGAAATCCAGGTGCCGCTGGGGAGAAATGGGTCCCTCCTGCTGCACCTGGACAGCTGCCTCGAACGTCACTCCCCCAACCAGTGACAGGGTGTTGGCCTTTGCCTTGTGGTTTTGTATCTCTAGAACTTAGTTCCTAGTCACTAGGGTGTCACTTACAGGAAATATCTTTGTTAAATGACTTTTCCACCAAATGGTGTTTTCTATCAGACATGTACCTAAGTTAAAAAGCTGTTTAATCTTGTGTTTTGTTTTTTCTAGCTAGGTATCCTGAGTATCATATTTTTTAAATATATGTGCATTTACATATATTCTAAACTGTGAAGGCAGGTATTATTTTCTCTTTATAATTTAGTTTTATTTTCTATTATTTTTTAAGGAGTCATTTATTCCAATCATGAAGACACCTGGACGCTATGGGAAACCTTTCTCACTTTATTGTAGTACTGACTGCTATCTGTAGTCTGCTGTTTTTTATGGGTGTCCAGTTTATTTGTAAAGAAGTTGAGTGGACATCTTGGCTCATTTTAAATTTTGTATTAGGAGCAGAGTTCACATTTAGTGCTGTCACAGAACTCGAGATGTTTGCTTCTTGGATGTTGTGAGTTGGACAGTGTTAAAGTTCTGTGACAAAAACAGTGCACCTACTTTGTTTAATGTCAGTTGAAGCCTATCTGATATTTCCTAGATGGTTAATAAGTATATGAAATTAATATATAATACAAAATATAGAAAAATTAAAAATCTAATGTCTTCCTCTAGACATTACTCTCTTCACAGAAGTATATATGCCTGACAGAAATGTGGAGGAAGAATCTCCATCCTTGTAACAAATCCTCCAGAGTTTCCAAAAAATTTCATACTTTAAGTCCTCGGTCCCTTGATTTGCAGTTTCTCTGACCGCTTGCGGCATTTGTATTAACATTGAACATTCACATCTTTCTTTGACCAGCTGTCTCATTGGTTTTACTCTTCTTATGAACTGGTACTGCTTCTTTAATGATGGTTTTTGTTGAACAGCTGATACCTGGGAAAACAGAGAAACCTGAACTTGCTAAGTCTCTTATTTATTTAGCTTCTGCTATCCTCAGTACATCTGGCATGTGAACAGCCCTGTGAAGGCAACCAGAGACGCTTTGAACATTGCATTTGCCGTCACGAAGTGATCTTTCAAAAATCACTTGAAATCCATGGACCAAGAGAATGAAGGCCTGAGAGAAGCAAATGAAACTCTTGTGGTTTAATCATAACAAACAATTCAAGTATCCTTTGAGCACAGACATCACTAACAGTAGGTTTTATATTGTGAATTTAAATGCAAGCTTGCTGCAGTGTTATGGTGTCCCCTATTCTAATTGGCTGTGAGCCCTGTGGGTGTGAATTGTTCTGTGTAGGAGTTAGCACCACTGGCCCTTCTCAGCCCCACTCGCAGAACAGATGTCTAGTCAACCTTGGCTCTTCCCTGACACCCTTAAGTATGGAAGATCACCTCCCTCGTGCTCCAGTACCCTGTTCAGCCACTCCCAATCGATAGACCTTGGCATGTAAGAAAAATATTTTTGCTCTGCCTACTAAAATATGTTGAAATCAGCATAACATATATGTTATATATATGTGTGTGTGTGTGTGTGTGTGTGTACACACACACACACACACATGCTCCAGAAATATGTGAAGTGGGGAGCTAATTCTGTGGAATAAATCCAGGGGATGTTTGGAAATAGTGGGATGGGAAACAGGCCTTTGTAAAAGGTATAAAATGGCGTTTTGTTGGAGAATTTTAGAGTAAAGTAAACTAAGCCAGATTCCACATACAGGATAAGTAGGGTAACACAAGACCATGTGGAGGAGCCGTGAAGGTGTGATGTGGCCGCAGGAAGGCTGTGGTGTGTGGTGTGATTGGAATGCGTTAGAGGCCGTTGGTTGGACAAAGGGTGCTGAGTGACCTCCTCAGATGTTCGAAATTTAGAGACAAAAGCAAATAGATGTTGAAACTTGGAACTTTTATCTGCTTGTCTTCCTATTGATTTTGTCACCTTTCAGGTTATCTTCTCAGTGAAAATAGCAGATTTTTGTCAGTTCACAATTTTTAAACAGATTAATATTCAATCCTATAGGTAATAAACATTTAATGCTTTTAGGCATTAACTGGTGAGATAGTATTGTTACCATTTGTAGACTAAGTAGCTGAGGATCAGGTGCTTTCCCTAAAGAAAAACAACTGCAGCAACAGCCGTGATATTCGGGGCCAGTATGCTCCGTTTCTTCCCTCATGTCATCGTTGACACACACACACAGACTCACTGTAATGACCCGGATATGTTATCTGGGAAGACATAGGGCTAAGCCTTTAGTTCTTAAAATGTGAGGTATAGTAGAGTCACCTGGAGGCGTTTCTTAAAATGTTGATTTCATTTGTCTCTTGGAGGTTCTAATTCCTAGTGGCTGGTTTAGATTTTGCATTTTTAACAAACACCTCCAGTGATTATGATGCACTGGATTTAGGGACCGTTTTGTGAGAAACACTTCACTCTTTCCCACCGAGACTTCAGCATTCATTGTATTATCAGCTCGCTGGGTTGTCCTGGAGACCATGAAACAGTGGACCCACCCATTTTGAACAGGGCTGGGGCCCTGGACAAGCTGGAAGTGATGTGGGGATAGGGGCGGGGTTGTGTCATGGCAGAGTCTGAAGTGGGAGGAGAGGGCGGCGGAAGGGAGAGCAATGAGGGCTGAAGGCAAACATGTGCTGTAGGGGGTTCTGGCCCACTTGTGTGCCCAGCACACGAACCCGGAGGGCAGACGGGACAGTGGAGGACACCTATCCCTCCTTGTCCTGTTCCCATGGGAAGTAAACTCAGGAAATGAAAATGTTGATCTATGAAGAGATAAATTGCCTAAGTTTATCATAAATACACATTTATGAATTGTGCCCCAGACCCACAGCTGAGCTCATTTCCTACCATCCTGTGGCATCAGGTGAGGTCCTGTGTCTCGACTTCAGCTAAGATACGGACAGCAGTGTGACCTCAGGCCTGGCTCGTGAGGACCCCGAGGATGGCTAACTGGGGAGGATGCTGAGGTGGTGGGGAAGGTGGGGACGACAGTGGAGGGGCCTGGCTCCTGGGGACAGCTGTGAGTCAGGAACAGACTTTTGTATTCAAAGAGCCACTGAGGCTTGGAGGTGGTTTTGTTAGAAGCTGACACCTTATGGATCCACTTCTGGTTTCTGCAGCCAAACTTACTGGAAAACGCCTTAACTTTTGGTGATAATTAAACGTTCACTAGACTGGAAAAGCTGCTTCTCAGAGGATCTCCATGTCAAGTAAATAAAAGTTTGCAGGCAGCAAATGGAATGCTGGTCAAAGACAGGGTAGTAGTTCGATGAAGTTGTCCATTGCCCACATAAAGATGCAGGTGTTACCACAAGCTTAACTCGCTATCCTGCAGTCTCTCTCGCTTATGCTGAAACCTCCAGACATGCCTGATCGGACGAGATGAATGCTGAACTGTTCAGAACGGAAAACATACAAGTCCTACAATTGCCCCGTGTTTTAGGAAAGCTGAGCGGTTTGATACATTTTGCCTCCCACTTGGAAAGGAGTCCAAAGTTTATAAACCCTCCTAACGTGAGTTTTAAGGTGACTGGTGAGTCCTCCCTGAGCTGTTTCTGCTCTAAATACCAGGCAGGAAATTTGTGATCTGCTTGGCGGCAGCCCGTTGCTGGAGACTGCTGAGCCCCGTCATTCTGAGCTGGAAACACCTTATGCTTGTGGCCTCCCGATTGCTTGTTGGCCCGATTGCTGCGTGTCCTGGGCCGTGAGGCGGTCAGGCATGCTCGTGCGAGGCTTTGTGCCCCTTTGCTTCTCCCCTCGCTGCAGTGCTTTCTTTATTGCTGGTTGCTGGTCTCCTTACTCCAGCCCCAAGAATCTGTGAGATGCTGGGGATTCGCCATCATGAGTGGTTCTCAGAAGGTGTGCTTAGCGGTACCCGCAACATCCTAAATCCGTGTTGCTGTTTTGGATTCAAGTGCTCTTGAAGAGTTCATGCTACAGTGGGAAGTTTTAAAAGCTGTGATGATTTCCTCTTACCTACTTTCTAATTTTCAGAAGTCACATGTCACATGTCACATTTTAATACTTAGTTTGTAATTACTTCCCTGGCCCCTCTGTGCCCTCATTCCACGGGACAGACAGCTGTTTAGGGTGATGAGAGTTTGGGGGTGGCCATTTTTCCTCATTTCTTTTCCTGAATTCATTGGTCTTGAAGATTGTTTACCTATGAACAACATCTTCTAATATTGTCTTTTTAAAAAAAATATTAATCTCCAACAGTTGTCATCTTTTTGTTAAAAGTATAATTAATAAAAGTGGAAATGTAGGCTTTCAACATTATGGTGTTTTAATCTAATTTTTGAGTATCTCAGAATAACTGAGTTGCCATAGCAATCAGTTAGATGTGCAAATGCAAGAAAACTTTAAACATGTTTTTTTTTTTTTAACATATAATGTATTATTTGTTTCAGAGGTACAGGTCTGTGATTCAACAGTCTTGCACGATTCACAGTGCTCACCATAGCACATACCCTACCCAATGCCTATCACCCAAGCACCCCATCCCTCCCAACCCCCACCACTCTAGCAACCCTCAGTTTGTTTCCTGAGATTAAGATTTCCTCATATCAGTGAGGTCATATGATACATGTCTTTCTCTGTTTGACTTATTTCGCTCAACGTAATACCCTCCAGTTCCATCCACGTCGTTGCAAATGGCAAGATTTCATTCCTTTTGATGGCTGCATAATATTCAGAAGAAGATAGCAGGAGGGGAAAAATGAAGGGGGGGAATCGGAAGGGGAGACAAACCATGAGAGTCGATGGACTCTGAAAAACAAACTGAGGTTTCTAGAGGGGAGGGGGGTGAGAGGATGGGTTAGCCTGGTGATGGGTATTAAAGAGGGCACGTTCTGCATGGAGCACTGGGTGTTATGCGCAAACAATGAATCATGGAACACTACATCTAAAACTAATGATGTAATGTATGGTGATTAACATAACATAATAAAAAAATTTAAAAAAATGTTTTGATTGTGTCTGTTCCTAATTGGTACTCACTCATCTCCAGTATTTCCATTGGGTGTTTTTATAACACTTTAATGGAGTAGATATTTATCAGCAGTTAGAAGTTGTTTTATAGACAGTAAAACTATTACAACTTTGTAATTTTTATCTTAAAAATATGAAATCTGCAATACTTTGACAAACCTTTGAAAAGTTGTACTTACTGTAGCTATCTTTGGCATTTCTCAGAGCAGAGAAGATTTGCTCCTCTACTTCCACACCCTGAACACGGATCCCACCTGGCCCTCACCATAGCTTATGGAAAGTCGTGCTAACTGCTAATTTTATGCTAACACTTTGTCTTCATTGTGTGTTATTACTACAGAATACACTGCCTGTTGCATAATAGGTATCCAAGAGTTGTTTCTTTGCTTGTTCTTTTGATAACTTTTGAACCTTATGTCTCAGGGGCTTGAACTCAGTTCAAGCCAGGCACTATGTCAAGATACACAAATGACCTGGGGCAGATGGAGCCTTCAAGGAAATCTCCAAATGAACGAGGGAGGCTTGTTCATGCTACAGTGAAACACTTTGGAATATATAGGTGTTGCTGTTTTTATTTTTGTTGTTGGTGGAAAAACCTACATAACAAAATTTACCATTTTAACTATTTATAAGTGTACAATGCAGTGGCATTAAGTATTTTCATGCTGTTTTACATCCATCGCTGCCATCCACCTCCAGGACATTTCCATGTTCCCAGGCTCTAACTCCTTCCCCATGAACCAGTAACCCACTCTAGGGACCTCATATAAATAGAATCAGGCAATACCTGGTCTTTTGTGACTGGCTCACCCTTAGCACAGTATTTTCAATGTCAAACTTTCATTATTAAGGCTGAATAACATTCTGTATGAATATACCACTTTTTGTCTATCCATCTGTCAATGGATGCTTAGGTTGCTTCACCTTTTGGCTCTTATGAACAATGTTGCTGTGAACGTGTATACAGATACCCATAGGAGTCCCTGCTTTCTCTTATTTTGAGATTCCAGAAGTGGAACTGCTGGATAGTATTAGGTAAGCCTATGTTTGATTTTCGGAGAAACTACCATACTGTTTTCTACAGCGGCTACACCATCTTATATTCCCACCAGCTGTGCACAAAGGTTCCCGTTATTCCATGTCCTCACCAAAACTTGTTATTTTCTAGGGGTTTTTTTGGTTTGTTCTTGGTAATAGCCACCCTAATGGGTATGAAGTGGTATCTCATTGTGGTTTTGATTTGTATTTCCCTATCAGTTATCAGTTACCAGTGTTGAGCATCTTTTCAAACACTAGTTGGTCATTTCTTTAGAGAAATGCCTGTTCAGTCCTTTGACTATTTCTTAATCAGTTTGTGTGTTTTTTGTTGTTGAATTGTAGGAACTCTCTCTATATTCTTGATATTAATACTTTATTAGATATATGCAGGGATCTTCTCCCATTCTATGGATTACCTTTTTACTCTTGATTATGTCCTTGATGCACAAATATTTTTAATTTTGATAAAATCCAGCTTACCTATTTTTTTCTTTTGTTGCCTTGCTTTTGATGTTATATCCAATAAATCATTGCCAAATCCAATGTAGTGAAGCTTTCTCCTATGTATTCTTCTATAAGTTTCATAGTTCTAGTTCTTTAGGTAAAGCCTGTGATCCATTTTGAGTCATTTTGTATGTGGTACACATTTAGTCTAAAACTTCATTCTTTTTTGCATGTGGATATCCAGTTTTCCAACACCATTAGTTGAAAAGAATCCTTTCCCTCTTGAATGGTCATGGCACCACTGTCGAATATTTTACCATACACATGAGAGTTTATTTTTTTGTAACATTGCTAAATTTGTTTATTAGTTCTAACGGATTTTTGTGTGTGTGGAATCTTTAGGGGTTTCTGCATATAAGGATATGTCATCTGTGAACAAAGATCATTTTACTTCTTCCTCTTTTATTTAGATACCTTTTATTTCTTTTTCTTGTCTCATTACTCTGGCTAGGCCTTAACATTACTATGTTTAATAAGAGTGGGATGAGTGGGGATCCTTGCCTTGTTCCTGATCTTAGAAGAAAAGCTTTCACGTTTTTACACTTGAATATGATGGTTGCCTTGTGTTTTTCATATATGGCCTTTAATATGTTAGAAAGTTTTCTTCTATTCCTAGTTTGTTGAGTGCTTTTATCAGGAAGGATTGTTTTATTCTGTCAAAAGGTTTTTTTTTTTTGCATCAATGGAGATAGTCATGGGTTTTTTGCTTTCATTCTGTTAATGTGGTGTATGTCATTGTTTGATTTTCATATGTTAAACCATTTTTGCATTCCAGGAATAAATCCTACTTGGTTTGTGAATAGTTCTCTTAATATATTCTTGAATTTTGGTTTGATGGTATTTTGTTGAAGATTCTTGTATCAGTGTTCATGAGAAATAATTGGTCTATAGTTTTGTTGTTGCTGTTTTTCTTTGTCTGGCTTTGATAGGTTAATGCTAGCTGCATGGAATGAGTTAGTTCAGGCTGCTGTAACAAAAATACCATAAACTGGTGGCTTGTAAACAACAGAAACTTATTTCTTACAGTTCTTGAGACTGGAAAATCCAAGGTCAAGGTGCCAGAAGATTCAGTGTCTGGCAAGGGTCCTCTTTCTGGTTCATAACCAGCACCTTCTCATTATGTCCCGACACTGGAAGGATGAGGGAGCTCTGTGGTTCTCCTTTATAAAGGCACTAATCCCATTCACAAGGTCTCCACCATCATGATCTAATCACCTTTCAAGGACCCCAGCTTTTAATACCATCACCTTGGAGGTTAGAGTTTCTACATGTGAATTTTGGGGGGACACAGTCAATCTATAGAAGAAGTGTTTCCTTTTCAGTTTTTTGGAAGAAGTTGAAAAGGATTGGCTTAATTCTTTTTTAACTGTTTGGTAGAATTCATGGAAGACACCATCTGGTCCTGGGCTTTTCTTTGTTGGGAGGTTTGATTCCTGATTCAACCTGTTCATTATAGATTTATTCAGATGTATTTCTTCATGATTCAGTCTTGGTTGTGTGTGTGTGTGTGTGTGTTAATGTTTCAGTGAGGGAATTAGGACCTGAAACTTCTTAGTCCACCATCTTGCTGGCATCCCTCTCTGCTACATTATCATTACATTGTGTTACTGTCCTGTAAATCATTGGCGGTAGTACAAAGTGGTTCATGCAATAAGAGCTTCCTTTTCTTGGTTTCCAGCAAGTGTTCTCTCACTTTTGCACTGTTACATATGTATGATTGCACTAAAATCAATGATTCATGGATATCACGATCTTGCTGTGATTAAAGTCTGTATTTTACACTGAGGCACATGTCTTAGTGCAGAGTGGTGACCCTGCTTTTGAGAAGTATGGGTTCGTGTTCCAAACCTGGTCATAAACAGCACTCGTATTTTTGTGACTTATCTTTAAAATGAGAATGTTAAAGTAAATGATGTTTAAAGGCCCTTTTATATCTAATTCTCCATGTTTCTATAATGCAGATAGCAATTTAAATTTTGAAACTATGTAAGTGAGCCTAAGAATACTTTTATGTGTACCTACTCAGGAGTACACTTACCTGAAACACTTTGGATTAGGTCAACAGGTAGCCCTTATGAAAATAGTGAAGAGGGCACTGGGATAAATTATTGGGACCTAAGAAAATCAGACTCTTAAATCAACATGCTCTTGCCTCAGCCTTTCAGAGGGTGTTGTAGGTTGTCTGTGAACTTTACCCTGAGGGTAAAATAGAACACATCTCTGGACATTTTCCTGAAGGAAATGTTCATTGTTGGCAGGGAGAATCTTTGGAGAATAACAGTATATGATACACCTCCAATACCCTTTGATTTTGTCCTAGGAGAATATGGTTCAAGTTCTTTAATAAATGGGGTTATAAGAATATGACAGAAAAAGCCCCCACCCTTGCTGTAAATAAGAAAATATGGAAGGAAAAAAAGATAGTAACAACTTCAGTGTCAATAGAAAAAGAAACTAAAGGCTCAGTCGGTTAAGCGTCTGCCTTCGGCTCGGGTCATGATCCCGGGGTCCTGGGATCTAGTCCCGCATCTGGCTCCTTGCTATGTGGGGAGCCTGCTTCTCCCTCTGCCTCTGCTCCTTCTCTGGCTCATGCTCTCTTTCTCTTGCTCTAGTTTGCTCTCTCTCAAATAAATAAAATCTTTAAAAAAAAAAAAAAAAGGAAAGGAAACTAGGTTCATAAAGGTGGAAGAAACTATATGGTATTTGCATGCAGGATCCATCCAGAAAACTCTCACAAGCTGGCCATTCAAACATGAGAGAAAACAAGATTGCTTTAATATTGCTTATTGCCTAAAAAGTCATTATTGGCTATTTTAGGACTTGAGGCCTGTGTGTTTAACACTGCCATGAAGAAAATTTGTGTACACAAAAGGAGATTCTTCTTTATTTTCAGAAATCATAGCATGGAAAATACAACAAAATATACTTGAGAAGGTTTCTGAAAGCAAACAAAATTCTATAAACACTCAGTTTACTTCAGATGTTAAAATGTAATGTTTGTGAATAATAGCCACAAATATTTTTTAGGCCAATATGCTTTTCTGTTTGCTTATAAATTATACGTAACTGAAGATGGTTACAGTTTATAAATTTCTAATGTGCGTTGCTATTTATATGGTGTTTCTTTATGCTATTAATGTGCAGTGCCACTGTCTTCCATTATTTTCAGATATTTCTTTAGTTCACATTTTCACACTTATGATACTGTTAATTTATGTTATTTTTTCCTACTCATGAATGTCAATAATGACAGAGAAAAGAGCACTGAAGAATAATGAAAATGGTGAAGAGTCCATCAAAGTGTGATTAAAACAGTCCAAAAATAGGTGAAAGTTCATGAATTTTGCAGAAGTGTTTCATAATAGTGAAGTTCACTGATGTGAATTAAAGACTAGTAAATTTGGTCAAGATATATGGTCCTCACATCTGCATAAGTGGGATTCAGGCAAAATATAAAAGAGCCAAGTGTGGGGGAATGTGGTGGCATCGTTCTGGTTCTGTCCTTCAACCAGGTAGGACTCACTCAGGCCCCTGTGGGAAGTCACAGATGAAGACACTTCAGGGGGAGGATACCAGGAAGAAGGCAGAAGAAGAGGTGCCAGGAATCCGTCTCCCACCCAGGCAACCAGTCACGCTGGTAGAATCTGTCTAATGTAACTATTTGGGAACTTTGGAGACTTTACAGCTTTTGGGGGATGGCTTCGATGGTAAATTGTGATTAATTGCAGTCAACTGCAAATCTCTGAGCCCCAGCCCCAGCCCCAGGGCAGACAGCCAAGCACACGTTCCTGGAGCACATTGCAGATAGCTTGCAGGAGGCCAGGGTGAGCAGTAAGGAACCGTCCCCCCAGTATCGATCGTCTGTGTTCTGATCACTAATTGCTGCCTTAAACTCTATCCTGGATGTCTGAAATACGACCGACTGGCCCTGCTCGAGGCTTATTCACAAATGACGGAGTCTGGGTCCTGGGCAGTGTGGTTGAAGCTGTTACTGTACACTGGTCTCATCTTTCTGCTTGAAGTTCTGTTGAGAGTAGCCTTAATTATATTCTGTACAAGAGAAATTAAATGTAGTTAGCCCTAGTCTCTGTTGGTCAGATTTATCAGAATGGCAGATGGAGTGGTATACTCATGTGACTATTCGAGTTCAACCAAGAAAATTAGGGTCAGATATTGGAGGAGGCAAACTGCTATAGTTCCTGAGCATTCCTGAACATTGTGGGCATGCCAAGAATACAAAGCCCTGACTGCTCTTTGCTTACTGCCTTCTGTAAAAGAGGTGGGTTTCCCGTGGTCAGTGTTCCTCAGATGTGGCACAACCCCGACTACCTGTGTAGCATAGAGAAGGCGTCTCCATACTGGCCCCGTGGAACTCAGGGCACCCAGGGAAACCAACAGAAGCATGATGCTTTTGCTTCGCAGTCTGCTGTAATAAAGCTCTTTGTCTGGAAGAAAAAAATCCAATAGAAGCCTGAAAAGAAAAATAAATACATGGTAAAGGAATATATAAAATAAGGTAGAAATTAGTCCAGATAATTGCTAATAAAAAATTTATATAAATTAAATTTACTTGCTAAAATGAGATTTTGAGAAGGAATTTTATTTATTTATTTATTTTTTTTAAAGATTTTTATTTATTTATTTGACAGAGAGAGACACAGCGAGAGAGGGAACACAAGCAGGGGGAGTGGGAGAGGGAGAAGCAGGCTTCCCACTGAGCAGGGAGCCCGATGCGGGGCTCGATCCCAGGACCCTGGGATCATGTCCTGAGCCGAAGGCAGACGCTTAACCGACTGAGCCACCCAGGCGCCCCTGAGAAGGAATTTTAAAATGATCTGTGACATATACAAGAGACACATTACATAAAAAGATGAATGATGAAAGTCATGGAGCAGTCAAACATCATATAAAACAAATAATTAGGCTTCTGCTAATAAGTAATACACACCAAATATCATGTTATGTTATTTAATATTTGTAAGCTCTCGTAAAACTTGAAACAATTGATTTTGTTAGAATGCTGCCAGATGACATCTATATTGATCTTAAGGTTTATAACAAACTTGAAAACCAGGTATTTTTAAGAAGCAGAGAATGAAGTTATGAACACTCAAGTAATTTCTCAAGAACTTTTATAGAACATATGATCTAACTAGGACTCAGTTTGCTTCCTTCCATCCTCCCTCCCTCCGTCCCTCCTTCCTTTCCTTCCTTCCTTCTTTCCTTCTTTCTTTCCTTCCTTCTTTCTTTCCTTCCTTCTTTCCTTCCTTCCTTCCTTCCTTCCTTCCTTCCTTCCTTCCTTCCTTC